>NC_138499.1:45808375-45948942 GCF_964252035.2 Podarcis erhardii | reverse complement strand
GAAGGACACACACATTTCATAGGCTGAGCCCTGTTAGGCATTCTGGGGCATGGTCTTGCTTTCGGATGGAAATCATACCTTGAACAGGAAGGGAAAACTATTCAAGTGTAACCTATCCATTAACTGAGTAAAAACCTTATTGTGACTTTGCTAAGGAGATTGCTCGAAAATGGAGATTGCGAATGGTTGGGAAATACTCAGACATCTGTATAGAATGTGTAGAAGTTGCGGGGGGTGGGGGACACATCATCAAAGCTTCAGAAAGGTTACACAGACTCCCTTGCCCATCTAAGAGAAGGAGATCTGATAAAGGTTTGTGTTGCGTGTCTGTGCATGTGTGAGAGAGTGAGAGAGAGTAAAGCAGCTGTCCTCAACTTGTAGCCCTCCAGATGTTGTGTTGTACTAGAACTCTCTCATCACCACTGGCCATGCTAGCTGGGGTTGCTAGGGGCTTGAGTCCAACAGTGTCTCTCATCTGCCTAACACCCTCCCTCCTTGTCTGAGCACCAAAGTAGTTTTAGAACATAGACAAAACGAGGGGTAAGTTGAGAGAGAGAGAGAGACTGGTTGAAGGCACCTTGTTGGTGCCAAGTGCATCTCTCTGGAGTCCTGAAATGAGGTAGTGATGCCTCTGCCTGGATTATGCCTAGTCCTTATCCCCACCCAAAAATAAATCAAACCCAGGGAGTGCTGCCCCTGGAGAGTCTCAATATTTGGAGATGTGGGGAGTGGAATCCGTCTGCTTTTGTTGTGTGTTTCTTTTTTCGATTGATTTTTCTGGGTGTTTTTATCATTATTAATGTACTCTTCAGAGATAGCTAGCAAAAATGTTCAAATGCTGAGGAGTCAAACCCTTTTAAAGCTATTCTTGTTTACTTTTTTAAAATGCAAATGACCATTTGTTATGAGGTCAAGAAAGACTATTCTGATTAGGCCTAGAATGTGTTCTCTCTTTCTTGCTCTCTTCCTAAAGTGCCTGGTATAGAAACTGTTAAATCAAAGCCAGATGAGAAGTCCAAAATGTACTATTTATGTTCCTTTGAACATCATTCTAGACCTTTTAACATGCTTCTCCCAATTAAGCTGTTCAGGCCACAGATCTAAATAGCTGCCTGCACTGGTTGCCAATTGATTAATTCCCTAATGATGGATTGAAGCTACTGTTTTTGTTTCTTAATCTTCTCTTCTCCATTAACGGCGAATCATTCAGTGAATGTTCCTTTCAAAAAAATAAGTAAACAAACTGGAGTAAGGGGGAGCAATTTGCATGTGGATTTATCACAAAATGATGTTTTGATTGGTGTTAATGATACAGTTATTTTGTTTTATCATATTTGTATAGCCCCAGCCGTGTGCTATGCTACTGTGCAAATCTAAAGAGTCATTATTAGGACTTAATCTTACAAAAATGCTGGGGATTTAAACATAGCGTATTAACCAATGTAATCCCAGAAAATAGCATGGTCAACCTGAGTTCAAATACCTCCTTTGCTAAGGAGGATTCAATGGGTGGCCTTGGCCTGTAAATGGAAATGATGACTGACTGTACCTTATTTAAAGTTTTCTAAAAGTTTATTGCTTTGTTAATATATACAAGTGACCGGGATCCCTGTGAAAACCAATGGGGGTGGTGATGGTGGGAAGGTGAACTTTGGGGGAAATCTCTTCTCCCAGGGGCAAAGGAGAAGAAACAGCTGGATTTTGCCCTTCCCCATCCAGTGACTTCGGAGGGGAAGAGGAGGGTGCTGCTAATCTTTCCTTTGGTGTGCAGAAGTGTGCTGTGTTGGGAGGGGAAGAAATTAGGGCTCAGAAACATAGCAACAGTGCAGTCTCAGAGCCCAATTTGCCTTCCTCTTTCCCTGCGGTCCCTTCACAGAGGAAGGGAGGATTCATGCAACATAATTTATCCTTCCATCCCTGCTCAAGGCTACTGTCTACATACTGGTCTCTGCAGTAAGACAGATTCCCCAGTGGAACTGGGAAGTGCTTATGTACTGCCAACAGCTGGAGCTGTTTTGAAGGGTTATAGGAGAAATTGCATAAAAAAATAAACCACCATAATGTTGCTTTAAAAAAGATTTTTAAAAGACCCTTTGCAGTCACTGTCATCAGTGATGTTGCTAAAATCATCTGGCTGCTAAAAGTGACCAGGAAGTGTTTGTTTGTTTGTTTGTTTGTTTGTTTTTAAAGAAAAATATATATGAAATGTATTTCTTTATTTAGCAAATTTATACACCACTTTTCATTTGCAACAATAACAAAGAGATTCAGTAAAATGTTTCCATACCAAGGCATCAGGACTGGTACTAGCGGTCAAGGTAAACAGATGGGTCCTTAACAGTTGGCAAAAGAATGGCAAAAGAATTCCTACTGAAATTAGGTGCCCATTAGTCATTACAGCATTATGGTGTTGTAGACCTTTATTTCATAGCTAGATGAGCATTTTTGTCCCAGTTAAAACATTCAGAAGGACTGTACCCAAAGCAAATATGCCCCACTGGGACATACTCATAGAGAAAAGTACAGCACTCTTGATAGTAGAGAAAGTCAGCTGCAATTCTCATGGTAGCTTACTGAGTAAGAACCACCATTGGGTAATGTTAGGAGCAACACTTCTGAAAGCAGCCCTAGCCAAATGCCCACCATACCAATACTTTGTGGGCTAAACCAGCCTCCTATAACCAGCATGCTTGAGTCTAATGAATGCATGAAGGGGTAGATGCCATAGAGTAAGCTGTCCTGCTTTAGTATTAGCTTATGCCGCTTCCCCTCACCTTGAGAAGAAATAGATGACCAAGCCTTTGTTCCCTCAGCCTTGATGGTGTGTGAGGAGCTCTGAATTGTTTCCTCCAGCCGCATGGCTTTAACCAGCCTCTTTTGTTTCAGACAAGAATGGAGACTGAAAATAGTGTTTTCTTATACCAGTAGTTTAGGAACTTTTACCATTTTGTAACCAAGCTACATTTTACTGCCTGTTCAACATTTGTTTGTTTTTTACTGCTGTATGGAAGACCACATGAATCTGACCTTTGGAGAGTTTGTAAATAAACCATTTTATAACTTTCCAAACATTTTTCTATGCTAAGGGGAGTAGGAAACTTTGGAAGGAGCTTTATAAAGGGGACATTTTGGAGTTCACTGGAAAGGGCTCACTTTAAAGGTTTTACAGTCTGTATTTCCACACTTTTCTTTGCTGCAGGTTTTGCCATGTTAAATCTCTGCTGGGGTTCTCTTGCCCCAAACTGGACCTTGGTTTCCAAGGAATTTTTGCAACAAACTTGAATCAGAATATCCTATTGTGCAGGATCTTGAAATAATCTACCATGAAATTCTCCATTTCTCCTGCTCTGAGGGAGGGTAATGTACACAGTGGCGTAGCGTGGGTTGTCAGCACCCGGGGCAAGGCAAGTAATTTGCGCCCCCTAACCTGTGGATTTGCGCCCCCTAACCCGTGGATTTGCGCCCCCTAACCTGTGGATTTGCCCTAACCCCAGATGTTGCGCCCGGTGCGGCCGGCCCCCCCTGCACCCCCCACGCTACGCCACTGAATGTACACACTATCTCAGCCTACTGCTACATCTAGCATTCTTCTTGGTAAAATACAGAAAGGAATATTTACCTACTTCACAGTGCCATTAAGAGGCTGCATTAATTAAATGCTTGCAAAGCATGTTGAGATTATCAAGTGGAATAATCTGTCGTTCATATAAATACAAAATGTTATTGTATTGGATAGATCTCATGAGCTAAAACAATGGCATTGTTGTGGTCTAAATAATCACAGTGATTAAGGAGGCTAATTGTATCTCCAGGACCTTGTGGCCAAAATGTGCTAAAGATGGGGAAAGAGATTCATGGTGAAACCTATGTTCTCTGTCATGAAATATAAATTAAAAATAATTCTATTACAGCAGAATACTGGCATTGTTACATTCATAATGGATATCACACACGTCTCTCTCCCTGCTCTCACTTCCAGGCAAATAATGTTAGAGAAACTATGGCAGTATTTTTCTTCTAGGTGTAATAATCTGTCAGTATCAAATTCTCTTAGTCAGTAGGGAGCATATAGTGTTGATTTACTGAAAATCTTGGATTATGTCTGCTCGGTGGTGAGTGTAGATTTAAGAGGGGAGAGGCAAGGGGTCTCCAAAAGGTGAAGAAATAACACAAAATGAAACCTAGCAAGGAAAAAAATAGCTTGACAGTTAAGATGCAGTGCAGTAACCCAGGCTTCTTGAAGAAAAACCCTTGCAGACTGGCCTCCAAATGCTACATACTGTACATTTTACAACCTATTCAATTATATCCCTAACTGCACTGCACTGGAAATGCTTGATTGAAAGAAGTCTTTACACTTGCCAAATGAAGAGAGGGGGCAGAGAGATATGACTGTTTCCCAGCACAGAAATAATTTCAGTTTTAGGGACATATAATTAATTTGGCAAGGCTGTTAACAACAGACATTTTTAAAAGGGCCAATGCTCTACTTTCCAGAACTGTAATCTAATCTCAGTTTCTTATTGAAAATGTTACACAAGTTGTAATTGTAGAAGAATATTGAAGGAGGCTCAGAGAGAACTTGTTCACATTTTATGAGATGAGCTAAAATAGCATGTGGTTCGTACTCCTTTTTATCTGCTAATGTGTGAACAATGGGGTGCTGAAATTGTCTCATACTTCCATCTGCACGGTGCTTAACAATACAATGTGTAGTGTGGAAGTGAGGCAGATATTGGCAGTCAAGAGACAGAAAGACCCCGTCTGCACTTGACATTTAATGCAGTCCCATGCCACTTTAAACAATCATGACTTCCCCCCAAAGAATATTGGGAAGTTAGTTTATTAACAGTGCTGAGAGTAGTTAGGAGACTCTCCTATTCTCTTCACTGATCTACAGTTCCTAGAGTTCCCTGGGAAGCGAGATTTATTATTAAACCACCCTAGCATTGTCGGTCTGTGAAGGGAATAGGAGTCTGCTAATAACTCTTAGCACTGTTAAAAAACTACAGTTCCCAGGATTCTTTGAGGGAATCCATGGTCATTTAAAGTGGAAATGTCCTTTGCCTCAGGGAGCAAAATGTCTTGAGCTGGCCCTGAGGGCAAATATTCATAGTCATTTGTGAGAAGTTATATGCTGTTCTTTCTCTTGAGATAAATTAAGACATAGTTATTAGGAAACAAAGTTTGACAGGGTCCATTAAAATAATTTCATAGCAGAGAGATAGGGAGACAGAATACTCCTGTTATACAGAATGCAGTGGTGTGAAGACCTTTTGTCTATTACATGAAATGCGGTGGCTGGCCTTTGACAACTGTGAGAAATCGCTACTAGTTTTTGTCTGGTACAAGCAGCCTCTATGGTATAAGGGGAGGATGCTGTGCAGATTGTCAGACTCCTAGCCGCCTCCTGTCACCTTTCGGTCACATCATGGCAAAGTGATTTTTTTTTTTTAAAAAAAAGACCTGAATACTAGGAACAGCACGAGCTAAATTCTGAAAAATAAATGCTAGAAGCAACAGAAGAACAGTGTCCAATTTGAGGTTGATGGTTGTGTTGAGTTTGTAGGGCTGCAGGGTGAACCCATTACACATCTGGCATGACTTGCATGAGGCAGGAACAGATTCCCTCAGAAGGTGGTGGACTCTCCTTCGTTGGAGGTTTTTAAGCAGAGGTTGGATAGCCAGCAGTCATTGGTGCTTTATTTGAGATTCCTGCATTGCAGAGGGCTGGACTTAATGACCCCCAGGGTCCCTTCCAACTCTACAATTCTATGAGGTAGTGCTTTCCTTTAATTTAATGAATGAAGAGGTGTGACCCATTTGCAGCAATATTTAAAAATCCCCACCTCTCCTCAAGTTCAAGCGCTATGAACCAAATGACTGTTTTCTCTTTAAAAGAAGCAGAAAGCATGAATAGCTTTGTCTGCTGCTGTTGCTGCCACAACTTTTATCAGCCATGGTCCTGTTCGCACCTTATATTAAATAGTGGGTGGACATATCAGACGACACAGAGATGTCTCCAAGTAGTTCTTTATAAGTAAGCTGGAACTGAATTGAACTGAACAGCTCAGCCGGCCTGCTTTTATAGGCAGCTGGCTGTCAACACTGCAACAACAGCAACAACCCAGGGTTTCCCACCTAAATTTACTGACGTGGACCTGAGTGAAAACTACGGTATATACACAATACCCCTGGTGGCCAGGGTGAGAACTTCAATACATAACACCTTATGCCAATCTCAGGCTGCCTTGGTAACCCAGAAGACATCCACTAACAACAGCAGCATATTAGTCATTTTAACTGCCCAGGATTATTATGTGAAGGTGGCCAGTTTTTTTAAAATCTCTTAAATACTGCAGTGGAAATCCATCATATTCTATGAATAATTTGGGTGTCTTTCTGACATCTCTGAACTACAGATATGGAGATGGCATTGTGCACTGCAATGGCTCCTAAAAGTCACGCAATAGTAAAATATAAGCTGTTGTTAAAACAATTTCAGGGCATAGTGCAAGTTAACAGAAAGCCTGTTTCCATGACAGAACACAAATTATTAATAAATCAGGCCAAGCAGGACAAAAAGTGAAAAACAGATCTCATCAGTTAGCATTAGTGTTTTATTTTTAAATAATAATGTTATCATATGAGCACGTGGTGTTGTGTATCTGTTTTGTGAACCTCACAGAATAAGCTGGAAATTAACCCAACAGTGACACTACAAAATTGTGTTCAGGGAGACAAGGGCATGGCACACATTTTACATGTTATTCCCCTGACGGCTGAAACCACAATTAAATGGTTGTGAAAGAGCCCACTTGACCTACTTACTTTTCTTATTGGTCACTAGAAACAATTCATTAGAGAAAAACAAAAGTCCCCAGAAACTACAGGTTACCTCAGATGTATGGATGGCAGTATCACAGCCTCTGCATCACAAACACATTCTTCTCTACCAAGACAAAGCAGCAAGTGTCCTGAAGACATCCAGGATTAGGCCACTGGCAGCAGGAGATTGGTACTGAACTGTGTTTTTGTCACATGGAGCTACCACAGTGTCAACTGTAACACAGATCATGCCCTGGTAGCAAGCAAGATCTTTCTTGAGGGCCCATAGCTCAAAGCAGAAAGTGTGGCCTTGAATCTACACTGCCCAAACAGCCATACTTGAACTTTTTGAATGCTTCTCTGATTCCGTCGAATATGCACTACTGTGAGAAGACACAAGCTGTACTGAGAAAGGCGAGGAGCAATGCCCAGTGGCTTGCCAGTTGATGTGCCATTGTCTACAGGCTAAAGCTGTGTCAGAGCATTCAACTCACAAAATGTACACGGAGACAGCCTCTGGACCATAAGTCAAGAAAATGCACTGCTGTAAACCTTGTCTGGAGAGATAATCATGGACAGCAGCAATGGGCAGAGCGCTATCAAGAACTATATTTGCAGGGAGATGCCTCTAACACTCCACACATCAGCAAAGGGTTCCTTACCTTTAAACTGTATTTGAACCAGACATCCCTTCAAATACAGGACTGCACATAGAGGAAACCCGGGACACCCCAAAACTCCCAAATTTCCTGATTTAAATGGGACTACCCAGATTGACAGAAGTTGCCCCATCTTCTGATCCCAATCTGTCACGAAGTGGCAGGACGATGGGAAGGAGGAAGAGGATCCCATGGAGGGGTATAACCAGGACTGGGACACATCGGAGTAAACTGGGGAAGGAAGTACTCACAGGGTGACAGAAGATGGCGAGGGGATAGGGGTCATTGCACAGGACCCAGAGCAGCAGGACCCTAAAGCCAGAGGGGCCCCTGTCTCCATGAACATGGCATGCTCTAGAAGTAGGGAGCAGCAAGGAGGGGTGCTCTAGGAGACTGAGGCAAACAAGTGTCCACAGCCCAGCTCTCTAGCTGGCCAGGTGGGGCTCGCTAGCTCTGAGAGAAAGAGTGTGATTCCTCAGCTGGAACAGGTGAGGGTCACATGCCTCATCAAGCCCAGATGCTGCAATCAGCAGGCAAAGTACACAAGGGAAGCAGAACTGAGGCACTGTGTCTTCTCAACAGCCAATGTAGATGGATTTTGGCTTGGATACTCCTGGACCTCTAGGGGACTGTGCTTTGGGTTTGACTCTGGACTGTAGCCTGACTGCTGGACTTTAGACTTGGCTTACTTGGACTGACCCTGGACTGTGTTTTCTGGACTTTGGGCCTTGCTTGCATGGATTGACCCCCGGACTTTGACATACTGACTTGTCACCAGGTAGGCCAGGCGTTCAGGACACAATCCTGGATGTCCCATTTTGGCTTCCATGCTCTGGCTGCTGCGGTGTCTCTCGATGCTGTGCAGGCTGCGGCAACCTTCCCCAGGCCACTCTGGATCACACGGCATCTCCTGAGGCTGCGGAGCTGAAGGCAGAAGACAGCAGACAAGGTAAGGGAGAGGGCGGGTGAGCAGGTTGCGGCAGTGAGCAGGCGGGCAAGAAAGGGGTTGGTGGCAGGGAGGGGGTGATGGGGTGAGCGACAGGGTTGGTGGGATGGTGGAGGGGAGCCCCAAATTGTCCTTCCAAAATGTTTGGGGGTGTGAGACCCTAGAAAGGGTCCTGCCTACCTCTTTGGTGGCCTATAAGGAGTTGAAGAAGCTGCCCCCTCTCCCCACAAAAGGCAAAGTTGCACTTTTCTGAGTCATGGTGAAGCAAATGAAGCTATTAATGTCCAGGGTAGGCAAACAGGAGGAATATGTTTTGAATGGACTTATACACAGAATTTAGTACTTCTCACTGGATCAAGCTTTCCTCACATCTGGCTGCCTCCTGTATTGAGCAATCCCTTCTGTCTGAGCTGCTCATACATTGTCAGGTGCTTTTTAAATAAACAAACAAGTAACTAAATAAAGCAAGCCTGCAAGATTTATATGCAAGATTTACATGCAAAAATGCACATCAAAGGTAATATTATAGGTATAATATGTATAAAAGAGTTATGTGTTCTTACTTTAGGAAATGTGAAATGTGGTATGGGTATAGTAGGCATTTATTATAAAAATGCATATGAAAATACATGCGGCATACAAATAGTTTCAGTAAATAGCATATTGTTACAAGCCCCCAATCTCTGAACAATACGTTTTCTCAGGGATCCCAGTACATATTTTGGTTTCCTTTGAAGGAATGTCACTGTTGGGTTGTGGTTGGTTGGTTTGTTTACACATACACACACACAGACTGAGCATAAGATGGGAGGAGCCTAGCATTAATACTCCAACATATCTTGTTCCCTTATTAGACTTCGGGGGCACTAAACCTACAGTTTTGGGTTCTCACAGAGAGCAAATCTGGCCTCTGTATGATTCTATATCTTACCTCAAGACTGAGGTTCCTTCTGTTCTCCTTCAGACACACACCTTGATGCCAGCTCCTTCATCCAAATCAATTGAGAAAGGTCTTCTCATTTCAGCTAGGCTTCTAGAAGCATCTTCAGCTGTTTAGTTTCTATGGCAACACTTGGGCCAAAGCTAACATAACAAAGCCAATATTTAACCCACCTGGCAAGGGCCATTTAACAAAGAAAGTGGTTTGACCGTTTTTTTTTTAGCAGTCCCCCTTTCTTTGCAGAAATCCCATTTTACAGAAGATATAAAATCACAGGTTTGGAGAGGACCCCCAAACCCATTTAGTCTAACCCCAAATTTACTGCAACCTATTAAGTGAGCCAGTTTGTGCTTGTAATATGTACGACGTATTTTGATGCCCTCCCCCCATTTCCAGGAATAGAAAACATGCACTCTTTTGTGTAAAGTAATTACAATGTGAATTGCCTGGTGGGAACCATTTCTTTGATGAGGCATTTTTTCTGAACATGCACAGACAAAGGAAATGATTTCCTTACCAAGAGAAATCACTTCAAAGCTCTCAGGCCAGGCCCTAGACCAGCTCAGGTTTCCTTTCTGTTCAGCACAGTATGGACAACAGCTCTCACAAAGACTCATATTCCTCACGCCTGGTTTGAATTTAAGCTGATGCCGAGCCCAGAGTGGAAGGGACTTGCAGGTCTACCTTCCCTGCCAAACACACATAGCCTGCCCTCCCCTTGCTGCCTGTGTGTGTTTTAATGTCTGTGGCACTCTCAACAAGTTTTCTCTGCTTCTTAGTGCTTTGTGGTGTTCTTGCTCGCCTGAATATTATTTCAGCCAGGTTGTGGTGTTCTGACATCTCTCCTTCTCTTAATAAGTCTTCCTCTGTCAGAAAAGAGCTTTGTTTGTCATCCTTCTGCCCCTGCCTCTTGTGAAGGTGAGGTGGAGGACGATGGTACTCATGAGAATGAAATGGATTGAGAATAATTTTGCATGACAACTGCTGGGGATCCAATATCGCTTTGCTGGTGTTGCTTACAACACTAACACTTGGAACATTTCCAATAGCTGCATGGCAGCCCATTGGCAATACGTGCCAAATACTTGTTTTATGGGGCAGCTTGAGCACAGCCCTTGCATTCAGTGCTGTAGAGAAACTGAAATACGTTTCTTACCAGTTTCTCAAGCATCGTGCCTCTTGCACTCTGAATGTCGTACCCCACTATTTATTTAAAACATTCATATATTTCACTCCTTCATTCCGTTTGGGATTTCATGATGGTGTACAAGAATTTGTATCTTAGTAGAAACAACAGTAAAATAACAGATAAAAGCAAACGTAACAATCATTTACAAGAATATGCCTACTTACATTTTCGCTGGGCACCTGAAAGGTTGTAATGTTGCCACAAGGAGAATCTCTTATGGCATTTCGTGGCCAGGCTGAAAATGCCCTTCCCTTTGCTATGTAATAGTGTACCTCCAGGAGGCACCTAGTGAAGATCATCATCAGGAGAAGATCTTAAGAAATAGGCATACAGCAGGAAGGGAAAAATATGTCCCTCTAGAAAATGTTGTTGGACTTCTCCAATAATCCCTGGCCTTTGCTGGCTGAGGCTGATGGGAACTGAAGTCCAATAGATTCCCCATAACTGAGCTAGGGATAGGCAAGGCTGCTTAATGGTAAAACTGGTGTTAATATAAGAATCCAGCAAGCACACTGTGTACAGAGTTTTTGTTGTTGTTTCCCCTCCCCTGTGACTCCATAGATTAGAGTGTCACTGCCAAAATAGAAAAGAAACCCACACACAGTGCTGCAATAGGTGGAGAGGTTTAAATGTCTCTGTCAGCCCAGCTCCCTGGTGCAAGTAACCTCCTCGGTTATCAGATGGATCATTTGATAAGTATGGATGAGATATGGAGGGACTGTGTGTGTATGTCCTAGGTGTGTGCCAGTGTGGTGTGAAAGTGTAAAAAAAAAAAAAAGATTAGTCACCCATTTGAACTGTACGCAAGATGAGTTCAACAAATGCACATTCATTTTGAAACAATACCATTGGCACCAAGTTCAGCACATTAAAACAGTAAACAAACAAACCATTTTTCCTAAGGTCATAAACTTCAGAGTTAGGATATCCAATTATACAGACTTCACCTGATAATAGGGGGCGTGGGTGGCGCTGTGGGTAAAACCTCAGCGCCTAGGACTTGCTGATCGCATGGTCGGCAGTTTGAATCCCCGCGGCGGGGTGCGCTCCCATCGTTCGGTCCCAGCGCCTGCCAACCTAGCAGTTCGAAAGCACCCCCGGGTGCAAGTAGATAAATAGGGACCACTTACCAGCGGGAAGGTAAACGGCGTTCCGTGTGCTGCGCTGGCTCGCCAGATGCAGCTTGTCACGCTGGCCACGTGACCCGGAAGTGTCTGCGGACAGCGCTGGCTCCCGGCCTATAGAGTGAGATGAGCGCACAACCCTAGAGACTGTCAAGACTGGCCCGTACGGGCAGGGGTACCTTTACCTTTTACACCTGATAACCTTAGACCCTAACTTTACATAGAAGACTAGAATTTGACACAGAAGAAGAAGAAAGTGGGACAGTGCAGAAGATCAACAGAATTTTCCGTGCTTAGTTTTAGCCTAGGATATGTGAAAGGAGATGTAAAGTGGACAAGCCCACCACTCCAGGTAGCTATGGAAGAAGCTCTTGAGAATCCCAGGTTTTCAGATGTGCCTCATCTATTTACAACTGTCCCTGTTTGCTTCCTGGACATCAGGTGGATTTGTCCATCTGCCTAGCAGAGGGATAATCAACATGGTGTCCTGCAGGTGTGGTGGACAACAACTCCCATTGGCACTAGTTGGCATGGCCAGTGGTCAGAGATGAACATCAGGAGGGTACCACATGGTCTAGTAATTTATCTTCGCCAGAAGCAGCTTAGTCATGCTGGCCACATGACCCGGAAGCTGTACGCCGGCTCCCTCGGCCAATAAAGCGAGATGAGTGCTGCAACCCCAGAGTCGGCCACGACTGGACCTAATGGTCAGGGGTCCCTTTACCTTTACCTTTACCTTGATAAATGCATCATCCTTTTTATTGTTGTCCAGACAGATCAATAGACCAGGTGGTTCACCTCTTAGACCTGGCTCTCTGTGTGGAGAAAAGAGCTGTTCGTTTGACGATGCCTCTAGAAGTGGGACTGAGGTAGAGATTGCATGGAAGTGTTATGTCTTTGTGAAGGAGGTTGAGCAGTAAAACAAAATGTACACCTAGTCCTTCTGCTACATATATATGCTGGTCTTCTGGTAATCTGGAAGCCTTTTACCCAAGAGTGAAGCTCACTAGACAGTCAAGCTAACACCTCCAGGAATCCTCTCCATACAAAAATATGTTTCAGCTTAAGACGGGCCACGTTTAGAAGAAGCTGCAAGCGGCACCTCTTCGCTTGAGCCTTTCCATCTGTTTAAGCTGTGAATCCTAAGTTCCTAGCTGTCTGCTTAAATTAAAAGCTGCAGGCAGCAAGGGACCATGACAGTTTGTTCTTCATTGTCAGAGTGATAATCACTCAGTGCAAGACTCATAAAAACAAATGCAGAAACTAAGGCAAGCAACAATGAACTTTTCAGCCTCTTCAATAGCAGAATAATTCCATCGCTGACAATAATTCATATTCATGAATGGTGGCCGAAACGTGCTGCACATCAGCTTGCATAATTCAAGAGGGTAGATTTCAGTTGAACATTAGAAGAAACTTCTTAATGGTAAGAGCAGATTGACAATGGAACTTATCATCAAGGAGGGTGGTGGCAGCATTGTGTGTGTGTGTGTGTGTGTGTGTGTGTGTGTGTGTGTGGTAGGAGCCAGTTCCTCACTGCGGGTTTCAAGCACAGGTAGGACACCTGTCTGTTGGTGATGCTCCAGCTCTACATTTGCTGTACTGAGCAGAGGACTGGACTAGCTCAGGACTGGGAAACCTTTGTCAGCCCAAGGGCAACCTTCTGAGAGCCGTGTGCCAGTGGGCAACAAATGTAAACGTTACCTTTGTACATGAAACTCACCCCCCCTTTAAATTCTAAATCCAGACAAGCAGAAAGCGTTATCAGCATTCATAGACCTTTTCCATTCAGGCAAAAGCACTCACGGAGGGTTCATAACAGGGCCAGTAATGGATGTGGCTTAGGAAGGTTGTGTGGCTTCATGAGAGTCATGAGGGCCATAAAGAGAGGCTTGGAGGGCCACATACAGCCCCTTGGACTGAGGTTCCTCATGCATGGACAAAATGGCCTTAAAAGTTGTCTCCAGTCTATGATTCTATTTTGTTTGTGTCAAAGCAGGTGTTTGAATGAGACTCTTCATCTTGGGGTCATGGGTTTCAGCCCCATGTTAGGCAAAAGATTCCTGCATTGCAGGGGGTTAGACTAGATGATCCTTGTGGTTCGTTCCAGCTCTATAATTCTCTGAATGGTTTGACATAAGCCTACTATGCGGATTGCCTCTTCCCGGCAGCTAGTGGAGACTGAGTCTAGTGAGTTTGTTGCTTGTTGAAACTCCTCACATAAATGCACCACCATATGCTTCATACCAAACAGGCCCACCTGGTCCTCTTTCACAACACACCAGTTTACTGTGCGATAAATTGGTCTGAAATGAAGGCCATCCATGTCTGCTGCCATCACCTTGGATCCGAGCAATACAAATGGAGTTCTGCTTGCACCACAAGACTTTCCTGTCTTCCCTTCCTACTTGGAGGGGACCTTTTTTTTCCACCCTTACCCTCCATCCACAATCATGTATGAACTGATTCAGGCCCTAAAACTGTGTTGTAGTCAAGTCAGGAAATACATGGGTAAATTATGTTTTCTGTCTGATGATAAAGGATTCTGGAAGAACTACTTTTGCAAAACGAAGTGCTGAAACGTATCCTTGACACCTCTTGCCTTCTCAGAATAACACAGGCAACTACCCTTCAAATGCCTAATTACCTCAAAGCATTTTAATTAAAGACTCTGCTTTAAAGGTAACAAGTCAAGCGGATTGATGCTGAGATGGTTCATATTGACAGCCACGTAGAGGTGCGCTGTCTCAGTGGGAACGCTCAGGTGCGTTCGCCTGAGGCACAGCCACAGTACCTATCGAAGCACAAAATCGAGGGGTGGGGGAGCCCTGAGCACACTTTGCATAAAAGCACTCATTTGCTGAGAGGGGCTTTTGCAAGGGAAGGGGCTGGGTTCTGGGTCAGTCCAAAGGCCCATCAAGTCCAGCATCCTGTTCCCCACAGCAACCAACCAGATGCCCCTAGGAAACAGGTCATGCAGACGATACCCCTCACCAGTTGTTGCCTCCCAGCGACTGGTGCTCAGAGGCATACCTAGAGCAGGAATGGAGAATTGCTGGTGTGGCCTGGCTGGATCCAGCCTGTGGTCTCAGCACACCAGATGAAGCAGTTAGGCTTAGATTGCTTCTGGACTGTGGCCCTTTTTGGATGGGATACTGGCAAATTCAAGACACGCAATTATAGTTGACTGGGAAATCTTTTTGTGATAAGAAAAGTGATGGCGGAAATGCATTGAAAAGTTTCAGCTAATCTAGGGCCGTCCAACCTCTCAGAACAAGTGGGCCACACTTCTACACACACACACACACACACACACACACACACACACACACACACCAGCCTCAGGTGAGATTGGGGGCTGGGGCTGGCCTGTTTGGCCTCACACAGACTGAGGGAGACAGGACAAGTACCTTTGCTGTTTGTTTTCGTGGGTGCCTCATAGCAACAACAGAAAAAAAAGGTCAGCTATTCAAACCATTTTAAGAAGTCCTGAATATTGTCTAGGGCTGCCAGAAATGGCCTCGAGGGCTGCATGCAGCTCCCAGGCTTCATGGTGGACCACTCTGCTCTTATTACCAGGTCTTTGGCTAATTAACGTTCTATGGCTTTTAAATTTTGTTTGTGGGAGGTGGTCTGTTTTCGATTTATTATTTTGTGTTCTCATTTTGTATTTTTATGCTGTGAACCACTTTCTGGTGATTGAAGGGCGGTATACAAATTTAATAAATAATAATAATAAGCAATAACTTCAATATCCAATAGGTGCTGAAATCCTTCCTGCAAAACAGCAACAGTCTGGAGACGCCCTTTCGTAGGGTGTCGGAGATGAATGCTCAGTCATAATAAAGATACCCCAAGTCCTCAGGGAGCGACGTGGTGTCATAACCATGGATTGAGAGTTTTTATTCATGGACATCACTCTTGTAGCCAGCTGTGACCAGAGACTGCCCCGACTCTGGGAACCCCTATGTTACCTCTCCCTTTTCCTGTTGGGGATGGGAATGTGAGCTAAGGTTTTGCTAATCAGTGGAGAAAGTGGAAAGGTTCCCCCCTTTTCCTCTTGCAAGCGCCCTCTCCCTGTGTAGAATTTAGTCCATACTGTCTGCGTTAGACTTTTGCATTACGAAAAAGGAAAGGGAAGCAAAAAGCAGCAATATCGCAAGCATATGGTTAATGACTCATCCCAAGTGGAAAAACAGCATTTGTTATATTTTATGAAAATTTTATACATCCAAGGTACAGTACATCTGTTGCTATTTAGGCTGACATGTATGTAGAGGTTGGCAGAACAAGTTCTCTCTGTAGGGATGAATGAACTCCAAACTAAACCGCAGAACTTTCAAGCGTGCTGGCTGCTGCTGCTGTTGCTGTTGCTTTAAAGAGAGGAGAAAGGGAAAGGAGAGGATCAGATTGGAAAGGAAAGGAGGAAAAAAAGCTACTTAGCTGAGCAATGTATGAGGCTGAGGCACTGTGGTTCCTGCGAACAATACAATGGAACTGGCTTTCTTTTGACAGAGATGCCTGTCTTCAAAGAACCACAAAGCACTTTAATGTAGGGAGAGGGACCCCCACTGAGCCAAGCACAGCTGATAGAACTGGGCAAGTTTCACAAGGGTCAGATGTTTGGGCTCTGAAAATACCTTAAAGTTCAGTTAGTCAAACAAAGCAGGAGGCAAACGGCGTAACAACACTCTCAAAGGCGATCAAAGCCTCCTCTTCCATAAACAAAGCCCTCAAAGCATCCTGGGTTTCAGTACAATATCCAGGATTTTTTTAGATAACTACAAGGCCATCACAGCCTTGGGGGGGGGGGAGTCCTGGTGTCCTCTCATGGAATTTACTGGGGGTGGGTGGGTTTATTTTTGAAATCTGAATTTCAAAACTCTTGAATTTCATTTTCAAAATTAAAATGCAAGTTTCTAGATCTCAGGAAACTGGAGGAGAGGTTGAAAATAAAGCTTATTCTACCTAGAGATTCATAAGTCAGCATGGCTGTAGGTGGGTGCCCTCCACTGATGGAAGACAAGTTTTTGTCCTCAGGACAACTCATTATTTCTTTCTGTTTCCTCCTCCTTCCCCCTGTTGCTTCAGTGATTTATGCATTGCTTTGATTTTTCCAGCCAGTTGCATCACAAATTTTCAGCCATGTACTCAAACATTCCCTCTGAAAGCACATTTGGGCGGTTGAGTACCTATCAGTCTGGAAGCAAAATGAGGCTATGCTAAAACAAGGCAGTGGCATCTGTGTACCTTTCTTTTTTATTATAAAAATTTTTATTGGGTTTTCAGCTTTTTCAGACAAACACACACATATAAAACAAACACAAAACAAAACATCTGTAATTTCATAGTCTTACATTCATTACCTTCTTTCAGTGACTTCCCCACACCCCCCTACCCACCTTCCAATTTCATTAAGTATCTCAGCAAGTTATTTGTTCATTTCTCTTAAATATTGTTCATATCTTTCTTAAAATTTATCATTTTTCCATTTTTACTTATCATATCCCATTATATACATTGAATCCTTTCTCTAAGGTCGGCCTAATTTCTCTCCCACAAATTCCTCGGTCTTTATATTAAACCAAAAATCATATATTGAACCAAAAATCATAATATTTCAGTTCTAGATCCCAGAGTCTTACCACCCTACACTCCCCTCCCTCCCCTACCCCGGTTTTTGCCCCTTCCCATATTTTTAACCCGGATTTCTCACATCGGAGGCCCTTAGGCCCCAATTAGTCTCTTTCCACCAATTTTGTTTATAGTCCTTTTTGTTGGTCTTCTCTTCTCGGAGGAATTCTGTCCCCAGTTCCTCATATTTTCCTCCTTCCAAATCAAACAGAAACAGTTTCTGTCCAGGATCAACAAATCTCCCCTGTTGCAGCTTAAAGAATAAGTCCCCATCAAACTTGTTCATTCTTTTATAGCTCGATATTCCAGTTATTCCAGGGACTTCCATCTTTCTTTGCAGATTTGTAATCCTTTGGTTGTCTTCTTCATTTCTTTTGTTCCCAAAAGTTACAGACTTTTGATTACTCTCTTCCTCCTGAACTCCCTCTTCTCCTTCTTCTTTTTCCCCCAGTTCTAAAGTTATCTCTTCTTCTGCAGCTGCAGGTTCTTTTTCCATCCGGTTAATTCCATCAACAGAGTTGCTTAGTTTAAGATTGAAGGTCATCAATTGTTCACTCATAGCCGAGCTCTGTTCTTGCAGAGCTCCCACCAAAAAAAACATTTTTTTTATCTCTGCCAGTAATTTTCCTTCGGCCGCCATTGCAATGTCTTTAGTTCCCTCCAGGGGGATTTCCATCATGGTTCTTTTCGAACAGTCCGTTACTTTGTTGTTCAAAATTAGTTTGTTTCCAGTGAATTTAATGTAACACTTTTAATCCAAAAATATATTTGTAGCACAGTTCCAGGTTTTAACTATCCGTTTGACAGCTCTTTTGACAGCTGTCAAACTCCTTATTCTTTCTCTCGGGTTCATACACAGGGCGCTGCCCGGGTTGGGGGGGGGGGGTCAGCCAGAGAAAACAAAAGAAAAAAACCTCTGAAATTCCCCTCTCTTCACTCCAGCACAATTAACTTTTTAATCCAATTTATGAAAGCTTTTTCTTTAAACACCACAGTTTTTCCGACTTAGTGTTCCTCTCCTTACTTTAAGTCTTTTGGTGGTGGGGGGGGGAGTGTGGACTTCCTTTTTGACACGTCCCCCGATCGTACTCGAATTCAGGAATAAAAACTTTTAGTGCCAAAATTTCCTTCTACTCACGGGTTGCTTTTTTCAGTCCCAATTTCAGGAAGAAAGACGGCGCTCTACGGTCATGGCTCGCGGCTTCGCTCCGCCGAGGTAGCGCTGAACTCTCAGCACCACGCCGCTCCCCAGTCCACTCCGCAGCCTTTAAAAAGGCTCTTTGCGGGTCGGGGAGGGCGCTTGAGGTGCCCACCGAGTTACCAGGTCCGCAAGCTTCCGCGGTTTTTAAGGGTCCCCGTGTCGCCGGCACGGCAAGACCCGTCCTCGACGGAGCCGATTCCCCTCCGGGGCTCGGAGGGAATCCGCCATTACCCGTTCGCGCTATCCCGGAAGTCCAGTCTGTGTACCTTTCTTAGTGGGAAAGTTGTGCTTTGAACTCTGCTGATGCTCGCTAGGGGCTTGGGTTACCCTGTCTGTCTGTCTGTCTGTCTGTCTGTCTGTCTATGAGATGACTCATCCAGAGTTCCCCTTCTAGCCAGATGGAGCAAGATAATTTTTGTGCAGAAATAACATCAGTCTGCAATTTGGGTGAGAAAGAGAGGCCCCCAATTGCACTATACGTTTAAGATACTATCTTACCCCCTGAAGCAGCCATAGCTCCCCCCCCCAAAAAAAAAATCTGTTTCATAGATAGCCATTTCATAGAATTGTAGAGTTGGAAGGGACCCTGAGGATCATTCAACCCCCTGGAATGCAGGAATATGCAGCTGCCCCATACGGGGATTGAACCTGCAGCCTTGGCATTATCCTCACCACACTCTAACCAGCTGAGCTATCTAGGCCTGGAATTGTAGTTTGTTAAAGGTGCTGAGAGTTAAGATACCCCTATTCCCCTCATAGAGTTACAGTTCTCAGTTTTAACAGTCAATCTCTTTTCCCCCAGGGATCTCTGGAAATTGCAACTTTGCGAGAGGACTATTAGTCTCCTGGCTAACTCTCAGCACCCTTAACAAACTACAGTTCCCATGATTCTTTGAGGGAGAAGCCATTACTGTTTAAAGTGGTATGGTACTGCTTTAAGTGTATAAGTGCAGATGAAGCCAGAGAGCTGAGTCTGGGCTCTGCTAGTGTGCTGACTGTCTCCCTAGAGACTTGATGTGGGATTTGAAGCAGATTTTTTGTTGTCTTTGGGTGTGGTTATGCTGTGGACGGCTGCAACAAGGTGACCTGTGGGGCTGCTAAGTCTACAACCCAGGTGCTAACAGCTGATGGGCTGCTATAAGGCCCCTGCACCTCTCTCTTCCTCAAACCAGACCTTAAACAGGGCTTGGACTGGAGGGCCCACCCTGTTCTTCCTTCTGCCAATATCTGAGTGCTTACCATCTCTTAGGTGAGGGGAGAGAATCCTTCAGGTGCATTGCAGCGGCTGTGCGTTGTCCTATATCAGGGCCAGAGTTCATAGGAAACAGCAGACTAGTGTATCAATACAGTTATAAGAGCAAGCATGCTTGCAACAAGGTTGCTGTGCCTTAATAGGAAAGATTAAAAATCAAAAAGGTGACAAGGATACTTTGGCGTTGCAGTGAGGTGACTGTGGAGGCAGGAGGAAGATTAGTTGGTTGGAAAGGGGAGCAATATGGCTGTTGAGAAAGGGCCTCTAGAGAGTTCCTAGTGGGTGGAGAAAAATGAGTGTGGGCACTGGAGAAGCAGAGGCTGCTGGGAAACCAAGTATCCTATAAAATTAATCCAGGCAGATCTCTGGAAACCTGGCTCTCTTACCACCCCCACCCTCCACTTCTCCTTCGACCCACAGGGTATGACCCACCCTCACTCTGAGGCTAGTCAGGGCTACCCTGAGCTGGTGTTAATGCAAACCAGGCTTCACCATCATGGTGCCCTTCACTCTAAATATAGAATATATGTTTTGGAGCTGAATTCAAACATCTGGAGGGCACCGATGGTGAAGGCTGATGCAAACAAGAGCCTAGTAGAGGTGATGGGAGATGGCGGTGATATGGAGGTGTTCAGAGATGCAGATCTGCTATGACTCTTCCAGCTGCTGTTACTGGAACCTGCACTGGGTAAGAGGGAATAACAGTTTTATATTTAGAAAAGAGGACTTTGATCCTTGACACACTCAGAAACAAGGAGCTTTCTTTTCATTTCCCTTTCCGCTTCAAAACTTTGAAAAGAGTTTTAATTAGTGCATTAAAGATGATTCATCAGAGCTTCAGAAGTGTAAATATTATCCGGTCACTCTGTTAATAATGGTCCGGTGTGTTATATTACTTCTCCTCCTGCCCCATCCACCTTTTTTTTTTTTTAAAAAAAAAAAAGCCCAATATGTTTGAAACATTTATTTAAAGTCCTAACGTGACTTGGTACCTCACATCAGCCTCCCTATACATAAAGATTTTCGTCAGGTGCTCTCCTCTGAGTGTTCCTGCCAACGCCACCAAGTGAGGTGTGTGTATGGCAACGGACCAGGGGGCCTCCACAAGTGTTCCACTTGCCTTGTGGAATTCTGTCCCAAGGGAGGCTGGTGCCAATATTTTTTTAGAGGCCAGGTTATTGTTTTCCCAGGCTTGTACATTTTACGTGCTTTATTACAGTTGCTCCTTTTAACATATTTTTTGTAAACTGCTTGGAGGTGGTTTCTGCAAAACAAAAACAAAAACAAAAAACAACAATCCTCATTCATTCATTCATTCATTCATTCATTATTAAATTTATATACTGCCCTATGCCCGGAGGTCTCAGGGTGGTTCACAAAAAAAGATTACAATATATAAAATCAAAATAAAAACAATAATTCAATAACACCCCACCCAAAAAAGATCCACATTTTAAAGGGTATAGGATGTTGATTAGGTCAGCGAAAGGCCTGGTTAAAAAGGAACGTTTTTGTCTGGTGCCTAAAGGTGTATAATGAAGGTGCCAGGTGATCTTCCCTGGGGAGAGCATTCCACAGATGGGGACCCACTGCAGAGAAGACCCATTCTCATTTTGTCACCCTCCAGACCTCTCGAGGAAGCACATGAAGGAGGGCCTCAGAAGATGATCTCAGGGTCCAGGTGGTTCATATGGAAAGAGGTGGTCCTTGAGGTATTGCGGTCCTGAGCCATTTAAGGCTCTATAGGTCAAAACTAGCACTTTGAATTGGGACCGGAAGCTAATAAGTAGCCAGTGCAGCTGGATCAGGATCAGTGTAATATGCTCAAACTGTCTTGCTCCGGTGAGCAACCTGGCTGCTGAATTCTGCACTAGTTGAAGTTTCCAAACTGTCTTCAGAGGCGGCCCTACATATAATGCATTGCAGTCATCCTCAGTCAAGCAGTGTATAAATTTTATGAAGTAATAAATAAATCTGCCTGCCTGTATATTTGATTGTATTTATATCCCACCTGCCTTCTCAAAGGAGCTCAGGGCAGTTGTTGCAAATTTCATAAACGTTGTTGCATGGGTATGTTGCAAACTGCCCTGGAAATCAAAGTAATGTAAAATAAATAAATATGTAAAGCCCAATTCACCAATATTGTACTCTTGATTATGGCTCCAAAACTGGGAGTGGGCCCAGGCAAACCGTCCCTTTTCTTGCCATTGCTGAGCAGGACTGGAGCCAGTGCAGGTGAAACGCCGCATTGTAAGGGATTCACCTTAGCCAGGATCAGCTTTAACAGGGATTCCAAACAAGCTTCAGACTCTGTTAAACTAAGCCTGATTATTCTAAAACATTTGTCGCTATTACTGCAGATGTAATGTTCTGCCATAATTAATGCTGTTAAGATAGGGGGGAGAAATTTGTATGAGAGAGGGGGTTGGGAGGGAGTACAGTGGTACCTTGGGTTACAAACTTAATTCATTCCGGAGGTCCGTTCTTAACCCGAAACCATTCTTAACCTGAGGCGCGCTTTCGCTAATTGGACCTCCTGCCACCGCGCCGCTGGTGCACGATTTCTGTTCTTAACCTGGGGCAAAGTTCGCAACCAGAGGTACTACTTCCAGGTTAGTGGAGTTTGTAACCTGACGTGTTTGTAACCTGAAGCGTTTGTAACCTGAGATACCACTGTACAAGTTTCCATGATCCACTTCTAGCCACTTAACCATGATGAAGAGCAAGAGAGAGCATCACATCTGTATTGAGCCAAAGGGTCTCAAATAGGCATCTATAAAGGTTGTATATGTTTGTTTCATAGAAACTGGAATTCCTCACCAGCACTCTCCATAGGCATGTAGGAACCATTATATATTTGATATAGCTGAGCAAATTGCTAATCAGAACAGGCTCTCTGCGCAATCAGTTTTCCTAGATCATAAAAGCCCAAAGCCTCAGTTCATAGATCCCCACGTATGGCAGCAAGCTTAACTTGCCCTGTTGCATTTGACGATTTCCATGCGTGCACCTCCTGAACATGTCTGATTCTTTCTGAACTGAATGCTAACAAATTGGTGGACTGTAAAGGAACCAGGAATTGCTTTCGTTCCCCAGTGTCAATTTGTCTCCTTGCCAACTCCAGTGCTTAAAGTAAAGAAGAAACTCTGCTTTCCTGCTGGTTTACACTTCTGTTTATGAGCTACCAGCATCTTGTTTTTATAGTCAGTGATTGGGGTAAGTAAACTAGTTTCATTGGCAAACCTGTTTTCAGGCATTTACCCATCAGTAAATTGGGTGGGTGATTCCAGACTGCCATCTCAGGGTGCATTTCTATTCACAATTAAAGCTCAGTGAAGATCTGTTTGTCTTGCTTTGTTTTCTCAATAGTGATGAGGAGGACAAGGAAGTGCACTTTTTTGGCAGGCTGACCTGATTAGTACATATTGATTTCATTACCAAGGCTAAGGTAGAGGTTAGGCATTTTGCCAAAGTCTTCCTAGGACTTGATGAAGATGTAATTTTTTTAATGTAGGGTTTTCTTTACGCATGTGGCATCTTGTATATAACTAAAGCATATCATCAGCCACCTATGTGTTCAAGCCATGCTATGAAAGGCTAAGTTTAGAGGCCCTTTATGAAAATCTTCCTTTATGCAAACAGAGTAAGTGGACAGATTGATGAATCCCATCTACAACAGCACCACCAAATCATAACATCTCTGCTCTGTTCTGTTCTGCTTGAGTTTTCATAAGCACTTGAATTTTTGATCCCATGAAAACATTACATTCTCATAAAATTCAACCAAACTAAAACTACTTTACGCACAATTACATTTTGCATAAGAAAAACAAATTGTCTCTGGAAAGGTTCTGCAGCTCGAGTTTCATTCATACTCATGAGGTAAATTTTAGCAAACACTGTATGTAACTTATGAAAATTTGAGGGGCAGAAGCTTCAAATGCATGAGAAGCCTAATCTTCAGTTGAAATGAATCCATTGAAGGATGGTGGCCACCTTTCAACTTAATGGCATAGATTCTGTCCCACAAAGGGCATAGTTTGAGAACCACTGGTGTAGATGATCTCATCCTTACCCCTACTTTCTTTACCAGCTCTGGACCTGAACCCTTGTGTAATTGCATGTAGTCCTTTCCCATTGTACAGACTATCATTATGGAGAATTTCCTACATGCAAACATTGATCTGATTAGCTAAATCCTTTGGCTGCCTCCTTGGTTATTTGGATATTTAGCATTGCAGTGAACCAATATGTGGCACTAAACTGTAAGCAGGCATGGGGACATTTAGAATGAAAAATATAGATGTGGCTCTGCATATCCTATGTTGGGGGAATGGACAGATCTCTGCAGAGTTCTATTGTGCCTTCTTAACAGCCACCAAGGGAGTTCTTAAGTGTTATTTTTGGAAATGCCATATTTCATCCTTACATGAAATACTAGTCAGATCAGTGCCACTGAGGGACCACTGGCTGCCGCCAGATCAGCACTGGCTCTTTCCTCCCATTCCATCTTTTGTTGTTGCTCACTGCTGGAAGAAATCCAGAAATGGTTTATTGCAAGTTGGAATCTTATTCTGCAATGTTGTGGCAATGGCAATAAGCAGCATTAAAACCGCAGACCTAGAAACAATCCTGTAAAACAGCAATCTCCCAATGGGATATAACCAAGCAGCATCCAAAGAGAGCTTCAATGGAAATGAAAGATGAATACCTGTGGATTTTGAGTTGTGCACCTGGGTGGACGGCAGCTAATTTTCCTGTGGGTCAGTCTGATTGTGGGGCGATAGGGACCTAGAGTTCTATTCAATTAAGTCCTACTCAGAGTGGACCCATTGAAATTCATGAACCTTAATTAGTCATGCCCATTAACTCCAATGAATCTACTCTGAGTAGGACTAGCACTGAAGACCACCTCCAGTATCTACTTTCTCTCCTCTGTCTGGAATATCTGTGGACTGGAAAGGGAAAATGAAGAGAAGTGCAAGACTAAGACAAGGATTGTTTTGTTTCACCAGCACACACTCACTCCTGTGTCCTCTTCCTAGAGCGCCAGGTAATAAGTTTACCTAAAGTTTAGCTGTGTGGGCAAAGGGATGATTCACTCCTCCTCCCACGCAAATGTCAGGCTTAATCTCTCTCCCTTCATCTTCCAAAAACATGAGTATTAGCAACCTGTTTCTGCTCAAAAGACAAGTGCATTTGCACCAACTGCAATTTCTGAGTTGTCTTCAAGGGCAGCCCTAAGCATTCAAGTAACCCAGATGAGCAGTGTTTGCAGCACTGTGGCCAAGCCATCCCAGTACAAGAGCAGCTGGAGCAAGCAACTCTGTTCTGTTGAATATACCTGTGTCTCCAGTAACAAGGTGTTCTCACTGAGGATCCCCAGGCTACACACCTGCTTGTTCCTGCAAGGAACAAGCAAAATCCCATTGAGAGCAGGCTCTCTTCCTAATTCCTGGACCCAGGAACCACCAAACTACAGCATCTCTGCCTTATTGGGATGCAGTTCCAATTTATCCACCCTCATCCATCCCATCGCAGCAGCCAGACACCGCTCCAATGACAAGGGGGAAAATGGAACAGTGCCAGCTGCATATTGGTGGCATGGAACTCCTAAAGAACTTGCCCAGTAGCTTTGTTTAGATGTTGAATAGCACTGGGGGGCAGAACAGGACCTCATGGACCATCTTCCAGGGGGCTGAGCAGAAAAAAACTGACCCTGCAGGTAAGAGTGGAACCATTGCAATACTATGCCCTCTTCTCCCATCCCTTGGAGCCAGTGCAATAAGATACAATGATCAAGTTTTGTTGTTTTGTTTTTTCTTTGGGAAAGTTTGGGAAAGTTTGTAAACTAAGTTGTGTATATAAAATAATTATCAATAATACACATGTAAAACCAACAAAATGTAAAAGCCCCAATGCTAGTTTATATACTTGGAGAGGTTTTTTTGAAATCAAAAAAGTTTTTAGCAGACATCTAAAACAGTGTAGTGAGCGTGCCTGCCTAATGTTGTTGATATTGCTCCTGTAGCAATCAGTCATGGAAATGGAAAATGGGTCCTGCTCTCACAGGCTGCAATTGAAGGAAAAGAAGCCAAAAAGAAGGGAACAGGCAGGGCTAATCAAGGTGGTTTAGCCTTGGAAAGTGGCCATCAGCTCTTGCTTGTGGGCCTTTGTGAAAACAGGGTGCTGGACTTTGGCCTGATCCAACCAGGCTCTTCTCATGTGCTTATATTCTTATGGTGGGGGACCAGTCTTTTTAATATTCCTACAATGAGACAGATAAAGGCAAAGAGATGTTGAGATGGAAGGCATTTCACTGTGATGAGGCAGGCATCTAGAGAAACGAGGTGAGAGCAAGGCATGGGTGGGGTTTTGCATTCATTTTTGTATTGGCTTGTTGCATTTTTATTGTAGTTCCCAACTTCATAAGCCCTCCAGAGAACTTGTTTGAAAGGTGGGGTATAAATCACTCTAATAAATAATAATAAACAAGCAACAGAATTGAAGATTCTGGGTTGGAATAGAAGGTTAATGTTAGAGGAATACATAGAACACAGAGGTAGAGAAGGTGATTGTATAGTCCTAGACCACTTTCAAATGGTGTTCCTTAATCACAGGAGTCAGTGTATTTTGGAAAATGTGAACATGGAGATGTACCATCCTTATCAAGCTGTTGCATGAGTTAAAATTATCCTACAGCAATGGCATAATCATTTCCATTATATTTGTAATAGGAATGACAATAAGTATTACAGAAAACTATTATTATTAATTTTATTCTTGCTAATATGTACTTATTATGTACTAGAGTGGCTGGGGGAACCCAACCAGATGGGCGGGGTATAAATAATAAAATTATTGTTCTTATTATTAGTCAGATGTTGAATCTGCACCATTCTTATATGGTGTTATATCACAGTAATTGCTATGGGTTTAAAGATCCATTGTACAGACTGCAACTATTCTCATTAGTTTATTACAGTAATTATAAATTTTCCAAGAAATTATGGAAACATGACATGTGTGATACGGTATTTATTTATCCCATGTTAAATATGAATTTGCCTAATATTTACAAATTCAAACTGGATATTTTTTGCTTGTTTTAGCCAAATCTCTGGCGGGTGCTGACATCAGTAAGTTGCGTAGGGGAAAGGCATCTGAAAGGTGTGATCAAAGTCAATTTGCAGTGTGGATTTAAATCATAACATGTCTGATTCAAACAAAGGGTAAGAAATCGTCCACCTACCCTGAGAGGACTCCAGTGAAGCCAATTTTAATACAAAGCTAAAATATCATGCTGAAGGCACTGGAGATTTAGAGGGAACTCAAGCTGTTGTCAATTGGCATCCCACATTTTATTCACCTAACGTTTGAGGTTTTAGTATTTGGAACAGTTGACAAGATCTCCTAGAAAATAGGAATCTTTAGATAAAAATTTAATTGTAATGGGTTTTTTAAAGCATGAATTAGAACTCAAATAAGTTTTCTTAAAGCTATATCCCTGCCCAATTAACCAAAGGAAACACACACACACACACACACACACACACACACTTAAATAGGGTATAAACTAAAGTATATTGCTTGAGGCACTTTTTAAGACACCTCTGTTCCAGGATGCGAGCACAGATGTGTAAGTTTCCTGATTTAGTTCCAAGCCAATACTCTTAATTAACTTCAAATTATTTAAACATATAACACTCCAGCACAGGGGCATAGAACAATCAACGATGCAGTGTACAATCTTGCTCATGCGAGTCAGTGGATGGCATTCACAATAGAACGCCGAATCAAAGCCCACTGCAGTGGAATCTGTTGTATTGTTGTTGGTTTCGGTGAACTTTCACCTTGCTTGTAAAAAGTGCCCAGGTTGGTCCAAGGCCGGACTTTGCAGAGCATAGCCCTGAGGTTTTTATGCTTCAACTCCTCAGGGCTATTTGGGAGCTGAAATGGACACTTGAATATTGCACTGAAATCCGTTGTGTGTAATGCTGCCCATACAAACTTACAAATGTACAAGTTTCCATTTCTTGCCAGCTACTCTTCAAATAACTTTTTATTTTACTTTTAGAAGAGGGATGGGAAACCTGTACCATCCCCAGAGGTGGTTGTACTCTGACTCCCATCAATATCAGTCAGCATTACCAGTAGTCAGGGAAGATGGGAGCTGTAGTTCAACAACATCTGGAGGGCCACAGGTCCCCTAGCACTGCTCTGGAGTCTTGTTGAGCAACTAGATGAGTTGCTTGCTAGTTACTACCCAGATCTTTGCAACCATAGCTGAGTATGTTGCATTAATTCCTAGTATATTTCTTGGGTTAACATTATTCCCCAAACAGGAAGAAAACAAGTTCCATCTTGATGCTGCGTATAGAGGCATATGCAAATATCTGGCTCCTCTTTTCATCATTTGAGAGTGGTGGTAGAGAAGTGGTTTGATCAAGACTTCCCTGTTGGAATTGGCTAAAAACCTTTTTTGCATGAACACTTTCGTTCCTGTAGGAAGCTGATAGGCAGGGAACCAAGGCAGGCAGCTGAGTTCCACATTTCTATATTCAGACACTTTGGAAGATCTCGGTTGGTGGTTGCACTGGGATTGTGCATGAAAATTCTAATAAAAGCCAGGGTGTCACCTAAAGCAAGAGTCTTGGAAGAACCTCATAATATCTATTCTCTTGTAACTGGCCTTCTTTCATCTCGTCCTTGGCTGTATTCTTGCTCCAGTCCATTTCCTCTTTGGGGCCCGATCTTACATTGCTTTCAGCTGACTCTGAATGCTTGGTCTTCTTTTATGCCATTTTCCCCCTTTCTCATCTAATGATTTCTAGAGACTTCTTTACTTTACTCTCAAACTTTTCAAAGGCTATGGCTCACAACTCAAATAAATTTGCTTTAGTAATGGGTATGCTGCTTTTTCTGGTTGTGACTCTTGCATTGGTATGTTCCTCACCAGAGTCTTCCTCGGGAAATATTTTGTTAGCACTTGAACCTAACCTTTACTTCTTGTCTGCCAATTATTAAAGCTCTTTTAGTGAGCTTCATCCCAGACTACTACGGAGCCAATCATCTGATGTTGTCTGGTCACTGAATACTAGTTTATACGGAATTGATTTGTTAAGTCAATCCTCCATTTACAGATAATGATGATGGGAAATCTTAATTACCACTTTAAGAAAAGTAATCATGTATCTGCAACATATCTGCTTCTATTACGTTCAGTTTCGTGGGCATGTGCAAAAGACAGGATCTTCTTGGTGGTGGTCCCAAAACTATAGATTATGGATTACTTTCAACTCTAGCATTTAGGTGAGTCTTTTAGAACTTCATCTTTCCAGCTGGTATAAATAGCCTTTGTCTCCAAAGCAACTTCTTGTATTATTCTGTACGTCTGTTGTGCTATGACTATTTTTTGTCTCTCTTTTCCTAAAACATCACTTCATGAGAACGTAGCTCTCAAAAGTGGCTTAAGATATAATAGATATAAGCCCCCAGAATATCTGCTACTAAAGATTAATAATGGAATTCAGAATTTAAGAATTATCTGGTTGAGTCCAATCTAATACAGCATCTTGTTTACAGCAGTGGCTGGGCAGGGTGTCTCTGGGATGCTCTCAAGCAGGCCATGAAGGGAGCAACCATCCTTTCTAGATCTTTATTCTCTCCCCCCTCCCCCCAGCTATAAAGCAGCCCTCTCAGATATTCTATAGCAACATTTTGGTTGGCAGGTATACTAGTGTTCTCTTCCCACACCTGGATTCTATGGGGCTGCACAGGTTCGTGTTTCAGTGGCAACTCTCAGGAAGTATTTTGCATGTGGAGACATTTTCAATGGGCCAAAAGCATTACTAAAAAGATGTTGAAAGCTGCTGGTCCCTGGAAGAAGAAGAAGAAGAAGAAGAAGAAGAAGAGGGGGGGGAGGAGGAGGAGGAGGAGGAGGAGGAGTAGTTTGGATTTGATATCCTGCTTTATCACTACCCAAAGGAGTCTCAAAGTGGCTAACATTCTCCTTTCCCTTCCTCCCCCACAACAAATACTCTGTGAGGTTAGTGGGGCTGAGAGACTTCAAAGAAGAGTGACTAGCCCAAAGTCACCCAGTAGCTGCATGTGGAGGAGCGGAGACGCGAACCCGGTGCACCAGATTACGAGTCTACCACTCTTAACCCCTATAAAAGGTAAAGGTACCCCCGCCCGTACGGGCCAGTTGTGACCGACTCTAGGGTTGCGCGCTCATCTCGCTCAAGAGGCCGGGACCCGGCGCCATCCGAAGACACTTCCGGGTCACGTGGCCAGCGTGACAAAGCTGCAACTGGCGAGCCAGCATCAGTGCCGCACATGGAAACGCTGTTTACCTTCCCGCTATAAAGCTGTACCTATTTATCTACTTGCACTTAGGGGTGCTTTCGAACTGCTAGGTGGGCAGGAGCTGGGACCGAACGGCGGGAGCTCACCCCGCCGCGGGGATTCGAACTGCCGACCTTACGATCAGCAAGTCCTAGGCACTGAGGTTTTACCCACAGCGCCACCCGCGTCCCTCTTTACCACTATACCACACTGGAATTCTTGGGGTAGCTAAATTGAAATACTTTTTCTTTTTTAAAAAAGAATAAAGTTTTTAAGAATTACAGCAATGATACAGACAAAATGAGGCACATAGAACTATGTTTTGTCCAAATAATCCACACGTTTCAATTCTTCATGGGCATTTTTTTTTTTTTTTGAAGTGACAAGTGATTTTGAGCTCTCCTTCCTCATGAGATTTCAGCAAGCATCCTTTGAGCAAGGCGGAGCGCATCGTCTTTGGTGATGAAGCAGCTCCTTGCATTCCTGAGCAGCCCCTTCTTTTCTTAATCACAATAAGCTATCTGTGGACACCAACGGCAAACATGATTGTTTCTAGGACTGGCACGCTTTTTTCAAGGAAAACTTATATATTTTCTGCAACATAGACCAACAGGGAAGGGGGCTGCTGATGGAATCGCTTCCCTGGACATATTAATAAAACTAATTCTTAAGTGCATTTGCAGTCAGGCAGACCAATAACAGGAGCAGAGATGACACTGGTGCAAAGTATCGTGAACTTTTCGATGGGGGATGCACAAGGCTTTGAACACAGTCAATATGAAAGTCATCAATATATGTGTGACACTAAGGACAAGAGACAACATGGCTCATATAAATGCTGGGCAAAATGAGCAAGTGGTGAATCCCCCAAGGAGAAACAGGAAACAAATGACTTCGCAATGGACACACAGGAGGCAGAAACACAATGAATTACATGTTGGGCAAAAACCTGAGATTCAGACAAAACAAACGCTACTGTGAATAGGCCAAACACAGGTATTTACTGGCTGTTTAATATCACAGTGCTGTGGGGTTTTTCCAAATAAATATAGCTCAGGAAATAAAATATTGGTCAGTAAACAAAACCTTGGGTCCTCACAAACATAGCTGAGTGACCCAAATCTGTAATATAAATGTTAAGGTGTTCTGGCATTGACTAGCCAAGGCCTCATAAAACTTAAGGGTGATAGCCATCCAATATTAGTCATTTTCAGTGAGTCTACAATGACTTACTTGGACAGCACAAGCTTTACTTGTTTATGTGTACTGTGGTACCTCGGGTTACAGATGCTTCAGGTTATAGACTCCGCTAACCCAGAAATAGTACCTCGGATTAAGAACTTTGCTTCAGGATGAGAACAGAAATCGTGCGGCGGCAGCAGGGGGCCCCAGTAGCTAAAGTGGTACCTCAGGTTAAGAACAATTTCAGGTTAAGAATGGACCTCCAGAACGAATTAAGAATGAATTAACAACGATGTACCGCTGTATATGTATAGGACTGGAGAAAAAAAGCCCTTAAAATAAGATTGATTCCTTGGCAGGTGTGTTTTCAAACACATCCTTCTTTGGGGACGCATCTTTAGCAACAATTCTCCCCTAATGTATCGGGCATCTAGTGCCTCCTGTTCATTTGTGATTTCCTAGGATTGGGTTGGTTTTCTGTTCTTGCGTTGAGATTTTCCTTTAGTACAGTGGTACCTCGGGTTACATACGCTTCAGGTTACATACGCTTCAGGTTACAGACTCTGCTAACCCAGAAATAGTACCTCAGGTTAAGAACTTTGCTTCAGGATGAGAACAGAAATCGTGCTCCGGCGGTGCAGCAGCAGCAGGAGGCCCCATTAGCTAAAGTGGTGCTTCAGGTTAAGAACGGACCTCCAGAATGAATTAAGTACTTAACCTGAAGTACCACTGTATAGGAGTGCAGCCTTAGATATAAAAATCCCCAAAGCATGGTGACAATTAGTAATGTTGTTCTCAGAATAGTTTCTAGCTAGCTTTCTGACTAATCCCACATTTTCTAGCATTCCTAGAGATCGGCAACATTACAATACATAAAACCAGGGCTATTTTTCTAGAAAAAGAGGTGCCAGAACTCACCATGAACACCTCCCTTGTTCTCTTCTAATGGCAATGGCTCCTACCTGAGAGGTTCCAGAACAGTTCTGGCTGGGGGAAAAAGCCTTGCATAAAACCGACAAACCTTTCCAAACTGTACTTTATTACCATCAATTGAAAGTGAAACAACATAGAAACTACTTCACTCTGATTGTACAGCAGGTGACTCTCAAGAGGTATCTAGAACACTGCCTACTCCTGTTTCATTGGGTGAATTTCGGTTGGTATGGCTCGAAGACTTGGACAAGGCTCTTTAATTGGTGCAGATGCGCACATGTTCTCTGGACCCTTGTCCCTTGTAGTTGATAAAAACTAGCAAGGAGATGGCCACTTGGATCAGGGATGAGATTCATGCTTCTTTATCAGAGGGAATTGGTCACTGCCTGCCTAAAGGGGGTGGTGGTGATGGGAAGGCTACTTCTTAATAAATCCTCCCTGGAGCTGTAATGTTTAGATGACTATCATCCAGTTGTGAATGTCCCTTTCTTGGGCAAGGTTCTTGAACTGGTAAGTTACTAACCAGCTTCAGGCTCTCTTAGATGAGGCTGATTTTCTAGACACAACTTAACTGGGATTTGGAACAGAAACTGTTTTGGTTAGGAGAGAGGCGAGGGAGTGTGACCGTGTTGATTCTTTTCCCCCTCTCAGTAGCTTGCGACACCATTGTCCAGAGTATCCTCCTAGAACAGTTTTCTGAATTGAAACCGGGCACCACTGCTTTGCACTGATTCCAGTCATTTTTAGATGGCCAACTCCAGAGAGTGGTGCTTGACGAATACTGTGGAGCCTTCGATGTGGGGTTCCACAAGGGTCGAGCTTATTCCCCTTGCTGTTCAACATGTGTATGAAACCACTGATTGGAGTCTTCCAAAGAACTGGTGTCTGGTGTTATCAATATGCTGATGTAAAGGAGAAATAGAGCTGTGTGACATCTGCAGGTGAGACATTGGGCATGCTAGATCAGTGTCTGGCTTCAGTAAGGGGCTGAATGAAAGCAAATCCAGATAAGACTGAGGCACTGTTAGTGGGTGGTTCCCTAGATGAGATGACTGGGTTTCAACCTCTTCTGGAAGAGGTTGCACCTCCCCCAAAGGCGCAGCTACACAATTTGGGGCACGTCTGGATCTACTGCTACAGCTGGAGGTACAAGTGGCCTCGGTGGCATGGAGTACTTTGTAACCAGCTTCAGCAGGTGGCCCTCATCTGCAATCATACCCAGACAGGGATAACATACCTTCATTGTCTATTCTCTGGCAGCCTCCAGGTCACAAAGGCTAGCAGTACACAGATCTGACAGCAACCTCTCCCTTGCTGTGCATGCCTCTCTGATCTTATTTACACACAATCGCAGCAAAAAATACTCTGGATTTGTAACACTCCCTGTAACCACCTGATGTTGAAACGAGTGACACATTCCTTCTGCAAGATCCATTGAAATAAATAGGAGGCATTTCAAAGATAACCCAAGAGAAGTTCCAAGTGGGTACTACATGTCTTTTGAATCTTTCTACCCACACCCTAGTGTTACGTTTTTCATTTTGGTATTTAATATTGTAATGCTACTACTACTACTACTATTATTATCATTATTATTTCTATCACATGATCTAGTAATTGACTCCCCATGGAGTTTGGCAGGCTTGTGCCGCCTGCTCTTCCATACAAATTTCCTTTGGCGTATGGTGTACAAAGCACGACAAGTTCTCACTCATGTTTCAAAGCCATCTCTCTTTTCAGAGCTATTTGTTATTGTCTCCATCACCACAAGTTTAAAAAAGGAAAGTTAATTAAATATGGAACAAGACTGAGCAACATCTTTTAAACCATCATGTCATTAGAACTGGATTCCTCAGAGAGCTGCTTAAAAGGGGTTTGAGAACAATGACTGTTCAATCAGATATTTATGGGCATAGTTATGTAAGCACACTCTTTATTGTCTATGTATATTTAATATAATTATCAGTTTTGTACTCAGACTCTCTGGAGACCCAACAAATCACAGTGTCGCTTTGAAAATGTCAGCAGAAAAGACAATTATTATGCTTGCAAATATTCATAAATTATATTTAAAAGTCCTGTAAAAATGTATCCTATGAAACAGAGTTCTTTGCAGTCACTGAATAATTACTGTATTTCTTTGATTTAAAATCATATTGAGGGATCCAGTAGAAGAACTTCAGTGATGTAGGAAATTGCTGATCATAGCAAATGAGATCACAAGCATTTTGGACAAATGAAGAATTGGTATCAAAATAAGAATTTTGACTTTTGGGGTGTGTGTGTGTGTCTAAGTAAGATTAACAGTAAAGTTGAAATCTTGGCATCATGAAAGAAGCATAAAGGCGGAATCTTGTCCTCTTATCTTTTTACTAACTATTTAATGGTTGCCTAAGGCACTAAGGCTACAATTCTATGCACACTTGGAGTAATTCCCATTGAGCACAGGTGACTTATGAGTAAACCGGCCTAGAATTGTGGTCTAAATTTAGGAACATGCACAGCATCCGGCTACCGGTCTATGAAATACTTTCCTATAAATGTCTTAGGATTCCAAACAGTGGTCTTGCAAATCCACTGAAACTGCACACTTATCATAAAGTCTTTACAATTTGAACCTTAATTGTCTGAAGCTTTCTCATTCTATATCTCTTCTATATAAGACCGTTTCTAAGTAATCTTATGTACATTGTATGTTGGTTTATTCAGACTTCAGGTTCAATGGAATGTTTAGACCATTTGAATAAATAAGCTTGTGCCCATTATGAGTAGAAGGATAACATGCCTGATTTTGTTTGCTCATCTTCCATTATTCCGGCAACTCAGTGAAAGGAACATCACAGAGAGAATGTTCCATTTGCCAGTAAAGCGTAAAGGCCCCTTGAACGATAATTGAGCAGTAATGTATGAAGGAATGCATTAGAGTGGAATCAATGTTATATTCTTGTCTGTGTGGCCAAGATCTTTCCATGGAGTCCTTCGCATTACCTGAGATGCAAGCTCACCCTCCCAGCCCCAGCACACTGTGGCAAGTAATATTCTGTTTTCATACCAAGTTATTTCTAATTGTCGCCAATTATGAGTCATTTGCTTTTAGGTGTCTTGCCTGTCACAATATTAACATTTCTAAAGCTTTCCCTCTGAAGGCTGCGAAAATCTGTTGTGACATCTAAATAAGGAAGTATTCAATCAAGATGTGAAGTAATTGTTAATTTTTCATATAAATAGAGGGTCATATGTGGGTATATAAGGTACAGCTCTTTCTCGTCTTTCTTGAGGACAGTGTCTCAGAGAGGATAAAAGCAAAAGGACAAGTGCATTCCTTGTGACAGGATTATAGTTGAGTGGAGAATGTTCTAGCACTTTTAAAGAGTCAGTAAGTATTTGCAGAGGGTAGCCGTGTTAGTCTCTCATGGCAGAAATGGTCAACAATTGTGTGGTACCTAAAATACTAAAAAAAATATTTTTATGACACAAGCTTTGTGGATTTTTTTTGGACTTTTGTGGCCCATTTTGTCAGAGGCATGAAGTGAAATCTTAGTGTTGGCAGGTATATAAAGGAGAATATTGTAAGGTGAGGCTTGAATGGCCCCACTGAAATCTGAAAGACCAAAGGCCGCTCCTGCTTGGTGCCAACTATTACTATTAGATTCTAATGGATGATTGAATATTGCTTTATTTGATATAGGTTGTTTATTTTAAAGTTACTTTGACATTTTTTATTGGATCAGTTTGTTACTATTAATGTTTGATGCTTTATTGTGTTTTATATGTGTTAGAAGCTGCCCAGAGTAGCTGGGGCAACCCAACCAGATGAGTGGGATATATTATTATATTATTAACTAACTAACTAACTAACTAACTAACTAACTAACTAACTAACTAAACTAGATCGTCTGACTCAGTATAACACAACTTCCTATGTCCCTCGTTTGTGTCTGGGCCTATGGTTTGGAAAAAGTGAGAGTTAACTCCTTGTAAATTCCCTTAAGGGGCTTATGCAGCAGCTAAGCCACTATGGGGACCAGAGGGCACCCCAACAAAGTCCATCTCATTCGCTCCTCCTATCTTCACAAGCTTATTTAGCAATCTGGTTGAATAGTAAAGCCTGTGAACAGGGACTTCTGCTTAGCCTTCCCACTCTTTATGCCAAGTAACAGGCATTCTCATTCAATAAACCTGTGGCCTGCTTTGCATCCAGCATGTATGTCTCCTGTTCTTCCCCTCTCCCTGGTCTCCTTGATGCTGGCACAATTTTACTTTCCCCCTTCTCATTAGGGTGGCTCATTTTAGCTTCAGCGGCCCACTGGGGAAGCTAGCATGCCAGAGACTAAGCACATTCATACGGAGTCTCTGTATTTCTCCCTCCTCCCCACCTCCTGCTTCTGCAAACTGATACCCCAATCTTGTTCTGTTTGCTAAATGCTCTGATAAGCCCCCATGGAAGACTCAATCCTCATTGGGAAGGTTGAATGTCTTTCATAATCTCTTTAAACAGCTTTTTAGGGTATCACCGAGAAATGGGGAACTAATGAGAAAGGTAAATGGATTCAGGCATTTGATATGAGTGACTCGCTCTTCAAACCAGGAGTTGAATGTGACCAGAAGACTTCTATTCCCTAGCCCTGAAAGGCAGGACTAATCGATGCACAAAGCTACCATCACATTTGCTGTTGCTGTGTTTACTGTGTTACTGTATTTACATAACTAGAAATTCAACAACCTTGCGTGTTTTGCAAGCTGTCATGACATAAGAAGCAAGTATTATGCTATGTTTTGCTTGCTAACATATTTTTGACATATTTTAGCTTTTGATTATAAGACTGCATCTTTCCCAGCTACCATCTGTCTCAACTCAGTGGCACAAACACAGTGGGGTGTAATATTTCTAACATACTTGAACTTGACGAAAAACATGCTATTTACAGTTTTAACCAATATGTCCCGCTTTCACACATGAAGGCTGAAATAAATGCCTGCACTTTTGCAAAAGGTATCTGCCATGAAGAAAGAAGACATAATCGGATCCAATTTGGCAGAGATGAGTAACATATTAATGGAAATGAAAGCGGAATGGGTGTCTTGAGTTATTATAAATAGAAGCTGGCATTGTACTTGCAGTGTATGCACAGTTGCCCGTGTTTATCCTTTTGTCAGCACAAATGAGATTTTCTTAGACTACTTTTTTAAATCCCATATTCTTTTTTTTTGTTCTTGGCAACGTATGCCTAAAATTCTCAAGGCTGGAGAAAGAAACATGGCACATTTTTTCCTTGAAATCTCTGGCAAGCAGAGGCATTTTGAAAACTTTGTTTCCAGCCCTCCCATCTGTGGAGATTCAGAATGTGACACTCAGCAAACTGGAAATCACACTTAAAATTTACCCTGACAGGAAAAGGCCAGCAACTCTTTGTGGTATCACATTGTGTAGCTCTAACCACTGCATAAGGATTCCAGAAACACTGTGCAACAAATGCAGAGAATAGATTTGGGGTGAACATTCATTGCAGCATATCTGAGGACCAGCAGCAACAGCAAAACCCTGATGGTACATCCTTCCTTTACACATACTTGGGACAAACAGGTTAATGCAGTTCTCGGCAACACTTCTCGGCTGGCTTTGAACAATCCCCCACAGGAAATGTAAGGCTGGAGTGCTCACTGAAGCGCTCTCTCTGGCCACGTCCTCTACTGCCATCTCTGTCAGCAGTGAGGACAAGGGACTGGAGGGTAGAGGAGTCCATGTCAATGCTGTGGCTGAAATTTAACAGGGTTGCCACCTCTGTTTGGGGGGGGGGGGGAGAGAACCGGCTACCACTCCCTTCATAAGATAATCATTTAAGCGCACGAGCTTCCAACAGTGTCTGAGGCTGGAATAGAAATGTGAAAATACTGAAAGGAGAGAAAGGGGAAGCAAAGGCTACAATCCTATGCATACTCGTTGGGCAGGAGGGATGGGGGAGACATTCGACTCAGCATGCCGTTGAAGCCAGATCTATCAAACTCTCACTTTCCAAAATAGTATGTGAACTTTGCATTGCAGGTCTCCAACCAATGTTTGCAAAAATGTGTGTGTGTGTGTGTATATATATATATATATATATATATATATATATATATATATAAAATCAGACGAAAGTATGCGTGAAAATGATGGTCTTAGTTAAACTTACACAAAAATGCATTATAATAGGAAAAATTGCTTGCAAAAAAATAGGTACTGTTTATAAAACTGTTTCTTAGGCGAACTTTGTCCTAAAGTGTTGATGAGGATTAAAAAAGTGGGGGGTCCCCCCCCCCTGCAAAATATGGAAAACCGAATTTAAGATTGGAGAATGAGCAACTGAGAGAACTGAACTCGACAGATTCTTCCATCCTTACTGGGGAATAAATGCACTGACCTCAGTGAAATTTAATTCTTCTGAGTAAACACATTAGGACTGCACTGTAAAACAGAAACACCCAGACTTTTTAAAAAACTGGACAAATGGCAGTCACAAAGTTCAGGACAGGCATGAGTAACGCCGATGTTGTTGGACTACAGCTCCCATCATCCATGACCACTGTCCATGTTGGGCTGCCATCAGCCCAAGCTACCAACTCCCAACAATATCTAGAGGGCCACAGGTTCTCCACCCCTGGTTTAGGAGATTGACATTTGCAAACTCTGGATTCAGATCACTTACCACGACAATCCTGATATTTTTCTAAAGAAATATACGTCTTAAACAATAACAAATTTAAACTAGAACTTGAGAGGCAGTAAGAGCCTGATTTCTGGGATCCTGTGTGATGTGAAGGGGAAAATAATTTGTTTATTTATGAGTCAAAATTAAGTTGCAAAAGGAGAGCAGGCTTGTTTGTATCTGGGACAAAAAGCACAGCCACGCTGTAATGCAATGGTAAACTGAATTTATTTCCTCTTGGAAAACCATTCCAGTAATCTCCAGGTTCAGACCGCAGAGTAAACATTAATAACAGTAACATACAGGTTAGTTCAACTGATTCAAAAATTTGGCCATGTGACGTCATTAAGGAAAAGTCTTGAACACTCAAAAGCTTCAAATGGTATCCAGGGGGAAAAAAAGTTTCTTTGACAATCTACATAACAACTATTGCATATATGGTAATGCTATCTGTCATATCGCAAGGCTTACAAATATATATACAGGCCATATTCAGCTGGGGGGTCAGTTTGGAGAGAATCGGTTCGTTTTTATTTATTTTTACTTTTGCAAGTATCTTCAACAATAAAAATACTCTTGAATTCATTTGCTTGTATACCAAAAGAGAAATTGTAGACATAAGCTGGAATGAAAGGAAAGCCAAATAGGGTTGTAATGTATTAGTTTTTTTTCTCCTGTTTCTTCCTTGAAAATAACATTTGTCTTAAGCCTTTTTTCCCTTTATACGTTATTCTTCTTTTAATCCTGCTTGAATAGGGCCCAAGTCCACTTGTCTTTATAAGACCATTTTAGTATCAGACAACATAATACATGTGCAACACTTTATATACAAGAAGTCTCTCCGGTGCTCAAAAGTTCAAACACATGAACATCCAACAGTTTTGATAATACAAGTTTTATGGTACAATACAATGTTTCTGAATAATATACATTAACAATGAAAGTCTCGTGCAAAGAGTTAAACATGTTCCCTTTTTTTTCTTGTCCCGCAAAGAATCGGTTCCTGAAGAACTGGGCCTTGCACTAACTGCTATGTTGGGTCATTGTATGATTCTGCAAGAAAAAAAGGAGATATGTGGTTATTGTACAGCCAAGGAAACAAAGCACGGCCGCAAAAAGAACATATGGCTGCAATGTATGTCACTGTGTTAAGTGGCCTATTATAGACACTTTGATATTGCTTTGTACAGTGGTACCTCGGATTAAGTACTTAATTCATTCCGGAGGTCCATTCTTAAGCTGAAACTGTTCTTAACCTGAAGCACCACTTTAGCTAATGGGGCCTCCCACTGCTGCCACATCACACGTGGATCTTATTCTGGAGGACGATTTCTGTTCTCATCCTGAAGCAAAGTTCTTAACCTGAGGTACTATTTCTGGGTTAGCAGAGTCGGTAACCTGAAGCGTATGTAACCCGAGGTACCACTGTATTGCACACTGGAATCATTTCTATAATTTTCATCTTATGTACTTCAAAGTACATTAGGTCAAAGTCCAAGACAGTACTTGCCTAAATGGCCATTTGTGAATATGTTGGTTTTGGCCTATAATGTAGAAAACAACAACAGACCATGCAAATATCTGGGGATGATTGCCAGTGAATGTGGCATGGCCCTTCCTTTTGTGAGAATGCTTACAGATCCATTCGCTGGTGGCAAATTTTAGTATGCTAGCTGTTTTGTGTTAATATCTTCATAAGTATCTTTTCAGAAGGCCACTGATATGTTGCAGCTGAGCCTAGGACAAATCTCAGTATAATAGTTCTTTGTGTGGATGTCTCCCTAGGTATCTTTTCAAGAGGTCAGTAGTACGTTGCTAGTGAGTCTAAGGACAAAACGAAAGTTTGAGAAGAATCCTGAAGGAAGACAGAACCTACAGGTACTTAGTAGGGAATAAATCCCACTGAACTTTATGGGAGTAACTGTATGGGAATTGAAGGTGGGCCTTCAGTGTGTGGAAAGTGGTCTGCTTGCACAATAGGATTTCTCACCCACTCCTCCCTGCTGGCTCCCACAACTTGCTCTAGAGGGTTGGGGGGACCCCCAGAATAGATTTAGGGTATATGTGTGCAGCATGTGAGGGGGATAGTTTTACTGTGAGAGTGGATCTTATTCCCCATGTGCATATACCCAATGTATCATAAGGCTGAATTTCACCCATGTTTAGGACTGAGTTGCACAGTGTACTAGTCGCTACAATACCTCAACAAGGGGCTCTGCCTGCTGAATAACAATCTAAAAGGTTAAAAAGCAGAAAAGCAAACCCAAGACCATTTGATTTCATGCATAGCATTTCCCACATCAGTCGACATGTATCAAAATACTGTAAAACAATGACAGATAAGAAGATCTGCAAATAGTGGCTATTATGACCAATAACGTCTGTCTTTAAACTGAATATAACTAAGAGATTAGTTTTCCTGATTTAGTGTGACAGAAATGTGCTCATTACGGTAATGTCTGAAATGTGCTGAAATCCATGTGACCAAGACACCACCAGAGTATGTGTTTCCATATGCCTGATGATATCTTATTAATCTGCTCACATCTTACATCGTTCGGTGCTCCCTACGATGCAGGTAGGTCCAGATGACTCAAACAATCGAATTATAATCTTCTTAAAGGAAATGTGAGGAACAACCATGTTCAGTATCTGAAATACTTTAGTAGAATTTTCTCTGAAGCATAAATGTATAATGCTGTACTGAATGAATTTTCATGCTTGAACATGTTCTAGGTAAAACTGGATTTTTGAGGGATGCAAAATTGAACAAAAACCTGAAACCTGCCCCTGCATTAGGCTTATTTCCCCACCACCCACCTACCTGTTCCCAGACCCATTATACTGACGCTTTGGTGTATATATTTAGGCCTTTTTTCTTTTTCACTGTATGATCCTGGCCAATCGGGAATCACAGGTCATGGCACCATGGGGCCATCAGATTTCACTACTTGACAATGTTAATGTTGGTAAATAACTTCCTTGGATTGCCCTCACTCTGAATGGGATGGAATGAGGTGATGGGACTGTACTGCCCAAGCAACGGGGCAGACTTTGTTTGTTGCATTGCATTGATGGCAAAACTGAGCAGCAAGAGTCACCATAATGTAGGTTTATGTAGCCTTCAAAAGTATACTAACAAGCTGGAACATATACAGAGGAGGGTGATCAAGGTGATAAAGGGTCTGGAAACAAAGCCTTATGGGCAATGCTTCCTCGTCATCCTGGAACAAAGTGACAGAACCACAGGGTTCTGTCCAGGGCCCCTTAATGTTCAGTGCTTTTATAAATGACTTGGATGCAGGAATTGAGGGGCTGCTCATGCAATTTGCAGGTGGCACCAAACTGGGAGTGGCTGCCAATGCCACATAAGATGGAATCAGTATTCAATATGTCCTTAACAGCTTGGAGATCGGGGCCCAAACTAACAAAATGAATTTCAATAGCGACACTTAGGCAAGAGGAACCTGCTGCACAAATATAAGATGTTGGGCACCTGGCTTAACAGTAATGTATGTGAAAAGGATCTAGGGGTCTTAGTAGACCACAAGAAAGGAGATTCCCAATAAACGTCAGGAAGCAATTTCTGATGGTTAAGAGCTGTTCAACAGTGGAACATACTACCATGAGAGGTAGTGGACTTTCCTTCCTTGAAGGTTTTTAAGCAGAGGTTGGATGGCCATGATGCTTTAGTTGAGATTCCTGCATTGCACTTAAAAGGGGAAGGGGTGTGACATAGGAGTAGATCATCTGCTTTGCATGCACAAGGTCCCAGGCTCAGTCCCTGGCACCTCCCAGCCTGAAATCCTGGAGGGCTACTGCCAGTCAGTGTAGACAATATAGAGCAAAATGGGTTTATGGCCCGACTTGGTTCCAAATCACAATAATTTTTCCTTAAAAAAGAGCATGGAGGCATTAATGTGAAAGATATAAAAGAAACCATGGGATTACTCTCTGCTGAGCCCTGCTGTGGTGCTCCATAGCCAATATGGCCTGCTGCACAACAAGATTCTCAAGAGAATATGGAGACAGAAACTCAGAGAGAAGCAACAGCGAGAAAAATTGCTAATTAAGCAAAGACACAAACATGTACCTTGAGCAGCCTCCCTAAATACTTGAGACTACAAGGATGTGCAACCTCTTTGCATTTTTTTAGAGCATCAATGGACTAGAAAGAAATACCTGCCTAGGGAGAAAGGCTGTTTTTGAGTATAGTGCAGATATAACATTTATGAGACAAAAAGGTGAAAGATGGGAGGAAAGAGGTAAGGGAAGGAGAAAAATTCTTGAATCCCACAGAGAGCTACATTATATTCTGCCATAAACAAAACAAAAAAACCAAAAAAGTTGTCTACTGGAGACACCATGTATAAGCGACTGAAAATTGCAACCATTAATCCCAGTTATGAACTGCTGGAGGTTTTGGTTTAAGGGTGTTTTTTTATATAAAGAAGGTTGTGTTTAAAAATTTAGGACAAAATTTTCCTCTATTATCCACCCAGCAGATCTGAGCTCTGATATCCTCCTCTTTCCATGTGCTCTGGACTCCCACTTCCATGACAATAGGAGCTAACACAAGTGGGGAAATCGAAAGATGGAGCTCCTGTTGACATGAACATGGGAGTTTTCAGTGCACAGGGAGAACCAATATTAGAGTTAAGAGCTTCTGTGTAACTCTGAGAATGGAATTTGCCCTTTACAGGACATACAGTATATTTGAGGCAGATGTTTTTTAAAATTGATCTTCTGGAAAGCATGCAGTACTAAGTAATTTCCCCGAGTTCATTCTCCTTCCCATATTGCTACTCTATTATTATTGCCCATGTTGCCACTCTAAGGCACCCTGAGTGATGCGTGTGCATTAAAAGGGCAAAGCAAAAATTCTCATCTAAATAAAGATATAAAATTCAGCAAAATTTTGAAATCTCATTCCTATTACCTCAGTATTTATATATCTGTGTTGTATATTGCTGAGAAAGTTTGATACTGGGAGCTCTTTCACCTTTTTTGTAGATTTTGTCAGTTTGAAGAAGAAAACTGGATTAGAATTTATATTCTTTTCCAGGATCGGAATTGATGTCTTTTGTGCTTTGTCATTTGTGTCACACACACACACACACACACACACACACACACACACACACAGAGTAATCTTGCTTTGCAAAAGCATGCTGTATGCAGAAATTGAAGTGCAATGACAAAAACACAATAATAGAAAGTTTTGTTTTTGTTTTTAATTATATCCTAACAACAAAAATGAAGCCATAGAGTTTAAGGATCCTTGCATTCCACGGAACAATGTGATGTCAGTATGTCACATGCCAAAGATTCTAAAATGCCAAGTTTCCAAGGGCACTTGCTCTGTGATATCAGTGGAACTTAACATTCATATGATCATCTATTCAACCCTTTAGGTTTTAGAAACTCATGTTAAATCCACAATTGGCAGCTTGGTGCTTTAAACACTTGGGCTGTGTCCATTTCAGTGAACTTGGGAAACGGTCTTGTGTTTTGTCACTGAGTTCCACAGCTTTCACTGAACAGTGAAAAAAGCAGGGTTCCCCCCCCAAGCAACTGTTTGAAGTCTCCTCTCCACCCTGTTGTATTTACCTGAACTAAATTCTTACAGAAAGCAATCTGAGAAAGAGAAACAGAGCGCTAGAAAAAATATTCTAACATGAAAAAAAACTCCCCCTGATTCCAATACCCCATTAGAATCCCAAACGTGAAGTGCTGTTGCATTCAATTTAAATGAGACATTTCGAAGCTGAATGAAATGAATGCAATTGTTTCTGAAAAGCAGATTACAAATAAAGAAATAGAAAGATTAAATGGGGACATTATTGTTCAACAGATGGTCTCAGAATCACAGCAGCATGTTTTTCTCTTTCCTTAATTCAAGAAAGTGAACACCAGTAATCAATCATCACTGATTAACTAATTATGGTATACTAACATTTTAAAATTGATGGGAAATCTACATTTAAAAACTAAGCCCCGTTCCTGCTTTCTCCCCCTTTTCTGTAAGCCCACGGCATTCCAATACAGTTTCAGGTTGTAAAACAGATTTCTACATTACTAACCTTTAAGCACCACTTTTTTAAAAACACACACACACACACGCAGACCAAAAGCAATTGGTTTCCAACAGGCTGGATAATAAGTCTTTTGACCTGCATTCTTCTCTGACCCATTAAGGTCACCTCTCTGCTCGGGCATATAGCTGACTTAGGAAATGCCTCCAAGTCCTGCATTTCATCTCCTGCCCACTCAAAATAAAGCTTTCTTTAAATGTGTCTGTACAGGTCCCAAAAGACCAGGGAGGCATCCCTGTAGTGGGCAATGGAGGGACAGAAGCTTCTGCCTTTATTAATGAATGCAGACCATTATGAGTCTGGCTGGCTCCTGCGCTGTTCCCAGAAGCATATACTGTACGTGACTTAAAATGCTAGAATATTGACACAAAGCGAGCCAGGCAACCCTAAGGAAAATTACTCCTTGGATATAATGTAGGCTCGTAACAGCTATTAGAGTACAAAATAAAACCCTCCGGGATCAAACTGACATATACAGCATTCTACCTACTCCTCAAACATTAGAAGAATTTCTTTGTGAAGGCATTCTCAAGGACAGCATAAAACTGACTTTTGTAGCAATCTGCAACAGCTTTTTGGCTTACAGCTTTTAGTACTAAATCTCTAGTTTGAATCAATATAAGTACTATATCCTCCACATTAATCAATACATTTGGTTCAATACACATTCTATTAAATTATACTTTCTAATCAAGGTTTTCTGCTTCTCTTTCTCCCCCCCCCAATCCATTGCTCCCTTCTTCCAAACCTCTTACTGACAGCTTTCAGTTTGGCCTTGGAAAATGGCAGGATACGGCGGGGGTGGGAGAGATGGGGATGAAGCAAAAATGGGCAAACCCAGCATACCCCAATTACAAGCCCTAATGCCAAGCAGGTGGTTTGATTTCAATAAGGTTTCCAGAACTTCCAATCTTAGCTTTCAGGATTGATGATAAAACTGGACAAAGAAATGTTCAAGAACACAAAAAAGGACATGCACCAAGCAAGGGGGCGGGGAAGGTTTCAATTTTCATGTTGGTTAAACAAAAAATGACTAAAGGAGAGGGGCAAAACTCAGTAGTGAAGGCAAATGAGTCAGAGAGGAATTCACTGGTAACGTGCAGCTCCCTTTGAAAAAGCTCAGTTGGTTCAGAATATGCTAACTGGAACTGGCTATGTGAGTGCTTTTATCTGGCTTCCTGTCCATTTCTGGGCCCGATACAAAGTGTTTGACCTTCAAGTCTCCTTATGGCTTGCAACCATGTACCTGAAGGGCTCAGTCGGTAGAGCATGACACTCTTAATCTCAGGGTCATGGATTCTAGCCCCACATTGAGCTAAAGATTCCTGCATTGTATCTGGTCCCACACTGCAGGACCAGATGGCCTTTGTGGTCCCTTCCAACTCTATGATTCCTGTTTAGGGAAGTTTTTAATGTGTGACATTTTAATACCTTTTTAATCTTTGTTGGAAGCCACCCAGAGTGGCTGGGGAAACCCGGCCAGATGGGCGGGGTACAAATTATTTTATTATTATTATTATTATTATTATTATTATTATTATTATTATATTCTATGACTGCTTATTTTCACATGCATCTACCTACACCTTGAGAACATCAGCTGATGCCTTCTGTTGGGCGATCCATCAAGTGAGGGGCAAAGCGTCACTGCTGTTGAAAGGGCCTCTTCAGTGGCGGCACCCTGCCTGAGGAAGTACTCCTCAGAAGGGTTCACCTGGTGTCTATTCTAATGTATTTTTGGTGCCAGGCAGATGTATTTTTATTTTCCCAGGACTTTTAAATCTTTTAATGCCTGCTGTTAGCTTTTAAATCTATTTTTAGCACTGATGTTTTATTCTCTGCCCTGTTCTTGATTTTAACTTCAGGTTGTTTTAGCGCTTCATCACATTTTATTGAATGAATCCATTTTATTGTTGTAGCTTTTAATTTTTTTTTTTTTTGCAGTGTTAGCTGCCCCAGGAATGTATATTATAGGGTGATCTGCAAAAGTGAAAAATAAAATAAAAACAGAAGAGAAGCAAATGGGAAATGCTCATCTTCCATGGTGAATATCAGCTAGATGGAGAAGAGTGATAGACAAGTTCACCTAGGCTAAAAAGCTCTACAAAGCTGACACTAGTTTTTGGGACCTGCTTGGGGTGGTATTGGGGGCTTAGGATCCTGTGAAATCATGGCCTCACCTCAAATGTCCCAGAAGCACCTCATTTCAGCTCCCACCAGTGGTGGCACATTGCTGGCAGGGCATCTACACACATGGAGCTTTCTGTGGGCATACCGCACCATATTACTGTACCGTGTCCCTGGCAGTGTAAGTGCCAGTCTACCAATGACCCTCCGACTCCATCAGCCGAGTAGTATGTATGCTGCTCCCTAAGGCTTGTCAGTCAACTGAATGCCAACTTCAAGACTGCAGCATAAGACAGCTTTACAAAATGAGGGGGAGGGGAAGAATCTTGGTTATGAATGGCCATTGTTTTTCATATCACAAAACTGTTTGAATAAAAGTTGGGTTGCTTCTCCAAGGTGCCTGGATATGAGATTACCTGAGAACCTTAGGTAAGCCTCTCTGAACTCCTCATAAAATCAGTGGGGAATAGGTAGAATTAAACAAATATTTGGAGAAGAGGATCTTGGCTCTAAGGAGTGCCAGTGAGATATTTAGATTTGTGAGATAGATGTTACGAAGTAAAAGGGGTCAGTATAGAGCTTCAATCTATATAGGACAAATTTTTCAATCATGGAACTACAGGGTGTCAAGACATCAAGCTACATTGCTAAAGGATTTAGTGGAAACGTAGCCTTATAAAGTAGAGCAGTTTAATGCCAGAGCGTGAAATGCTGTTGCATTCTGTGGGCAATGCCTTCCATTTATTTGTATGTTTTTCTCTGTAAAAGAAACTCTGCACTTTTATGTTTTTGGATTGGAACAGAGATTTCTCTCTCCTCCCCACCCCCAGTTTACAATGAACCTGAAAAGAAACTGCTGAATTTTCTTTTGGCATTTAACACCATTCTACACAACACTCTCTGGACAGCACTATATCACTATCACAGAGAAAGGTGAGAGAGCATAGCAAAAGTCAAGGCGAGAAACAGAAAGAAAATGAAACCAACTTTTTCTTCCTCTATCTTTCAGATTTATTTTTTGGAGAATAATTAACTGGAATCTTCAAAATTAATTGGTCTTTACTAATCTCTTCTCAGTATTCGTAACTGGAAGGAAGGGAGTGCTTTTGGTTCACTCATCCCAAACTAGACTCTGTCACTAGCAAAAGACTGTGTCAACTGTGATAAAAATCAACACCATTACATATTTAAAGACCTGCAAGTAGGTTTGGACTGAACATAGTTTTGTTACCTTTAATACTTCTGTGTAAGGGAGGAGCTCCTGCAGTGAGTAGGAGCTTTTTTGCTCTGATGTTGCCATGCCTACCTGCCTTCCCAATTCCCAGCAAGGGAGCAAAGAGAGGGTAAGTGGACAACAGCAGCATTGTGAAAGCAAAGAATTTGCCACTCAAGAGTACCAGAGCTATACTTGAGCTCTGGCATATACAATCGTTTATGCCTAGGTCTCTAGTCCGATCTATTCATACAGCTGAATAAGGCAGTCAGGTGGACTGCACTGCTTCAAGACTAGAGTTGAAGACATCATTTTTGAACGCTTCCCTCCATTAAAAATTTCCTGCAAACAGTAAAATCAACACAGCAGGAAAAGGCTGGGTTAGAAACTCTCTTTCTGATTAAAAGAACAAAAACAGCAGGATTTTCTATAGTTTTTAAAACATAGGTGAACTTTCGAAAGTTCCCACATTGGCAGTAGCAAAGTCCATTCAGCTGTCTCAATATTCTGCTAACTGTAGAGGCCCAGCCTTGGATTTATTCACAGAGCCTAGGACTTGAAGATCAGAAGGTCGGTGGTTCGAATCCCCGTGACGGGGTGAGCTCCCGTTGCTCGGTCCCTGCTCCTGCCCACCTAGCAGCTCGAAAGCACCTCAAAGTGCAAATAGATAAATAGGTACCGCTCCGGCAGGAAGGTAAACAGCATTTCCATGCGCTGCTCTGGTTCGCCAGAAGCGGCTTAGTCATGCTGGCCACACAACCCGGAAGCTGTATGCCTTGGCCAATAAAGCGAGATGAGCGCCGCAACCCCAGAGTCGTCTGCGACTGGACCTAATGGTCAGGGGTCTCTTTACCTTTACCTTATACTGGCCACATTAGCCCTATTGGGGCATGCTGCTCATGTGTAAAGGCTACACATTACATGGAGATGGCTGTGCTAAGCTCTGTCTCCACTCTGCTGTGTCTGTCACACTTCAGAAGTTGAAGGTTGACGTCTGAAGCAAAGAACCTCTTCTATTCATTGAGGTGGCACTGTGTGCCTTCTTCCCCATCACAATCACACTCCCTTCAGTCTTCGAACTGTATGGAAGAGGTGCAATTTACATGCCGCTCTGCCCAACTAAGGCACAGGCAGGCGGGAGGGTGGCTCACCCATGCTGAACAATATGCAGCCCCAGGCTGTCCACAAGCTGGGGAAGGTCTCGCAATGGAAAAGTCTGATAAATGTGCATAGGCCATCTACATGTGCTGGAACACTGAGTGTGATAGCAGGGCATGGCTAACATATACAGCACTGTTGTCTCTTTCCAGGGAACCTAACCCAAATCAAGTGGAAACTAATGCCTGAACAAGGCTTACGATTTGTGGGAAATCATACAGCTTGTCCAGTTCAGAAAACAAGGCATGGTTGGACTGTGGTGTCTGATTTGGGTCCACATGGGAAGTTTTATCCTAAAATGAGTCAGGGCTTTGATGGGCACAGGACACTTTCTAACCTTAGGCAGTGCTCTCTTGCTCAAACTTCTTGCACACATGTTGCTTTTGTTAGGCACAAAGTGCCTATGTTAAGCCCGGCCAGTTTGGAAAGAAAACAGAAGCCAGAGGAGGATATCACCACATTTCTATGCCACAGCAGTTCCAGTACAGGAGAGCAACAAGAGACAGAAGGCTTCAATAGGCGAGACCATCTAATCAAATATTCAGGGATTAAGTCAGTGCATTATGGACAGATGTGTTCATGTGCCAGTTGTTTCTCTGCTTTAATTTTTTTTTGCCTTGTAATGTTTAATTTATCATGCTGGTGCTTTTTAAACTAGAACATCTGTAAACAAGCTTAAGTACGACCTCTCTCATTTTATATCCATGCACTGTGCTCCTTCTTCGTGCCTTAATTGTAGATACCTTCAAGACAAATCAATCTACAGCAGGGAAAGAATGAAAAGGCAAAGGAACCTGACAAGCTGTAAGGTGTTTCTCTTTTACGGCATATGCATTCCCTGCTTGCTCAGTTCTGACTCGGGGAACACAACCCATGTTATGTGCATACTACTTCTTTATAGGTCAAAGCCAATTAAACAAATTACTACTAAATATTTAACAGCTCTGTTTAGTAACTAGCGGCAAATAATGGCAGCTTAAATTGATAATCACACAGATGCTTTTAAAACTAAGCCAGCTATAAAGTTATTTGTATCTACTTAACAAGCTTTGTGCCTCTATATGTGGCAATAAATAGTTAATTTCTAAGAATTCAATTCACCAAACTTTCAATTTTTTCCATTTAAAGAAAGGATAACATCTAGCTAACAGGATCAGCACATTCTCTTAACTAAGCCATTGCTAGCGTCTCCTGTTATATCTTCTGTAATTTTCAATTACCGTCAACAGGACAGCTGGATTGTTGCGTTCATCTTACTATGCCTTACATACACCCTCCTGTTAAATTCCACCTACCCACCATCCATTAGCACTTGGATTTCTTGCAAATTATCCAGCCCTTCATTTCCTCCCATCAATCCCTCTGTACTGATATCTCTGCCATCTCTGAGCAGTAGAAGCAAGTGAGCCAAGACAATACAAGGAAGAGAGAACCCTCTCATTGTGCTCCTGCGGAGAAAGTGGTTTCATAATGTCACAGACACTATGAAATAATTGGTTGGAAATAATTATGAGGCTGCAGAAGGCAAATCTGTCTGGTCAGGCTTCTGACATTCCCAAGTGATGGATATTGTCAGAAGCAAGCCAGCAGTGAACCATACTGTGCAGGTTGGAGTTAACTCTTTATCAGCAAAAACACGATTAGCACAGACTTGGCAGAGTATCAGGCCTAACGAGCACAGCAACTCATCGCCGGTAGGTCTTGCCCCCCATGAAGCATTTGCTGAGACTGAAGCTTCCACCTCCTCACAGCTACCTAAGTCTCCTCCTCTCCAGGGTTTCCCCCAAGCAATCAGAGACTGTGCCTCCGTGCCTGTCTTTGCTTCTCCCACTTCATGTCTCTTCTGTGAGATTGGGGGCAGGGCTTGTCACAGTAAGAGGGAGAGACACCCATGACTCTTCACCAGCCGGACTCATTTCTGCCTCTTCGTGGCTCTCATCCAAGCTCTCTTCTTCCGCTTCTGCCTCTGATTCTGGACGGCTCTCTGCCACAGACTCTACAAGCTCACTAAGCCTTGTTACCTCTTCAGCTTCTGACATCTCTTCTTTCCCATCTTCTCCCTGTGGCCACTCATCATTGTCCCACCATCACTCCCTGGGGTCTGAGCCTTCTTTCCTTGGTGGTTCCCCATCTGGTTCCTCCCATCATTCCCCTGTGACCAACCAGTCCGTATCTCCAATCAGCCTAAAGCAATTTGGCCAACAGTCAGGAATGACGGGAGTTGTCGTCCAAAATATTTGGAAGGCACCAGGTTGGAGAAAGCTGTTCTAAACAATGGTCCATCTATTTATAAATACAAATGATGAGACATTTACATTTTTTTCCTGAAGGTCAAGAATTCAGGATGCACTGTAAAAAACCACAAACTTCCAAAACACAAACACAGAAGAGAAAAATTGGAATGAGTTTTCTGTGACATGTTATAAAAGACAATAACATTTTATGTCCTTATTGTGGATCTTGGCTGTAAACTTGTAGTGTCCTCATTCTCTGCTCCCTTGCCCCTGGTGTAATCACTTACACTTGTGCAAAGTGAGTGGAAAATGCTACCAAAGCAGAGTACTGGAGTTTTATAGCTACTCTGTTCAACAGTGGCTGACTGCTCCAGGGGCAAAAGTAATAGAAAATTGTGCACGGAATTTTTTTGATTTTTTGTGGAAACTGCTATTACCATATCCCCTCCACGGTTATCAGTCAGCATCTTTCTTCCTCTTGAGAGTTGTTCCAGTCTCCTAAAAATAATTGATATCTCTGGCGTAAGCTTATGTTCAGAATGTCCAAGACTCTCATTGCTACAACACCAGAGCAGTTCACAATCTATAGTGTTTCCAGCTTTACAATGCACTGTGCTATTACAATGTTATCGCTTCATAGAAGGAAATAGTGCAGAAATGCAGTTTCCTACACAAAGTATCCACTGACTCAGACTGAACTGATAGTTCAGGAGTTAATCAGTTATGGACGATCAGGACAATTGCTCCCCACAATATTAAAGTATAGTGCTGTAAGTCAAGGCCTGATTACAGAGCATATTGCCATAAATTTCTTAAATAGCATTATTCCCCTCATACGCAAAGGTACATTGTCTAGAATAGAAAGTTGCTTAAAGGGGAAAGTAACTGGAAGAAAACAATGGAAGATGGAAGAAAACAAATGGTGGAAATAGGAGATGTGCTTGAAATGCAAGTGCTTCAAAAGCTGACTACAAATGCAAGTGCTTCAAAAGCTGACTACAAATACACCCACATTAATGAGTGTTTATACACTCACATTAAATATACAAAAAAGGTAGATCCAATTCCATCACATATTGTGCAATTACTGAGTCATAGGAAACCAAATACAAAATCTTATGTTGATGACAGAAAAATCCAGGTAATACTGTTTATATGCTTTATAAACAACACTTTATTCAGAATAGAATCAATTTCAGTTTGGGAATAAATTGTTGGTAAAACATGAGACTCTTAATTTCAGGGCTGTGAGTTCATGTGCCACATTGGGCAAAATATTCCTGCATTGCGGGGGGTTGGACTAAATGACTCTTGTGGTTCCTTACAATTCTTTAGGCACTTGTGAACATGCATTTTTGGTTTTCCTACAATGTGTGGGGTGGGAATTGTTATCTACACACCTGTTCACTATCTTCATATACTCACAAATAAGTAGAGGTAACTGGACCTATTTTAACTTTTTATTTAAAAAACAATTCTGAATATATATGTACAATAGACATGTCTGAGAGTGTTGGGAAGTCTGCTACATAAAACCTGCATTATTAAGGATGAGATCTATCAATTTACTGATTGTATTTAAATGGAAATTCATGAATAAGGCTTTGCCAAAAATGGATACTGGATAAGCAGACAGTTCCTCAACTCATTTATATACTTTGACTGTGTTTTAAGACATAGCAATGAAATTGAGTTCATGCAGAAATTCACTTTGATTTTTCTGTTACCAACCCAATATTTTGTAACCTGTCTCCTATGTCTCTATTATTGCATGTATGAATGGACTTGGTTCTATATTGTTCTTCTTGTTATCAATACAATTGCTCCTGTGCTTGTAAGCACATGACATCTCCCCCAGTTTCAGGTAACTTTCCCCACCATTACAATTTTCCAGTTACTTCATCATTTTTACAATCTTGGGCTTTCTATTTAAGACAATCAACTTTTGACTATGTTGTCTTGCTCATCTCCATTTATTTTCTACTCTGCCAAACTCATTTGCTACTGGTCATCTCAGTCCCTTTCTCCACCTCTTTCTCTGCACTTTCTGTTTCACATGCATTCATTAGTGACCTCTTCTCTTGTCCTTTGGGCAGGTGTTCCTCTATTTCTCTCACTCGCTTCCATCTTAATATGCTGAGAACAGGGTGGCCATTAGTTGTTTGTCTTATAAATCGAAATATTGCGTGGTTTTCTACTACTTTTTAGACCCCCTGAAATTAATGGACCTAACTTAATCCTTCTCCTTAATTTGAATGGGTCTATTCTGAGTAAAACCCATCTGATTACCACCCACTGATGTTGAATCCCTGTCCCTGTTTCTTTCTTCTATCCCATGTTGCTGCAATTATCTTTAAATAAGGAAAACCTTGGCTCAAAGTGAAAAGAACTCAGTATAAGGCTAGCTGCACTATGCCTGTGTGGCATTAAGTCACCTGAAACTCACTGACTTCGCCTGTCCCATCACACGTTCCACCACCCCCCCCCCGATCTGTGTTGTGGAGCTCTGATGGAACAACTGTACTATATATCTCATGTTCCTATGTAACATGCAATCAAAGCTACTGCATTAGATGAGGCAGGAACGCTTCCATCTAATTAAAGCAACTCTTTAAAGTGAAACATTGTCTTGATCCTAGAATAAAGGCAGAATCTTGTCTATCAGAAGGCGATTCATCATCCTACCGCACGCTTACACCATTTGAAAAAGCAAGCTATAAACAAGCAGACACAGTAATGCTGCTACGCATAAAGGGGCAGCCAACAGGAGGCCTCCTTTCTAATCAGTACTCAAAGGAATCTGTCATAGTGAAGTGGCACTTACTCTAATTTAAAGCTCTTATGGTTACTTTACCTTTGCAAAATGTATAAACTAATAACTTTGCTAAACTGCCTTGGCATTCAAAATATATAAACAACAAAAGCACAACAGCAAAGGCTTGAGCTTAAAAGGCGGGGGAGAGAGAGCAGCTTCGCCCAGAATCTGCTCTTGCCAGCATGGAAATAAAACATGGGATTCGGGATTGTGTTATGCTTGAAGTTACCCCAGTTCAAAAACATCTCCACGACAGATCCTCCATGTCAGCAAGATCTCTGCTGTCATACCACCACGTGCCAACTCTTATTGTTGCTGCAATTTCTGTTTTGCTTCTTGAAAAACTACCTGTAGCTCAGTTATCAAGTCATATTTGCCATACAGAATGTACCAAAGAGAAGCTCCTAATATGTGCTGGATTCTAACCTTTCCCATAATGCAGACATTAGATTAGATTAGATAGATTAGATTAGATTAGATTAGATTAGATAAATTTATTGTCATTGTCCGTATATACACAGTATACACAACAACGAAAATCAAACACCCAAGACCGGATTCACATACACATTTGCACGTATCTCCAACACTCTCATCCTATTCAGACATAATCTATTAAAACATACATAATCCAGAATATAACACAACCTATTAGAAGCATAGCATAACCTAAAACCTATCTCATTCCTTACTACTCACTGCTTGCTATTTCTTACAACTGGCCCTGAGATCATTATTTAGTGCAATCAGAGCTCTTGGATAGAAACTATTCAGAAGGCGTGTGGTTCGTGTTTTCATTGTCCTGTATCTTCTGCCCGAAGGCAGCAGTTCAAAGAGGTTGTGAGCAGGATGGGTGGGATCTCTCAGGATATTGTGTGACTTCTTCAAGCTGTGAGACGTGAAGATCTCATCCAGGGGTGGTAGTTGGAGCCCAATAACATTCTGGGCAATTTTAATTATTCTCTGTAAAGCTTTTTTATCCATTCCAGAGCTGCTCCCATACCACGATAATATACTATAGGTTAAGACACTCTCAATGGTACTGTGATAATAGGACAGAAGTAGGTGCTGAGATAGATTCAATCCTCTGAGCATTCTCAGGAAATACAACCTCCCCTGCACCTTCCTCACAACCATATTAATATTTGCAGTCCATGAGAGGTCCTCAGAGATGTAAGTGCCCAGGTATTTAAAACTACCAACCCTCTCCACCTCCTCGCCATTTATGTGCAATGGTAAAAATACACTTTTCTTTCTCCTAAAATCAATTATGAGTTCTTTGGTTTTTTTGGTGTTAAGCATAAGATTATTTTCTTTACACCATTGAATTAACCCCTGTACTTCTTTCCTATGTTCTTTCCACATGTTTGTGCTGCTTGCTGTCCGCTGTAACATTTGCTTGTAACTTCATGAGTCCGGCATATTTATTATGTACAGCAGCCATTCTCAAATGTCAGCATGCACAACACGTTTGCTAAAATGTGAAATGGCATATACCTATGTTCCATGTTTGTATGCTTGTCTACATTTGCCTTTTTATCCTGAACCACTTTGGCAGGGTAGCTTTATTTATTTAGGCATTTATGACTCACCCTTCTGGGGCAAATGCACTACCCAAGGTGGCTTACAACATTTTAAAAAAAGAAATCATGAAACATGAAAAGAAAATCAAGAATTGTTATAGTACAGAGTGCATAGGATTGGAGCCTGAAAGTCACCTTTCAGTATTTGTCATCCGATGGCATGAAAGTAATGTCAGAAACCCCAGGCCACATGAAGAGAATGCCCACTGAAACTTCTTCCTCATACACACCAGGGTCACCCCTTCTGAAAACTGGGGTGTGTGTGTTTGGGAAAGGTACCATTAAAAACTGAGAAGGTGCAATAGGTGGCATTTTAGAAAAACAGCAATCTTTCTCTTGGGAGATAACTCACCAAACATCCTCCTCCTTCCCAGGGAAAGGAAAACATGGCAAGGGTTCCTGGGTAAGCACTCTTGTGATATCATCTACCAGCAAGACTAGTCCCTTCCCTTGTCTCACACCGACTTGAATGTCTGCAATCCCTACAAACTAGTGCAATGCTGCCAAGGTAATTCAAACGATTCACTAGCAACTTGACTGTCTCAGATCAAACTAGTTATATTTTACACCATGCACTGTGTGTGTGTGTGTGTGTGTGTATGTGTGTGTGTGTGGCTGGGCAAAAGGCACTGGGGGGACTTTTGGCCTGAAAGGACAACAGCTACCAGGGGTTAACAGGACTACAAACTCATCAAAGGCTTGACTTCCATCTATACCTGCAATCCCGCTTCCCCCTTCTCTAGCACCCTAATGCAAACATAATTAAATTTGCCGTTGGATTTAATCCATTTTTGAAGTATATGTACTACTTCATAATAATCTAAACAGGGATTAAATTTATTCTACTTCTCTGATTGTGGGGAGGTGGTGGGGGAAAGACTCAAGGCAGGAGGCTAAAGTCCAAACATTAGTGTTTAAACAAGTCAGTGGAACTCAGCCATTTTTATCTGGAGAGGTTGGGGAGCAGTCCGGTGGCGCCCGCCTGGAATATGCTCCCAGTCTGTATCAGAACCCTGTGCTAGTTTTTGTGAGGGATGAAAATGGGCCCCTCCTAGCTGTTTATTGTCCACGAAAGTGCTATTTACGGTACTTCCTGTGGCTTGGCCCTGACTTACTGGAAGTGGTCTTGCATGCCGACAGGTAAGATAAAAGAGGGGAGGCCGGAGAGCAGCTGTACATAGACTTGAAATAGGGAAGGAGGCCAGTGGATGCAAGAGAGAAGGCTGCCTATGTTCAATGGTGCTGTGGCAAGCGATGAGGCAACATCCTGAACAATATTGTACAAAGGGGTAGCAGATTTCATTACACTCCCCTCTCAGCTCATTATGGAAAGTCTTGCCCACCCCTAGGCCACATATTCAGGGGAAGTAGGTCAGCTTATACTAGATCAAAACTAACAACCATTTAAAAGCTGCTCTGTATAGTGTCTTATTTTAGACAAAACAAGTTTGTACTGAGTATGAGAAGACTGCATTGCATTCATCTGTGAATGTGATATGCTACTTTTCATGCTATTATAAAGCAGTTAAAATTCAAAAAAAATACACCTTCTCACATAGAGCAAAATGAAAACTGACTTTAAGCATAAAATCAGTTGCATATGTATATACTGAGCAGCTGAAAGGTTTGCCATCTCTTTGTAGACAAGACTACTTTGTAGACAATTTTTATTTTATTTTTTGAAAATCAAAGCATTTGCTCTGTTAAAAACCATTTTAGGGCAATAGTGTGAGTTACAATGCTGTTTGTAGCAGAACGCACATCACTTTATGCTGACCTGACAGTACATTCCTTCAAACCCACTTTGGGAACATAATAAAAAAGCCAAATTTGCAAGACTGTACAAAACTTTTGCTGTTAGTAACGTATATATATCACACAAATTACAGCAGGCTGCGCATTCATAATGTTTTGTACTGATCCTAGTAAGTCAGCCTTTATTTTGAAATGTAAAGCCAGCAAAGTAAATCGGTGAGAATTATTTTCCTCAGAAAACATAATTAATTCTACTGATAGGTTTTAATTCAAGGAAGAAGAAAATGATTCTGCATGTATGAGGGAAAATGACACAGAAACACAAAATGCCATTTTCATCCGATTCCATTCATAGTGGGATCCTATTCATCACACAGCATTTAGCCCATACAGGAATATTTTCCTGCAGGTATGGTGTAAATCTAGTTCCTTGGTAACTGACAACTGAAGTCACACAGTCTTGAAAGGCTGAACCTCCAAACTGGGCTAAATCTCAGTGATTTTCCCTCATTTAATTTTTCTTCATCTGCATCTACATTTGCCCCATTTTTAACTGTTTAAACATTATTAGATCTTAAGCAATTCAATGTTTTTTTAATATTATTTCACCCATCAAGAAACAATCCAGGCATGTCATACCCTTTTGGCTTTTTGTTCTTGTTTACCGGGCATGGTGTTTGTTGAAATTGCCTCCAGATCATTCTATACCAGGTGTACAGTTAGAGGAAAAGTCACTCTTCTATCTCAAAACACTTGTGTGATCTGAAGCCTAGTGCCTTGTCAGTCCTGTTCCTTCCCTCTGAAGGCTCTGCTTTTGGGCAGCTGGGGGGTCGATTTAGAAATGAGACGATTTTTCTACACAGCTTCAGAAAAGAGATTCTGATCTGACTAGTTGATCTCCATACTCTAGGACAGAGCATTAATTTGCACAGGGTGATGAGGCATACCAAAAGCAGTGCATGAGGCTCATACAGTGGGTGACTACGATTGCTTGGGAATTTTTATTTCCAGAGGGAGGCTAGGTAGCAAAATATCTGGGACTGACCCTGGATGCTCAGACCTGGCTACTGGGGCATTTCCAGCTACTCTGGTGCACAGATAGTAAATTTAAGAACAGTACACTGAGTTTATGTTAGAGGTCATGGTCTTGTTGCATATTGAGCCAGGTTAATTCATGCTTCAGAGGCTATCAAACAGAATCTTTAATTGACACCACTTCCCCCTCTCCCCCCCCCACTCCCATCCCCAATTTTGGCCCCTATAGCTTTCTTAAAACAGTAGTGAGTGGGGTGGCCCCCTTCCCCCCTGTAATTTGTAGTTTGGCCCTCAGAGTCAGTGACAGAGTAAGAATTAGGAGGAAGTTCCAGCCGTTCTGTCTAGCGTTAAATCCACACACTGCCTCTCAATGAATACATTGAAGTAATCCTCAGAATTCCATCTGTACACTGCTTCCCCACACAAAATAGATTACTACTTGTCATCTTTCATAATCTCCCCTACTTGTTTTACCTTCTTCCACCCTCTCTCTCCAACTATACATATTATAAATGGTTGAAAGGTTACGTAGTACTTGTTTTCTCATTGGTGAGGAGAGAGAGAGAGAGACTGTGTTTTGTAAGCATTCCTTTGAAGCATCCTCTCTGTGTGTGCATGTGCTGGAAGACAAGCCCAATGAAACGAACGGAGGGAGATGCTGAACAACACCGCACAAAGTTGCCGACTGTTCGGCTACAAGCCAGAAAATGAATCCAATTTTTCATTCTGTCATTATAAATATTTCAGTGCAAATGGTACTGATTTTCTGCAACTGTGGTTAAGCAGAGGGCCTCTGAGTGAATATTTTTTTTAAAAAAATAAAACAGAAAGGAAAAAAATAAAGAGTGAAAAATAAAAAGAGGAATACAGGAAAAAGAAATTAGCATAGGCAACCAATTAATTCCTTCCCTTAAATGTACAAGACTCTGGGAGAAATTGTACAATGATGTAGCACATGACTCAAAGAAGGATGGGAAAAAAAACATTTACCCTGCTCTTCTTCTGACAGTTTCTCATAAAATATCTGCAGTCCATCTATCTTTTAGTACTCCAGGCTCCTCTGGAGAGCAGAAAATAGTAGTTTAAAGCTCACTTCTGTGCCAGTCTGCAGGAGATTGCTTTCCACAGGACCCCTGCTGATGGAGGCCTAGGGGAAGAGGCCCAGGAGTTATTCAATCAGCCCAAGACTCTGGGGCGGCTGGGGGTCCTTTGAGGGCTGATTATAAAGCTGCCCTCCTGTTGCCTGCCTCAGAACAGAACGAAATGAGCAGCCTCTTGCTGGGCAGATTCTGCAAGAAGGAATTTCACCTGTCATGGAGTTTGTCAGAATTTCAGGATTTATCTTGGTGCAAAATTAATAAAATACCAAGAAGGATTTCAACCTGACTACTCAGCCATGTCATCTCAAAGTGATCTTTCACCTAAGAAAACCTAGACACTGAGCTTCTCAAGTCATTTTTGCCCTACTTTATTATTTTTTTTTAAAAAAAAACACACCGTGGAACTTTTGTATGATGCTTCACTCACCATACGGTGCTTTTAAAGATAATAATAAAAAAAGCCCAGGATTTTTATATAGAGCTATACTTGCACTAACTCCAGTCAATGCCTGCAGTGTGATATACGGTGTCCATGTAATAGATAGAATGGGAGAAGGGAAGTCATGCTGTAGTTTCCGAACTCTCACTCTCTCTCTGTGTAACCAAGCTGGAATATCTCCTGAAAGCTTCCCCTTTGTTTAATCAATTTTACTCATGTTCTGAAATGGCAGAATAGCAAAAGGGAAGGTGGATAAGCTTGCTGCTTCTTAAAAAAGCAACACCCACCTAGTACTGGCTGAGTGCTCCAGTGACGCAGGGGGCTGCCCACCTGAGAACATTAACATGATTTTATTTTTGAAAAGCCCTTCCTCAGAGGAAAACAAGGAGTTAAAAAAATGGCATGGGCCATGTTGGAGAGGTTTATCACCAGTGACATCATACACACTATCCAATGGACGCTAAGATTCCTGCATGGCCATTTATACACACAGTGCTCCAAATGTCCTAGGAAGCTGGGGGGTGGAAATCAATGTCTTGCGGTCTGAGTGCTAGCAAAATGAACCATTCCCAAAACAGAAAAGCTTCCTTAAGGGAAGGTATTTTGATCCTGTGCAACAAATTCATAGTTTTCTATCTTTTGTGCTATAAAACAACACAGAGAGTATGTAAAGACGCTTCCACCGGTGAGAAAAGAGAACTACATCAAGTTACACAGCCTACCAATGTTCTGGGAGAAAGCCTAGGTAGTTGCTAATGTTGAACATTTCACCTGACATTTGTGGATACTAAACCTCAGCGAAAAAAAAGCTCTGAAAGATTATAAACACACACAAACACAAAAGGTCATTTTTGCAATTCACAACACACTGAGCCTCTTATGATATCACATCTGTTAAAGTTATTCACAGGCAACTGAGGTCTAGATTTGATTTATGTTCTTAAGTTGTGTTAACAACAAACTGCATCGACACACACTGTGAAATCCATAAATATATTATTGTTGCATTGCTACTATCTGTTTATATCTTTCCATCTTATTTGTAGTCATAGAACCCAGGGCAGCAGCAAGGGGTCATGGTAATAAGAGTGCCATCCTAAATCTCTGTGGTCCAATTCTGACCCTCCTATTGTGTACTCCAGGCTCTTGTCACAGCTCAGTTCTCTTCAGACAGCCCTTTCACCCAATAAAAAAATCTTCATATGGGGTCTATTTTAGAAACGACACTGTTTGCTTATATTTTCTGGTCATGTGATTCCTATGCCTTGGGAAACGTGGAGGCAATTAACTCTCTGACTCTGAGAGGGCTGCCTCAGTTCAGAGAAGAAATAAGGATGAGGAAAGCGAAAAATAGTTGCAGGCACAAATTAGGCAATGGGTGGGTAAATACTGTTCAGTTTGCTACATTTCAGGCAAACGTGGGATGCAAATGCTTCAAGAAATAAAAGGTCAGTGTGCCAACAAATCAGCAGAAGATCCAGAAAACTGACAAAAGCCATTTAGTTTTCCCATACAGAAATTCCATCAGGAAAGCAAAGCAAATTAGAGACTCCAAAGTCCTTTAAAAAGAGCCAGACACCCATCAGTATAGTGTTTTCAAAAACTGGGCCTATAATAAATCTCTCTTCTGGCTCTTTTCCATTTAGACGACAATTTAACATTAATACACACCATCAAGCCACTTCTACCAGGCAGAAGTACTTTGACAGTTTTAACACCAAGAGATCTCGCGGCAAAGAGAGCTGGCGAAGGCACGCAAGTGAATGCACAGATGGTGGGAGGGGACGCAGGGTGCTCTCAGCAGGCTACAGTAGAGATGCATTAACTCCACAGAGGGATAAGGACTTCCCACCAGTACAGTCATGAATTATAACTGAGCATGGGAGCGAGTTCTTACTGCCTGTCGCACAGCAAATATAGTGTTCCATTTTCCTGCACAATCACCTTTCACCTTGACAAACTCAAAGCAAAGCAAAATGCACTGCTAATATTTAATGGTACAGCATTTCTCTACATGGTATGGTATATATCTGCAGGAAGACACGCACAGACAGAGCGAGAAACTACCATTCAAAGACTGATATGCACCCTATGTTTTGCTGATGTGTTTAGTAGAATAAATACATTACAAAACTAGGAAAGCAGCGGGGGTGGGAGGAGCTGCCTTTTGAAGCTGTACATTGAAGTATCATGTGAAGATGATATTTTGTGCCCTCAGGGCCAGTGCAAGATATTTTTCTTCCTGAGGGTGGAGCAGCCAACATTGTCTCCCCCTCACTCTTGCCAAGTACCCTCTGTGAACCGTCCTGAGACCTCCAGATATAGGGCGGTATATAAATTCAACAACAATAACAACAACAACAACAACAAGTGCAAATTGTTTTGGCTTCTGAAGAAGAAAACACCACAAACACATCTGTCCCTCCTTTGAGGAAAAATACAGTGACAATTAACTAAACAGCTAATAATTTTCTCCCCTTTCATGACACTCAAGATCAGCTACCTGGGGCAACTGTCTCACTCTGCCTAATGGAAGAGCCGGCCTAAATTTTTCATGTAGCAGAAATAAATTACCTGTATGCACCGCCCAGAGAAGATCCAGAGGTAAATGCAACTTACTTAGGAAAATACTTTCAAATATGCAGAGGGATCTACAGTAAAAAGCCATGCTTGATCAAAAGCTAACTCACAAAACAAATTCTAAATAAAAGCTGAAACCCTATCTTAAGACAAGCCTTACGTAGCTAGTATACTGACGGGACAGTGGACACTGTTAGAGAAAAACATATAACACAGAACCAGTGCTGAATCCCATTGTCATGCTAAACTATGCCAATGGACCATGCCACTATGGAGACCTCGCTGAAGTGGAACGATTATTAAGCAACGCCACATTGTGGAAAGTGTGCCCAACCCTCAGCTCTGAGTTGGACTATTTTAAAAGCCAACACAGATCAACAATCACAGGAAGGCAGGAAGGCATTAAACAATGTAAACCACGTGAAACTTGACCAGCAGGGCGAGCAAGACTCCGCCATGTATACTAAACTAAAGTTTGATTCTTTTAAAGAAGAAAGCCAGGACTTAAATTTAACTCATTTGTAAATGATTAAGGTTACTATTCTATCTCCTCTTACCATGGAGGAAGTCACATTGAGCTCAACGGGGCTTTCTTTTATGTAGACTTGTACGGGATTGCACCTTAAGTGTGGAATTTATCAGAAGAGAGGAAAGGCAATGGTCAGGAATCAGCTGTGCCACAAAGAGTCCTTTGTTTGAGTTATTTTACACGTTAATCAGTCTTAAAGCCGCAAATAAAATGCTCTGAGAATAAAGTCACGCCAAGCCCACTTCTTTATAGCATTTCTGGGACATGCTCCTTCATGCCATGCTGTTACAAAATGATTGTATTTACATTTTTTTTTTTAAAAAAAAGATTCTGTACATCTCATCCCAAGAGAGAGCCATCCACTGCCAAATTGTATTGCCCTCAGTGCAGTCATCAATGGAAAAGATTTGTTGTTGTAGGCAGTTTAAGAATTCCACCACTTTTAAAGGGGGCGTTTATCCTGCCTTTCACTTTCGTTTAAAGCTTCAGTGTTCCCTGTTCTAAATGACAGCACCGCAAGCACTGCTTTTAAGCGCGATTCATCTTGCCTACCACATCTCAGGTTTTTACACAGAGCACCACTCTCTCTCCAACAATGGAGTCTTACTCCTTCATAGCTCCAGGGCAGAGACTGTTACTAGCTGTAGACTTGCCGCCAAATATCACAATAAAGGATACAAATGTGAATTCCTCTTAAAATACAGGTTTGGCTCTGGAAAATATCTTGCTCTAGCATACCCTGTCAATAGCAAACAATAGATCTTTCAAGATACACAGCAGCCTTTCTGTGTCTGAAACAGTCATATAAAACAATGCATCAACAGCATCCCCACCCTGTTTAGATTAAGGGTTGATTGTGATTAGATTCAGATTTATGCTTCTCCTAAGCCTCATGTTTTCTGTTTACTCTTGGTTTGCTAATGATGCTTCATAATCCTTATAAAACACATACCCAAAGAAGGCTGCCTTGGCAAAATATTTGATGGTATAGGAAAACTGTCACTAATAATTATCCCCATTTTACAGACAGAAAGCAGAAGCGGAGTTTGTCATGACAGCAGCAATTCCAGAATGGGGATTTATGGATACATCATGCTGCCATTTACTGCAGGAAGCACCTTGCTATGATTTCATCTGCTTGTGTCCAGGCGACTGCAGTTTTTCCTGGCTAAGAGGTGAAATCTCTATCTCCACAGTAAGGACAGGACAGCAAGGCTCCTCTTTCAGCAGTAGGTCAAAATGCCCCTGGGAGCACTTCACAACAGAATGAACATCCTGCTTCTTCTGACTCATATCATAGATGAAAAGGGGGGGAAAGGACACAGAGAGAATGAAAGAAGTCACAAAAATCTCTTAACATAAAAAATAAGAAACTGTAGAATACAGTGGTACTTCAGGTTAAGAACTTAATTCGTTCTGAAGGTCCATTCTTAACTTGAAACTGTTCTTAACCTGAGGTACTACTTTAGCTAATAGGGCCTCCCGCTGCTGCCACACGATTTCCATTCTCATCCTGAAGCAAAGTTCTTAACCCGAGGTACTATTTCTGGGTTAGCGGAGTCTGTAACCTGAAGGGTCTGTAACCTGAAGTACCACTGTAGACCGATCAAAACAATGAAAAGAAAAACTGAATCAGTTTTTCAAAGGCGGGGAGCCCAAATAAATGTCATAGGTGGCTTGGTCAAGCTATTCTCCTATCTATAATATATACTGATGAATTGCCACCCCCTTGGTCCAGAGCAAGCCATTTTGCTATCTGAGCAAGATGGGGCCGGCTTCTGCTGTACCCCTCAGCACCAGAGGCCTCTACCTACTGTAGACTAGTGGTAGCTAATGGAAAGTCTTCCAGATGCTTGTGGACTACAACTCCCACCACCCCCAGGCAGCACAACCAATGGTAAGGGATGATGGGAGTTGTAGTCCAACAACATCTTGAGGACACCATGTTGGCTGTTCCTGCTACAGACACTGCAGATGAACCAAATAACAGGGCTTTGTCAAAATATCCAGCCAGTAGTTGCTGGCAATAGGAGCTCCAGCGGCAGGGCAGTCACTAGCAAAAGGTGCCCATTTTCTGAAGGGATCGTGGTGGTGGCTTCCAGAGGGGGCAGCAGGGAGCTTCTTCCGATGCCCCTTTCAAGCTGCTGCCTTAGACAAGTGGCTCAGTGTACCTCATGTATCTACCAAACTGCAGAGGCATCAGAAATAGATGCTGGAGTTACCAAGGAAGGATGCGCTGCTGCTACAGCAGCAGCAGCAGCGGTGTCCTCAGTGGCCTCTGACCGCTGCTGAAGATATTGAGCGCTAGCTTTCCCATAGGACAACAGGAACACCACCACAACACTGGCTTCTGATGTTAATAGTGAATGTTATTCCCCAGGTTTGGTGTTCTTTAGTCTGGAAGCAAAAATGGAGAACGTATTACGCCTAGAGAACAGTTGTGTGTAGACTGCAAGACTATCGATTCTGCCTCAACCTGCTTCCCTCATGGAGCAACCAAAGAGGAACCAGAGCTGGGGTCTAATGATACAATGGTGCTGTTCATAGTCAGCACCATAAATCCAACTGACAGCTTCTAGCCAGCACCACTGCTGCTGCCACCGTGCCCATAAAAATGCAATTCTTGGGGACTTGTAGCTTTTTTTACACATGCAAACCAGCACCAAACAAACCTTTTGAATGTCTGCCTCTGTTGCTGACAATCCAGTCAAGAGATGGTGAACAAGTTCCAATGTTGCCAGGACACAGCCCTCTGCCCCATAAAAAAAAAAGACATCTTGTTGGGCTGCTGCCTGACACAGCACTACCATTGCTTTTGAGCTCCAGAGTGACACATTATTTTCTGCTTGCTGAAATGTACATGCTGTTGAAGGGGTTCTGTTTAGCTTATTGGAGATAACAGAGAGTGGCAGGAGGTGTCAAGTCTACATTCTCCCTGATAGTGATCGCTTTGGCTATCTTTCCAGTATTCCAAGTCCTAAGCACCTAAGAACTCATGAAGGACAAAGCCAAAAAAGTTACTGAGATCCATTCAAGCCCTCCCTTTAAACAGTGTCGCTAGAGCAAAACCAACTTGGGGAATGAAAACTCAAATATAAAAGAGACAATTTGCAGTGTTAACTTTCCACTTCTAAAACACAGGAAATTTTGTTTCATCAGACCCTTCTGATATGGTGGAACGCAAAGCTTTCTTTCCAGCAAGTGCTTGGATCATCTAGAGGTTTGCAGCAGTACTTTGGGAGGTAATAAGTTTCAACATGCAGTTTCTGAATGGGGAAATCTTAAGTGAGGACAATGGAGCCAGGGCTGGTGGGAGAGGAGAAGGGAGGGTGAACTAGTCATGAGGCTCTTTAATACAGTAATCATGGGTGCTTCAAAAGTCACCCTGATGACAGTCCCAGAAATGGCCATCTGTTGTCAACTATGAGTCAGATGAAGGGTAATCTAAGGTCAGTTCTTGGTCTCTAACAGCAGGAAAATGAAAGGGAGGAAAAAGCTGTAGAATGAAGAGCTGGTGATTCACGCTTAGCGTAGGAAAACTACTTACTAATATAGATTGCATTAGCAGGAAGCTTAATGGTGGTCAAACATAACTGAGCTGTTGGAGGATATATACAAATACAAATGGAAAGCTTAACTCTACCCAGCTAATATTGTTTTGCTATGCATATTTAGCCTACTCCCAAGTCTAAAGGCTGTGTTCAGAAGATTTTTGTTCCAAATTAATTAGTCCAGAATAAATACTGCACCCTCAAACAACATTTTCAAAATCATCCAATTAAGATTAGTTTCCTTTAATCACCCTTCTGTTCATATTATAAGGGTTTTTAAAGAATTACAAAAAGGGTGAACTGATGACTCTTCCAGCAGATACTTACAGAAGCATTTCAATCAGGATCTTTCATCTTAGATTAAACAAATTAGAGTATTTTTCACCATGCTATCTGTTTAGTGCTTTTTCAAGAGTGGAGTGAAAAAGGCTCATCAGCTTAATCAGTCTGTGGTGAACAAAAGCATGGTTAACATTTGTTAAGGGGTTAATTAATTTGTAATATATGAATGCTCGTTCACAGGAAAAGGTATATGTTTATACAGTGAAGAGCCAATCCAATGCTGGTACTGAGTGGTCTGAATTATTTTCTAAGTTAGTCTGCAATCTGGAAACGTCTGGATTGAAGACATTGCTGGCCCTGTAAAAAGGCTCTGAGCATACAAGGCAAGGCCCAGGAATGTCTTTGGTCTTGTGTGCTGAACAGAATTCTGAACCAAACCCAGATATTAGTCTGGCCCAATTCAAATCCTGAAGCATAAGCAAACCATGCCAGAGGGCTCTCTGAGGAATGTCATGATCAGGCTTTGTTCCGCTTTTGCTGTTGGGCTCTCCTTTAATTTGGATGGGATTGGATGGGATTTCCTCTATGTTTTGAAAGATGGAGTTAAATTGCTTATGTCTTTTGAATGCATGCAGGTCCAACAGAAAGTTACTGAAATTCCTCAACTTCCCTTGGAATTTCTATAGGCGTTCCTCCAAAGGTGGAGCCTCCAGTTTCACTCTCAAAACTTCAAAATATCACTGGGCTGTTACATGTTTCTTACATACAGTGGGTACATGTAAATTGCTATAGCTAAATAACATTTTCCTAGTTATGCTTATTTGCATTTTGTGCAAGTGATAGCGCAATTATTGTTCCTATATGAAAATTGGATTCCCTTCCTCCACCATATCCTGCTTCTCTCAACTGCTTTAGCAAATTTATATTACCTTGATGACTGGTATTTACATTTGCTGCAGGAAATACTGTACTCACTGACCTAACATATTTCTTTTTTAAACTTAGACAAACAGGGCCAGCCCTCCCATTAGGCACACTAGACTTTCCGCTATCTCATTTGAACAATGAAATAAATCCACTACTGTCAACGCAAAACAGCATACCCTCCAACATTTCTCTGGTGAAAATAGGGACATCCCATTCCATAAAAATAATACTTTTGCTATTTATACCCCACACATCTTTCTGGGTTGCCCCAGCCTCTCTGGGCAGCTTCCAACATATACAAAAACATAATAAAACATTAAACATTTAAAAAATTCTTCCCTATACAGGATTGCCTTGAAACGGCTCAAGGGTCCGATCACCCCATGCCCTCCAACATTTCTCCAATGAAAATAGGGACATCCCAAGGAAAAGGAGGACATTCTGGAATCAAATCAGAAACCGGGACAGCTTCTCTAAATTGGGGATGTCCCTGGGAAACAGGGATACTTGGATAACTTGGGTCTGCAACAGTCATGCCACCAAATCAAAGTACAATTTAGAAGCATCAGCACTCTTCAGCTAAGCAACTCCTAAAAATAAAAAACACAGCAAGCATAAAAAATACCTTAAAAAATAGGCTAACAGTTCAACAAGGCAAAACACAACAAAGAAACACACAGAGGAGCTAAGCAGAGATTGTTAGTAGTTATGAACACTGCAACTAATGCAACATTTTTTTTAATGGTTTCAGTTTAATATGGGATATTGAACTGATTTTCTCAGTCTAAGATGCTCAATTGAACCATTTTCAACAACTGGAGCTCTGAAGAAAAAGGAGTCATTCTATATGCTATTACAAGAATCCCTGTGAAAAAAAGAAGCCAGTGCATAAGACACAGCTAAGATATTTAATCATTTTACGTCCTCATTCTACAATGTGACTGACACATCAGATCTAGTTGATTTTACAAGGGGCTATAAATATTCACACCCTAATGAACCACCTACCCACTGGGAGTGATTATATTTGAATAGGCCAATCAAATAAGGTTGGGTTCACACAATCCAGATCAGGAAGTTTCTTTTTCAGAAAAGAATTACCTTATGAAAGACTAATATGGCTCTAAAGTCCTTTAATCCCCAGGGGAGAAATGGAACAGTGGAAGGAATTTAAAACATGTTCCTTTAGTCATGTCATTCATACATTTTCAGGTTCCCGCCCCCCAAACATTTTTGTAACAAACTCTCTTGTACCAAAGTACAACTACGTTAACTGTTTGGGGAAAAGGACTGCCAAGAAAACTGGAGACCTCTTTTATGTACAGATGTTTTCAGGCATCCCTGAGGGACAATATCATGATTACTCTTCAGATGTCCTTGGTAATTTCACCTCTATGTAAACAGAGACTAAAGAAAAACTCCACTCCAAATTTCAAATGCAATCTTTAAAACTCTGCAAAATAAAAGGTTTTCACCACAATAAAATTAATATAACGAGACTCGAAAGTTAATTGAATGAGGCACTATTTTCTTTCCCCTCGTGTTGTCACATTTGGAATCCTGCTGACTTATACCTGGGAAGATGTGTTTCTTTTCATTTGTGAAGTTTGCTGTGGCAGAATATGATGATCCCCAGCTAGTGTTTAAATTCTAATAAGTTATATGCTAGGCCTCAACCTTGCCTGGAACTCATGAGAAGAAAACAGGTTGTGGTTGCTTAGCAATGACGGAAAAACACTCAGAACATGGTCTGAAAGCAGCTTCCAAGTCTGAGCCCTGGTGCAAAGGAAGACCTCTCTCCAGTCTATGATATACTTGGAAATATCACTTGGTTCTTAGAAATATTCTCTACCATATTGAAGAAGCCTGTTTGCCTACCACAGCTGACTGAAATTGTCATATTTAAGCAATGAGTTCACACATTAGTTAGTGGAAGTGGTGGCAATCAGCGCTTTCTTGAGACCTAGGGCACTTTGATGTAAGTTATGGCATTATGAGAATTCCTAAATTCAGGTGCTTATGTCTGGAGTGCTGAATAACACTGTGCCTCTTTTTCTGTTATAAATAGCAGCTGCTGATGCTCAAGACCTCTGAAAAATTAAGGCTATAATATATGAAAATGTTGGCCTAAAGCTGAGTGATGTTAATTGGATTTCAGGTAGATTTCCTTTCAAAGGAGAAGAACAGATAAGATATTCCTTACTGGATGCATAATCACAGCTGGCCTCCAGGGCCTGAAAACCAGTGGCTGCTCCCCCTCTTCCCAATGACTCCGGGGATCTTGAAATGTCAAATCTAATCCTTTGCTTCATTTAAAAAAAAAATCTTAGCCTTTTTCCTTGTGAAGATATCCTTGAAAATTTAAATTGATCGCTTGAGTTGAAAGTTTAGAAGGCTTCACCCCTTTCTGTTATTTATTAATCGTCATAGAGGAAATATTAAGCATGGTACTGTTGACTCCATGTCCACCATAATCTCTTTCTTAGAGGTTTTATTGGAAGCTCTCTCATAGTCTCTGTCTAGAAATTAAACACAAGCAACTTCTCCCCTAAGGAGTGGCAGCTCAATAGCTTGAGTAATAGTATCATTAGAGCTGATCAAGCGCAAGCAACGTCATTTCAACCATGTAACCTTTTGGCTGACCCAGAAGAGACCCAGGTTGGCTGCAGCTCTTGAAATTAGCAGGCTGATAATCTAGTGAAAGATCTGCTTGGATGGATCTCTGTATCAATTTGGGCTGTCATGGAGGGTGCGATACACCACCCAGAGTGTGATGAAATACCCTTTCAGACATTGCTGTTTCAGTTATAAGGGATTTCTTAATATGCTCCTCTTGGCTTCCAGGAGGGCAGTAACATTGTTGACAACCTGACCTTTCCTTGAAAATCTCTAAGATAGGAAATTAACACAGTCCTCCTAAGCAAGTGCATTGCCAAACCGCTGCCCATGTTTATAATTCCCACCTGCCTTACTGTCCTTCCTTTTCCTTCTATCCTCATCTGAAAACTGCCAACAAATCACCCTTCTTCTATCAAAGCTAAAGTTACTGAGAGCTTTCAGAATTGCCTCCTATAATGTGTTTTCTTTTCATGTCACAATGATTCTCCCGTCCTTCCCTTATTTGTAAAGTTGTGACGTTTTCCTTCCGTTTGTTAGCTAATGTTTAACATTAGCTAATGTTGAAAAATACTGCATTTGTTGTACCAAAATCCAACTGTAAATGATTCAGAATAATTAGATAATAATCTCATGGAAAACTTCTCACGATGTTCACACACCAAATCCCAGGCTGCAGTGGTAATCCATTTTGAAAAACCATTATTTCTATTGTATCTACTCCAGACGATCTCCTAAAAGTCAACTTTGAGAAAGCTCTACCTTCACTCATCACAGACAAGAATGAACTTCTCAGTAACTGACGGGATGGACATTCACAGGCATAATCAGCTTTCGTGCCTTTTATTAGTGGAAGTCTAAGACTATTGTTCTTTTTATTTAAAAAAACCATAGGCTCTGTATTTGAGGTGTCTAGATCCACAAGTTCTTTAGCAGGTGGAGAAGGTACATCCATTTCAACACAGGAATGCATAAGTTACAACCTTTAAGAACATCTCATTAAGAAGAAAAAAAGCATCGTTACATGTGGATACTTTTGTAAAATGGGAAATAGTTCAGAATCTTAATTTTCAGCAGGTGTAACAAAAACCATTCTTGGCAAATCTATAGCTGCTATGTGCGAGCAACTGAGAGACCTTTTAAAATAAATTCTAACTTCATGTAAGAGCTCTAGACTTGCTTTTCTGTTTCTCTCTAGAGAACTAATGTGTCCCAATGAAAGCAAAATATGGGTTTACAAATGAACACTAGGGACTCAAGAATTCTACTTTTAACAAAAGACAAAGCTTTCTTCTAAGTTCAAGAGGAGGACTGCCAGATGAGATTAAGCCCTGACATGGAGATTTCTGCATGGAATATTCAATCTATCAGGGGCAGGAGGGGAGAGAGAGACTATGTAGTATAATAATTAAAACAATTGATTTTTAATACCTTTTGTACATTTGCTATTTGCATAGTAATATGATTGCTACCTCTTGGTTCTACCACTCACCCAAGAACAGTTTAATTTTGACCTGACTTATTTCAGGAGCCTGAAAAAGACATCAATAAAGACCGCTTCATCACACATCACATTTTTAAAAATACGTCTAAAATGTGTTAAGTTTACACTTAAAAATGTAATATGTGGATGCAGTAGATGTGTATTTGTAATCAAATACACCTTACTGTCACACTAATCAGGGAGCACAGATTGGTCACAGCAGCCTGTTAAGTACTCGATGGCAATGCGAATCCAGGTTTGCTGCCTTGTAATGTGTGAAATGACCCTAATGGGGATCTGTAGGTGGAAGTGGCTAAGTTGCAATTAGAGAAAGGGTTTGCACTTACACAAACACACTTTTGTTGTTGTCACTGTCATGGTGTGTGTGGTGCACCTCTTCTTTACAACTGACGAGCAGGGACAAAGGAAAAGGGGGGTTTGTTGAGAAGATTGATGTATGTGGATGGTATTTGTGAATAGATGCAGGCCCTCAAAGAAGATTATTTTCTTTTGCTCCAGCTGGTCATCATCTTCTTCAGCTGTGACAGAGTGCAGGACAGAAAAGGTGCAGCGCAAGCCCTAGGCCTTGACTGGAGGTTTTTAAAGGTATAGGCCTCTTCCCCAAGCTGCAACTTGCCAGTTTTATACATCAACCCTTTAATAAAGCTTTCAATTCTCAAACAGGAATATCCCTGTACTCCCAAGTTACAGCTGCCTTCTCACAGTCTCCAACTGTGTCTCAGCAGAGAACCCAGGACCTGTATGGGGGCAGGGGTTGCAGCTGAAGGGTTAGCATGTCAGGCCAGTTGTACCATACAAATTCAAAGCACTTGAAATGGACAGTGCTTCCCTCAGATCCTTCCATGGTCAGAATCAAGACTGTTGGCAACTCCAACTACGACTCAAGTTCAGTTATCGCTTCCTCCAGAGCGGAAGGTGTAAGTAAAATTATACTTCTGTGCATTTGTTTGTTTCTTTGTGATGCTACAAACTCTGCAGTTCTACCACAGTCTTACCTTCTTGTAATCTGGGCAAAGGATGAATCTACAAGACCTATCATCCTCCTTCAAGTCTGCAGCACAGAAATGTGTTCTCATGTAGAATCCCTAGCAGTTCTTAAGATGCAGCTTGGACAGTCTTACATATGGGCTAACTGCAAATATGTCTGTCTACTGACCATCCCTAAGCTCAATTCTGATGAAGCATCATTGCACTTCACAGAAACCAGTCCTATGGATCCACCACGTGGACACCTTTGGTGAAGAATACATGCTACAACCATCTCTACTGAAACCCCTTCAATAAGCTGAGTACCTGCAGTTCTGTTTGGAAGAAGAACTTCTGTGGGCACTGTGTGCAGTCATAGATCTTGTCTTCTTGTCCATGGGCCGAAAAAATATGTTGCTGCAACTTGTTGGCTTGAACAAACACTGAAACATTAAAAAGAAAAAGTGAACTTTTTGTTATATCGTTTTATACATGGAAAGGCTTTTTTGTGAACATTTCCTCATTAACTCACAGCAATTGCAAAGGGTACAATTATCCAAGAACCCTGTAATTTCTGATTATACTGTTGCTATAATAGGCACCAGCCACGATTGCTCAGCTCTACATCCAAGTCCTAATTTTCTTTTCTTTGTAAAAGAACTGTGCTTATATGTCTGGTAAAAACATAATCAAATACCGTTTCAATCTCAAACACTAAGAAATGTACCTTTCCCCTTGCCACAATAATTTCAGATTGCACCACAATGTGCTGAACATCAAAAGCAACATTTGAAAATAAACAAATCCTTGCTACTGTGAAATATGGAAGCGAGAGATACAATAGCACAAAAACACCCACCCACTATTTTTATTTATTTATGCATTTGCCCAAAACTTAAATCTAGCAAACTATTTCTATATTTAAATGTGTTAATGTTAAAATTATATCCCACAGCTACTTTGGGGCAATGTCTATAAACGTAAAACACAACTGCAGGTAAATTCTCTTTGGATACTTTAAGATCAACTCTGAGTACACACTGAATGCAAGGGTTTCAATAATATAAACATGTTCAATTTTAATGACTACAAAACAAGGCCCTAAGACTGTGTAACAGTTTACCTAGGAGACATACTATTAATAATTAAATTGTATATGCCAGAGGCAGTGTTTGGGTTGGCAGCACTGACTTCTGATGGATGCCTGGTGCACTGTGACCTAAAAAAAGTTTGCATCTACAATATTAATCTGTATAGGCAGGGAAAGGATTTATTAAAGACGTTGGCATTTAACTTTGACTCCATTCCTAATCATTAAAATAATTCTAATTGAATGCCAAAAAAAGAAAAGAGAAAAGAATTAGAATAGCGTTCTTGTGAGTCATACATTTTAATCACATTTCTCATTACCTTAAAAAGGATTGTATTCCATTTTCCATATAAAACTTGTATTGGTGATTTTTGGTTTTGTTAATATTCTACACACTAAAATAATTTAATAGCATATTACTCATAAAACATCATTGTTTATGATTAATGTGCTGTGTCTATTTACCCCATCAGCAAAAATGGAAAATGGGTTTTTTTATACATTTTACAGGGCCACTGGCTGAAATATTAAAGGATTATTGTTATTATTATTATTTTAATCAGGGAACTTATTTATGGTGAGAACCACAAGTACGGTTGCTTTTCATACGCTTTCTCGTATGCTGTTGTTTTTTAAAAATCCATCCTAAACTTAACTCTTTGAATCACAAGCTGTATTAAGGGAATAAAGGGGGGAAACGCTTACACACACACACACACACACAGAGAGAGAGAGAGAGAGAGAGAGAGAGCGCAAAATCCTGTACAATTAATGCAAAAACTAAAATGCAAAAGAAATGCTTGAAGGAATTATTGAACCCAGATGCCTGACAGGCATACGGTTGAAAGCAAAACTATCTACAGCCTCAGACATCATTACTGCAAGCTGTGTAGTGAAAATTAACTAAATTGTTATAATGCAGGAAAACATGTCTAACTTGAATATGGGAAGGTAATAATCAGTAGCAGCAACTTCAACCAACAGAAGAGAAATCTTACTTTAATTTGGCTCTCGTAGTGGATGCCTGCATTTTATTGGGAATGGAGCTGCCAAACAAGAAGGACTAATACAAAAGTACGAAGGGTCATGTTTTCTTATCAAAGTGCATCAGTGGAGAACAAAAACCCCAAATTGCTTCCCGTTGATAGAGAGCTGTGCAAACCGCTGACTTTCCTCTTTTAGAAAAAAGAAATCCTGCATTTATTCACTATGATTCAGGGTATAATTTGAAGGCGCATTATTGCTGTCAAACATAAAAGGTCTGTATGCAGTCTTTATGGTTTAATTTTCAGCGACAGTTGCAGGTTTATGCTTCTTCCAGTATGTCAGTGTGTTTCGTACCCCTGCCAGGGTGGTAGGGGAGCTTGTCTTATTGGCAACAGATAGGCCTATAAACAGCAAATGCCTGAGGTTTCTCACAACAATGGAAAGGAAGGCATGGTTCCAAGTCATGACTCCTGGAGCATCAATTACCTCGGTTGTGGGGAAGCAGTAACATCGGAAGGGGGCTTGAGGAGGTGGCAGTGCGAAGCTGATTTAAGGTGGGGATAAGGGGAGAGTGGAAGAGTACAGAGGTACAGAAGTAAGGAAAATGCACTTGATAGTTTCTTTGAGGGTATGGTTACCAGATGTCCCCGTTTCCCGGATTTACAAATCTGTCCCTGGACAAAATCCGTCCCCGGATTTCATTTAATGTCCATGGATTTATATTTTAAGTGTTGTAGATTTATTAATAGGGAATGAATGTTGTGTGATTGGTTCAGCAGCACAAGACACATCATATGGGGACTTCTGGCGAGGCAATACGGCGGGCGTCATGCCAGCGAGCAGCTCCTGAAGCCAGCCAGAGCCAACTGCACTACAAGGCTGGCTCCAGGCTGCTGAGACTGCCGCTGCCGCCACCACTGCCGCCACCACTGCCGAGAGGGAACCGGGGACACCTGGCATATTGACTGGAGGAACCACTGACAGGGCCCTGCCCTGCGCAACCCAAATCGAGTCAGGAGCGAGAGCACCCGGCCACCCGGCCAACTGCCCAGTGGCGCTCTGGGGCCAGAAAACCCCTGGAGGCGATGCAGGGAGGAGGAGGAGAGGAGAAGGAAGAGAGAGAAAGAGGAAGGAGAAAAAAAGAGGGGAGCCCCAACCTTGCCGCCGCTTAGGAAAGGTAGGAGAGCACTGGGAGGGCAAGGACATGTGGCCAAGCCCAGGCCTGACCCATGGTGGGTTGCGCTCCAAGAGAGCAGGCTGGGGCCCAGAGGAAGGCCGTGCGACAGATGAGACCACAGAAGAGAAGATATTACTGCTTAATTTTTTTAAAAAAACACAAAACTTATTTTAATAACTTTTTTTTCTCGTGTTTCTTTTAAAAAGGTTTCCCTGGATTCTTTGAAAAAAATCTGGTAACCTTATTTGAGGGAGTACACAATGCCAAGCACATCATTTAGTCACAGCAGAAGCATCACGTGGTAGCTGACGTTATGTGAGGGCAGTTTTCATAAACAGAACGTCAGAGACAGATCTATATAGTGTGTTCAATAGAGGTGTTATGCTGCAAGTAACTTGGTTAAGTGACATGTTATGTTTAATACATAGCTGTAAACTATGTGTGTGTGTTTAAATTCTGAAGTGGGAGGGCCAATCTGGATGAGGTGTCAGCACACATGGAAGGAAGGCTTAATCATCTCCTCCACAGCCACAACTCCTTCCCCAGGAAACTTCCCCCCTGCAGCAGTAAACAAATTTCACATTGGTGCCAATGGGGAGCTTTATTTATCTATTTATTTATTGGCAAAACGTAAATACTGCTTATTGAAAGAAAACGCTAAGAGGTTTACATAAAATGTAAAAAATATTCATTAAAATAGCAATTAAAGCAGCAATTAATAGGAGACATAATAAAATTATAAAAATATAGATAAAAAGCAAGTTTTTTTTTTTAAAAAAATACACATCTATGACTATGGAGACGTTGTAGCTTCTCATTGTTTTCTTGCTTATAGAAAATCCTTTTAAAAGGCGTTAAAATGTTACATATTTGGGTAGGCTTGCTTCAACAAAAAAAGCTTTTAGCAGCTATTGAAAACTGTACCACCCAGACTTAGATCAGATTTGCATGTTTATACCCAAAATATTATACACAATGTGTAGTTTGATGCGCTGTGCTGAATACTTGAGGGATAAACATGGTGAATCTGATCTAAGTACGGGTATATGTAGAAGATCCCCTACCACCTCAAAAGTGGCTTCTTGGGTCAACGTGTGCCTGGTTCTACATGCAGACATGAAGACACAGAGGCCAATCAGCTTAAATGGAGCATGACTTGAGAATGCTCTGCTGAAAACAAGTATTCCAACAGCCCCACAGACACGTGATCTTCCTTTGAGAATGTATGTACATCAGATAGGAATGTAGCAGGATACAATGGGGATTCATCTCACTTTGTGGTTAGAGCAGTGTGGCATGTGGAAGATGAGATACAGTAGAGGGGAGGAAACAGGCAGAAATCGGAACCTTCTGCTCAGCACATGGGGTCTCTGGAACCCACCCTATTGATACGATAAAACATATTGTGTGAGAGTGTGCTTGCAAAAGCAATTCAGGTAGATGGAGGTCCAATCTTTCTGCACACTTGACTTTTAAAATAATTCCTAATCAATACCATTAACGAGCACAAATCTAATACTTGCATGCAAGCTGACCTGAAGTCAATGTCTGGCATAAATGGCACCATTTGAGAATGTGCATGAATAAAACGAACAGTTCCTGAATACTCACCTGTAAAGCAGACTGGACATTTGAATGTCCCTCCCATTCCTTCAAAGCTGTGTTCTATCAGATGGCACTGTAGTTTGGCAGGAGAATCAAATGTCTGGTTGCAGAGCTTGCACTCGTGGTTTAGTCCTTCATCTAGTGGGAAAAAATATGAGAAAAGTTTATTGTCACTTGCGATGCTTGAAACCCAATCTCTTGCTAAAGAATTCCAGGATTAGAATTTATGCAGGATCATGAAAATATACTTCATGTACTAAGCAGCTTTTCATCTTGTTCCAATCAGCAACCGCTACACCTCCCCAAATATTTATTCACTAATTAGAAGTATGGTGCACACATACAATAGCACTTGATACCTGCTAACATAAATGCTGGTGCACCAGATTTTAAGTCAGATAAATATGATAGGTACAACTCAATGGCCTTGACTAGCATCATTCTATCCCATTGGCTATGCCAAAATAAGGGTGGGCAGATATACTGTCAGGCCCCTTGTTGCTATTAACCCCTATCAGTTAATGTGCACCCCAAAAATTAGCACTGGCTTTTCCAAGTAATGGGGGGAGAGAGAGAGAGAGAGAGAGAGAGAGAGAGAGAGAGGGGTCAAACACCTTTTAGTTAAACAGACTGACTGCAGAGTATATTATTATGTACTGTAATATGCAAATTCTCAATAGAGCAGCCAGCAAGTGTACTCACAAAAAATCCCCATCCTAGTCTTCGCTTTCTATCTTGAACTTTCATATGTATCCTTCCACTCTAGCCTTTCCTCTATATGACAACCAAAAATGCTGTGCAAATCCTTGCTACTTGGGTTGGTCTTTAGTAGCAAAGAACTTGCATGTACTGATGATTGGGGGCGGGTGGATAAGAAAATTCAGGATTTTTATTTTTATTTCAATTCTGTGAGCTGTTCTGTTAATTTTTGGTATTACATCAAGGGGGTTGGGGAGTTGTCTCTAAATTTGTATGGTATCTGAAATCTTTTCCTATGACAACTAATTACCCAGTATCTTTAATGCTTGAACTAGTCTCCCCACCCCCCGCTCACCCACAATACACTTTATTATTAATAACTATCCTACTAGCCTCAATGGTCTTTTATTTGTTCAGCTACAGGCAATCCTAGCACCACCAAATTGATCCTAAAACCTTCCCTGCTCTGAGCTGCAGGCCCTTGGTGCCCTCCCCCCTCCCTTCCATCTTAGGCCTACCATTAGTCTTTCTTCCCAACAGTGTTGCAAGCTCCTTTCATTCCGCCATGGGAACAGTGATAGGTTGTCCTACTTAGAAACAGTTGCTAGGTAAGATGCAACTTCCAGCTCTGTTGTACAGGGTTCAATTCCCTCAGCAGATCTCAGGAAAGGTCCTTCTGTATGTCACTAGTGTGTTATACAAATAGTTTGATCTTGCAGGTAAAATCACTATCCGATTAATAAACAAACACACACACACACACACACACACACACACACACACACACGATTGTCCCTGGTACAACATTCAAGCAAGATTAGAGGGAAAGGATTTTTTAAAGCACATCTTCCTAAGCATAGTTTGCTTAATATGACTGGTAGCTATGACTGATATAGAAATGAATGAAAACTGAAGAGGCTAACTACCAAATGAACAGATAATATATAACTTGCAGCCTAAATGGCCATTGGTTGGCTATTCTACCAGATTATATCCATCTAAAACAGGGAAAAGTAAATTGATTTATATTTCTGATGCTTTGGTTCACAGTTACCTGAACTCTAATTTAATCTTAATGTACACATGCACAATTAATAAACTGCTACACTGGCTTCCTGAGCTCTAGCAAGGGATCTAGGTGATGCCTCACTCAGTGGTTGGGAAACAATGCTACTAATGATAGATAACAGCATTTCCACTAGTTACCAACCCCTGTTCTCATGGCAAATGCTCAGGCGAGTCAAAAACAGCACCAGCAATTGCACAGCCTTTAGGCCAAGTACAGTTAACATGGTGCCCAGTGGCCCTGCTGGCTGAGACTGATGTGAATGGCCACAACATCTGTCTTGGCCACTCCTGCTCTAAGCTGTGTAGTCTTGAGATTCTAGATGTGCTTACGGCTTGCTAAAGCTCAACTGTACCAATGTGAGAGGAAGCATTTGTCACTTCCTCCACGTTGATGACAGCGGTTACTTTGATGTCATTACACAGCCAGGGAAGAAGTCCAAAGTAGCTTGTTCTTCTTCCAGCTCATGATCTAGGACAGTTAGATGGACCACTTGGTAAGCATATATGTATCCATAAATTGATTCAGGATAATGCATGGCAGAAATGCGATATATTAAGAACTGTAATCAGTGAGTTTCTTTCTTTCCTTAATTGTCTTGTTGTATTACATATCCTTCCTTTTTTGTTTCCTGAATTTAAACTTTAAAATAAAATTGACTGTTTTTCTAAAATGTAAGACTTATGTTCACCAAGTCCACATTTTAAACAACTACATATCCCAGTAGGGTTGAATACAGATGTTGTTAAGAAGACGGAGTAAATGCCTAGTCCTCACATCAATCCTGATTTTTAATATCTTAAAATTCTGAAATTAATAGTGTAATTGAAGATTAGGCCGAGCAACTAGTATCTGGCCTATGACAGTGGTCAGTAACAGCTGCTTCAGAGGAAGGTGGAAATCCCCATAATAGCCATATTATGCACTGAGTAATCTTAGGAGGGATTTTTTCCCCATGAATATTTGTGTTGATATGCACACTTAAAGCAAGTGGAAAGAAAGGAGCTCAGCTCTGGATCTTTTATCCATCAAGGTGAAGATAAGCAATGCCAACCTCTGAAATGCTAGCCAAATGCAAATCAGCAATGTCAGGCACTACAAAGCAACAGAAAGCGAGGGGTATTTCACAAAGTATTCCTATGGGGGGTGATCGAGGTCCCACCACTCGTTTTGTTGACTAATAAAAGTTTTCACTTTTGTAATTAGAGGGAATGCTACTGGTGAAGATATCTGTCTTTACACCGCCTTAATTATTAGCTTAGGCAGGTTTACTTTTTTTCTTTGTGTATAGAATCATAGAACTGTTGAGTTGGAAAGGTATCACAAGGGTCATCTAGTCCAACCCCCTGCAATGCAAGAAACTTTGCCCAGTGTGAGGTTCAAATCACCACCACCACTACCCTGAGATTAAGGGTCTCATACCCTACCAACTGAGCTATTTGTGATCTATAGTAAGTAAAGGTTTCTTGGACCATATGCAATATTTCTGTAAAGCTGTTAACTCATATACAGTCATTTCCTCGGGTTAAATATGCTTTGGGTTGAGCGTTTTCGGGTTGCGCTCCGTGGCGACCCGGAAGTAACAGAACGCGTTACTTCCGGGTTTCGCCACTCACGCAGACGCTCAAAATGACGTCACATGCATGCGCAGAAGCGGAGAATCGCGACCTGCGCATGTGCAGGTTGCGTTCATTTCAGGATGCGAATGGGGCTCTGCAATGGATCCCGTTCACATCCAGAGGTACCACTGTATTCTCCTCATTTCCCACTTTGATCCGCACTACCTTTTAGGAAAGTAAAAGTGCTATGGGCAGCAACAGCATTGAACTGTGACTGACCCAGTAGAGGAAACACCAAGTGACTATCTGGCCCAGGATGACTGCAACCCTTCTGAAAATACCTTGGTTTTCAGACACCTTTTTTAAAACAATTGACTTTGGAAAGGTCAGCTGCATACACTTCCACAGTTCTTCCACCATAACATTTCAGTTCCTGTTGCTCTTTGTAAATATTACAAGATTAGAAGAAGTGGAATGGTGACTGGAAGGAAAGCAGTTTTGCACCCCCACCCCCACGCCTTCTCTAGTCACAGAAAATCTTAAAATTTTAGAAAATACTGAATGTCACAACTAAACAAACAGACAGTGAAAAGCTACCCTGGCAGTTTACACCTGGGATAAATATGAAGTGAAGTGGAGTGCCAGAACATCCCTTCAAGAGGTCATTCTTCCTCTCTCCTATATCCACTTCAAAGCTACATTCTTTCAGCAAATGTATTAGGGAGGGGATCTTAAAAGTGCTGAACAGCTTAAAAAAATTCAATCAGAATAATCTGCTCTTTAGAAAGGTGGTGGATGACAGTAATTGGAAAATACTGTCTGACTCATTTATTAAAGTGAGATTCAGAGTCAATTGATTTAATAACCATTAGAATATTCTATTAAGGATTTAATAGGTTGGCACGGTCCTATTTTTTATTAAGAGTTATAGGTGAGGAATAAGCAATTCTATGGAATTTCTAGGCAACTGCTTGCATGGATTAAGATAAAAATACAGCTTGCAAATTAGATACCCAGGAGCTGCTGTAGTGCTGATTCACACAACCATTTCCCCCCAGTCAGAAACAAAGTGACTTCTGAGCAGTCATCTCAAGGAAGAGATCCAAGCTGAGGACACTAATTATGGGTTCCTCATGTGCACTGTTGCCAGAAGACTAATTTTTAGGCCCTTTCTCATGTGTGGTGATGGAAAAGAGTGCTGCACGAGGAAGCCATTCACAAGAGCTACATCCATGTGGGGATGTAGTTGGAGATGAATGGATGGAAGTCTCCCCAGAGAGGAAAAACATGAACTGGTTCTTTGGAAGGGGTGGGAGAGAAAGAGGAAGAAGAAGGACTATAATACAATTAAGCTTTCTGGTTCATAGAAAAGAAATGAGTTTTGGATCTGTAGCTTTCCAATTCAAAAAAAGATAACTGATAACAGCAACAATTAAAAACATAGAATACCCAGTTGCCTCCTGTCCATATTACCTATCAGATCTACACCTGCTGAGCATTAGTCTGGTGCTCCCAGACCATTTGCTGAGCCTCTGATCTGATACATATTAAGGTAAGCAGGCTTAATCTTTAGTCCAGTGTGCTACTGCCACAATGAAAGCAAGAGGGGGGGAAACCTAGTGTGGTGAAGTTCCCAAGAATGAGCTGCCTTCATGACACAAAGGGGTCCATACCATGAAAAAGGCAATGGGCCCTGATGACACATGGGCCCAACTCATGGCGCCCAGTTATTCTGTGAGAATGGTTGCTGCGCTAAAGCATAGCGGTGCAGACCTCTGTGTATTGTAGTGTTTCCCGAGAGCTGGAACCCTGATCGCACATGGCTCCAGCTCCAGGGGAAGCTTACGTACATAGACATCTATGTGGCCAGGCTTCCATTTCTCAGATGTCCACATCTAACAGATGAACAAAGGGAAACCACATGTTGTTCGGGTTAGGACAACAGCCACAGCCCTGCTGCCCATTAAATTGCGTGGTGCACCTTCGTGTGTGTAACACGCTGCGGAGGCTGTTGCATGGAAGTAGCAGACTGTATAACAAATAAAGCGGGTTTTACAGCTGGACCTCTGTTCTATTTTGCTTATGTTTGTTCCATGCCTTGGAGCAGCATTTCTCAACCTGTGGGTCCCCAGATGTTGTTGAACTACAACTCCCATCACCCCTGGCTAGCAAGGCCAGAGCTCAGAGATGATTGGAGTTGTAGTCCAACAACATCTGGGGACCCACAGGTTGAGAACCGCTGCAGGGATGATAGATTTTGTGTGCTCTCAAAGTACCATGTTTTGGTTCTGGAAAAATGTTTTGTTAATACATGCCTTGCTTTTCATGTCTAAAGTGGGTGCTAGAACATCAGGAAGCACCTACTAGACATTTCCTGCAATATTATTAGCGACATTTGACAAAACTTTCGCACACATGCATATACTATATTTTAATATTTTTTATGCAGTTAAGAACAGTCAAACATAGATATTTTTTTAAAAAAACAGCTGCAAGGAAATGTAAAATATAATTTAAATTAAACCAAATAAGACTGTTCTCATACAATATTAATCCTAAAACAGAGCAGTCTGCTACTGTGCTATCCCAACTCCAGATTGCTCATCCAGCAACTACCTATCACAGTCAGAAGTAAGGACCTTTGAGTTTAATGGGCTTTTCCTAGATAAGTGTATAGAATTACAGCCTTAAGGTCACAGAGAAGTGCATCATAGTAGTAGAGATGTGCCCCTTCTGTTCTACAATTTTGCAAACTACTTACTGTTGTTGGTTTTTAATGTTCTATTGCCTCCCAAGGATTGCGCGGAGAAGAAGTCAACATACTGCTATGGCAATTATTCCATTAGTGCAAACATTTCAGCTTGCAAGATAGAATGATATCCCCTCTCTTTCCTTGAGTACTGTTGGGCAGGGGTGTGTGTCTCCTGCCACCCCAGAAGCAACTGGGGGGCATGGGGCAAAGGAGAGGAGGGGAAATCCCACTTGGGCCAGCAGAAATCCTTGCACAAGCTTCTGCTACTGGGACTTGATCTGGCCCTATGTCTAGCCGCATATCTTGGCTTTTAAAAGAAGAGCATGAATAGTAACATACCTGCTACACGCACCCTGCAACAAAGCTGTCTTCCCTGTCCACTATGTGCTGATGGGACATTGCACTAGAGTTGCTGGGTGAGACCAATGGGAATACCAGGCAATGGATAAAATGTAGTTGGAGCATGTTGTGGCAATTCATACTGAAAGGTGTCTATATAGTCTCTCTTCTGTTCACCAAGTCTAAGTCAGATGAATACATCTATAGGATAAGGCCCTCTTAATAGCTGTTGGTCAAACTCTGTTTCCTCTCTTTAACTTGGGAATCAAATGGCCTGCAGTTTTCTGGCTCTCCAAAGTGTTCACAGCTGCATCAAACCAACACTTATTTCCCACCCCCACCCGTTTCACCTAGGCAAAGAGCACACATTTAAAGACTTAATACAGAAATTAACATTGCCTGAAGACTTCCAGCATATGCTCATCATTCCTCCCTGATTGTAATGGGCCTTCTGTCATTTACAATTTCTCAAGAATTATCACCCCAAACCCCACAATTCAGGCATATAGCAGCAAGGAAATGGAGATACTAAAATCAAATATACAGCTGGGATTTGCTGGAGGGAAATGTTTACAGTACTGGAAGAATCTGCTACTGCAAAAATGTAGACTAAAGTTTAAATAATTATCAATTCTTTATTTTTGGACATGGAGCAAGCTGGTGGATTTTTTTTTAAAAAAACAACAACAACACTTATCTTATACCTAGACTTCAGAAAAGCATTACAACATACTGAATTTTAAAAACAACAAGACATGGTCCTTCTTGGATCATACCACTTGATTCTGCAGATGGCAGGACATATCTAAATCTCCCCTGTGAGAAACTCCTTGCATGAAGAAAACTAGCAGATCAGGGAGAAGGATATAAAACATTCAGCAGGCTGCACCACCTTGGAATGGAGGTCAGGGAGTGCATGTATGAATACTACTACGTGTAAACAAACAAACAAACAAACAAACAAACAAATCCTTGCATATGGAAAGCTAACTTGCTATGTTTCTGTGTGCAGAAAGGCTTTTTATAAAAACATAGGAAGAACATTCAAACGTGATTTACCCCCTACAGTCTGAAGACAGCGTATGACATGCATTTTCTATACATTTGATTTGATTACAAGTGGGCAGTGAAAACACAAAGACACATAAAGCCGTATTTCATTAGTTACACAATTAGCCATGTAGCTCAATGCAATCCATATTAACTGGCAGAGATCTTTCCCAACCCTGTTACTCAAGTTCCTTTTTTAAAACTTGAGATGCCAGGGACCGAACCAGGGACCTTCTGCATGCAAAGCATGAGCTCTACCACTGAGCTGTGGCCTCTTCCCAAGAAATGCCATGCTGGGGCACACTAATGGTAATTCTAGTCAAGCATTCTGTCCTCTTAACTGCAGACAAAAGATGCCACAGGGAAGATCACAAGCAGGGAATCATCATGATAGCTTTCTCTATTGTTAGCTTCTAGCATCTGGTAGTCAGAAATAGACTGTATCGTAAGAGGGAAATTGGGTATGCATCACAAAGTTACATTACGCTGTTGCCATTGCGCCCTATATTATATGGAATACTCAAAAAATGATCTCTGTATTTCCCTTTCTTTCTTTCTTTCTTTCTTTAAAAAAGTGCAACAGAAATTATTGGTCTGAATTTAGACTTTGAACTAACTGAAGCAGTATGTCTCCCGCTCTCCCACTCACACCAAATATTGGTAACTTAAGTGGAATAAAGTGCCAGTTCCTAGCTCTCAGTTCTAGCAAGACTGAAGTTATAGTAGATGACCCTAGACAAATGCCTAGAGCAACAATTTGTTAGAGGCAGTAGCTCTGCTTCCGCAGCAGACGGAATGGACCTTCCCTCCACAGGGTTGTTAATACAGTGCATGTATTTTTGCAGCTTTTGGAGCCAATAAATTACAAAAGGAAGGGATGGAGGACCTGATGTTATAGAGAAGAAAGAAACAGGGGTGGCAGAAGCAGTGGGAAAGGGCAGGAGAGGATTCCCATGGGATTAAGCTGCATGTTATTATAGTACAGCAGCTGACTGGAAGCCAGGGGCTAGAATTGTCTGGAGGTGATGTATGGGAGATAGTTCTATCTTTGGGTAGAAGAATGGAGGACATGAACTTTGGTCTCTTCCATGTTTCTAGCCAAGCAGGGCAACCTGGGGAACAGGTGGGTTGAGGAAACCCCATTTGGGCTCAGTAAGCCAGAGACAGGTGGGATAGGTAATAAGTGCCTGGGAATTCAAAGATTCATATGTCTATATTGATCTGAAATCTTTAAACATTTTCCCCAAACGGCTTAGATTTGTTTGTGTTATTGGGTACATGTTCTGAGCTTGACATGATTATTGGTTCACTTATATTCAGAACATTTGACTGAATGAAAATTAAGTATAATAAAAAAAAGTTCTGCTAACAATTTTGAGGATGGAAAATACCGTATTTTTTGCTCTATAAGACTCACTTTTTCCCTCCTAAAAAGTAAGGGGAAATGTGTGTGCATCTTATGGAGCGAATGCAGGCTGCGCAGCTATCCCAGAAGCCAAAACAGCAAGAGGGGTTGCTGCTTTCACTGCGCAGCTTGCTGTTCTGGCTTCTGAGATTCAGAATATTTTTTTTTTCTTGTTTTCCTCCTCCAAAAACTAGGTGCGTCTTATAGAGCGAAAAATACAGCACTCAACATTTTTCTTTTGCCAAGTAGGTTCTAAAACATAACAAAAATGAAGCTATTAAAATACACCTGTCATACCCGTGTGTGTGTGTGTGTAAGCTCCACATGCACCCATGCCAAATGTCTTATCCTGCTCTCACTAAAGATAGTTGAGCATTTCTAAGTACATGCATAAGCCCACTATCAATGCTTTCCCTTTGCTGGTATCCATGTACATCAGCCCTTCCCTGTGGGCCACGTGTGTCACATCCCAAACAAGGGGAGGTACTGGTGTGGGAAGTACACTGAATTCCGGGAGACCCATGTGATGCTGAGTTTCAAGCAATATTACTGTGAACTGAGAACTTTGCCTGGTGAATGGCAACCACATCATAAAGTCTGAACCAGGCCGTAGTCAGTGTGGTATCAGGGCTCATATAGTACTCAGAATTACAATGTAGTTAAATTAGGTGTGTGTCTATATTGCAAGCAGCTATTATACCAATTCTTCCCCAGGCACCTTGGATACTGTAGTTCTACGAGGATGTTCAGAATTCTCTAAGAGATTACTCACCTCACTCCAAGAGCTACTACAATTTCTAAGTTCCTTGGGGAACAAGTCATGAAATGTTTTAAGCTTTTTTGGACATCCCCTCAAGTTCTAGGTTCTAATTGTGTGCTTGTATGACATTTCTGTCTCTGAAATAAGTTCCTTACCCCGCCTTTCAGCAGCAAATCACATAAAATTATAGTAAAATTGATGGTTAAAGCTGTGTGTTTCTGAGGGGAGAAGTATGATGAATAAGAGTCACATTAACATTATGGAAAATGTACTTTAGTTGAAATCAAAAGGTTTTTGGCCTATTTTAAAGCACTGATCCTCTTAATTAGTATTGCTGTGTCAAGTGTATTATTATTTTTTAAGCGTTGGTGATATTTCAAGAGATAGCTTTCTCTGTCATTGATGTTAAATACCTACTAGTATTTCCCACCCGTCTGGGACTTCTGGAACTGGTGGAAGTACTGGTATATCTACCATCGAGTTCTACACAAAAAAAACAAAAATTGGTAAAATTGAAAGAGGATACTTCATGGACACTTCATGCAGCATAAACTAAATGCTACCTGTTCTAAAGTCACATCTACAGGGAAAACAATCTTTTAACACTGAGACAAGCAGTCAGTCAATATGAATTCCACAGTACAGTGGATCAGTCATACGAATGGAGCATTACTGACAACTCTTTCATCAACTAATTTTTGCTCAGGATGTAGAGCAAGTGTCTCAAGAGCTGCCTACAGAAGAAACCAAGGGGTGTGTGTGTGGAATGGCCAGAGAACTGTCGGCTACCTCTGAAGCATTATTTGTTTTTCTAAATATTATAAATAAGCAAATTTGTTGGTCATGCTGATATACAAAGGCTTGACACAAAGCCGTTTTGATACACTGCCCTTTTCTTTTTGTGTCTTTTTTTGGTATTCATTAACGTTTTCAGGCAGCATGAAGAACGCCACTAGATACTGTTGGGTCCTCTTTTTCGTGTTATCAGGAGTGATGTGGTTGCCACCTCTGTGGCTGCTCCCATGTTGCTCTGGGTAGCAAGTACCTCTTCCGCTCACTTGGTTAGGGCAGGTCCCTTGGCTGTTATTACTGATCCATGAAGTATGTCACTAAAGGGGAAGGCAACCATGCAACCTGCTCTATCCAGGTTACCTTAGCCTCAATGGAACCCCTTTTCTGTGACTGGCACCTAAGTAACTGTTGTACCATTTAAATGCCCCAGCCTAGTCATGTGAGCCTTTCTTACAGCATTTGGACCCTGTCCCACAGCAGACCGCTAATTATGATGTGTGCAATCTGCTCCCACCTCACATGGTTGGGCTTAAATAACAAGAGCTGGTCACAGAAGCATGTAGCTATTAGCAGACTAGCCTGCAAACAACCCTAGAGGAAATAACAAGCACACCACTCCAGGAAACATGTGACCAGGTTCTTGCCTACTGCCATCTATATCCAGTGGTGTTCTCTCTCTCTCTCTCTCTCTCTCTCTCTCTCTCTCTCTCTCTCTCTGTGTGTGTGTGTGTGAGAGAGAGAGAGAGAGAGAGAGAGAGAGCAAGAAAGAGTGTGCAAATACCAGGGTGGGAAGAGAGAGAGAGCTCTGTTGCGGCTGATAGGTCAAGCTTAGAATCATAGGGAATTTATATAACCCAGAATCTCCAATCCTAGGGCTTGGGGGGGGGGGGGGGAGGAAAGTGAATCCCTTTCAATTGCACCCACACAGACCAATCAACTTTTAAAGGATGCCTAGCCAACTGGTCTGCAGTTTGACAGGTTCCTTACCCAGGGGCACCTCTCTCATGCCTCATGCTATTTTCAGACCAGTTGCTCACAAAACACTGCAGGAGAGATTCCACACCTCCCCCCAAACTCTGTAAAAGCTACACTTGTGGGGAAATCTCTGCAGCTGTCCTTCTGAAATGGCTTTATCCTCTCACCTTAACGCCCCCCCCCCGATGCCTACACATTTCTGCCAAAATTTTAAAAAGTTATATACATTTCCTTAAAAAAATAAATAAAAAAGGCACCTAGCACCAAAAATAAAAAAGAACACCTGGACTTACTTGCCTGTAATTTGGAAGGTATAACCCACTCTGAAGGGACTACTTGGTCTGCAAATTTTAACAATTTCTGATGAAAAGTGGGGGGTGGGGGGGAGTTATAGCAGTTTTACTTCCTACAAAGTGAATGGGAAGAAACAAAGCCTCGAATTTTTGGAAGTGAACTTGGCCTCAGACCCAGAGCTGAACTAAGCTGCTACCAAAGCCCTTCAGACCAAGGTGGGCTGTTCCCTGAGGTCTGAACCACATATTGTGGGGGTGGTGCACACACCTAATATTTAGTGCAATACAAAGGACCATCAAAATGTGATGCTAAGTAAAGGGCCTAAATTGGAGAAAGCCTGAGATGAGGATTCTCCCAGAGGTGCCTTGCTTCCCTCCTAACCAGATGTCTTGCTTGTGAAGGTAGGTGCATAAACTTAAATGAATAGATTTGTGAGTCACCTGCTGAATGCATAGCAGTAAAAGTTGTCTGTAAGATGTTGATACAGTAGGTAGCATGGACATATATTTTAAATTAATACGGAACTGACCAACCCTATATGTTAAATGATGCTTGATAACTTCTTAAATGCTAGGGAAACTGTTCCCTCTATCCTAGGATATTATTCCCTAGACAGAATAGAAAAACTATTCCCTAAGGATAATAGGGAAGCAAACAAAACCATGGCGGGTGGAGGGTGGATTAGTATGGGAATGGCATATATTATTTTTTCCATTTTCTATGTCTTCTTTATCATGTCAACAACAAAAAAAGCTGAAAATAAAATTCGCTGGGCTCAAAAGATGAAAGGCCTCACACATTCAAATGCAAGCAGGTAAGATCTCAATTAGCCGTACCTGAGTAAACAGGCTTGGCTTTACTGTACTGACACATTAGCTCTGTTGCTGTTAAGCCCCTGCCTTCTTATGCAACTTTTTCATTCCCCCAGCATTCAGCATAGTGCATTGTTTTGGGAATGGTGGTATTCATAATCTTTTATTAGTTACACACCATCTCATCCCTTTCATTCAGATTTTGGGTGCAATCTACCAGTCAGTCTACTTTCTTCCTGTACAGCTTTCTTCCTGTGCAGCTTGCACAAGATTCCCACACAAGTCCCACTGGAATAAATGAAGGTTTAACAGCAGCAGTGGTGTGTGTGTGTGTGTGTGTGTGTGTGTGTGTGCCTTTTATCCAGAAGAAAAAGGGTTATAAGTTGACCTAATGCACTCCCTTTTCACATAAGTATTCAGTATTTCTTTTTTACATTAATATATTTCGGTGCTTTATCACTGTAACCTGCTGTTCTCTTTAATTGCTTATTGTTATTAATTATATAGTGTTAACTTTGTTGGCTGCTTGAACCATTTGGCTGTAAAAAATGCATTTATTTATTATTGCCATTGGAGCTGCAGTGAATTGCCAGGGTTCTGTCTAGAGATGAATGCTTTTGAATATTCATCCAATAAAACTTGAACCTGGATCAAACTGAGATTTTCCATTTTCTTCTTTCTTCCTCCCCTCCCCCCAGCTCCTATTTCACCCAAACTCAGATTTGCTCATCATCCTAGAAATCTTGGGGGGTGCCATTCATTTGCATTGGGGGGGGGGGGGGTTAAATGGTTCTATTCATGAGAAAAAGTCTCCAGATGCAACATTGGGGAAAGACAGAGTTTCAATGTGAAATGGCCAAATTCTACTCTAGGCCCTAGGTAAAGGTAAAGGTACCTCTGACTGTTAGGTCCAGTTGCGGACGACTCTGGGGTTGAGCGCTCATCTCCCTCTAGGCGTCATGTGGTCAGCATGACTAAGCCACTTCTGGCAAACTACAGCAGTGCACGGAAATGCATTTACCTTCCCGCCAGAGCAGTACCTATTTATCTGCTTGCACTTTCGAACTGCTAGGTGGGCTGTGACCAAACAACGGGAGCTCACCCCGTCACGGGGATTCGAACCACCAACCTTCTGATCGCCAAGTCCTAGCCTCTGTAGTTTAGACCACAGCGCCACCCGCGTCCCTGTAGGCCCTACAAGTCGTAAATTCAAGGCTGAGAAACCGCCATGTGCAATTGGTGTGGCAATGACAACTACTATTATTGCAACTCCTGCTGTTGTTGCTGCTACCACCACTGCAGTTGTGCCCAAATTGCACCACATATTTCAAAATACTTGGGGGGTTTCATTCAAAGACTGAAAAGGCAAAAGTGAAGATACATTGGCTCAGTTCACACACAATGTTAAGCCAAACCATGGCTTATTGTGAAAATGCTCCTGGAGAGGAGTTCATGACCACTTTGCTTCTCCTCAGATCCTACAGCTGTGAATTAAGATAAAATTTGGCTTAGTGTGTCGTCTGAATCCGGGCTTGTGTTTTGGTTTCTTCTAGGCAGACAAGAAGCTGTACTCAAGGTTTGTTCTTGGTTTCCAATTTGTGGTTTGTCTGGAGGTAACAAACCACAAACCTGGGTTTGGACGACATGCTAAAACAGACAGTGGCTTAGCTCACAGCCGCAGGCCTGGAGGAGCAGCAAAGTGTCCACAATCTCCTTTCTGGGAACCCGCCTGCCTGCTAAGGCATTGTTTGGTTTAACGTTATATATGAACTCAAATCAGTATGAGAATACTAACTCCCTGCGTGTTCCCCCATGCTTACCCATGGGTAGCTAAGTCACTAAACGGTCTGAAACCATCAGCCAGAAATAAGAGACCCCGTTTACAGAGTCAAGTGCAACAGGCTTGTACTATCTCTTCCTTTCACATTCACAGCAGAATGTGAAACAATCTGCTGCTTAAGAGAAATCATTTCCTAAAGGGCATGAAAGGGCATTAATCTGCAATGGCCGGATTAATGACCAAATACCATATACTGTTGTTTCCATTAGTACAGGCAGCAGAATAGAATGTGTGGGTTTTCTAACTGCAGAAATGCAACAAATTAACATTTTCCAGGTGTTCAACTGCGAGAAGAAAAATCCTAAAGCATGCAGAATGGCACTTTCCCACTGCTATGTGCATCATAAAGTGCAAATGCTTTAATGCAATATGAATCCAGAAGGTTTTAAACAACCCACCAATACTTCCCTGCTCACACTGCTGCCCCCTCCAATTTATCCCAGGATAAAGAGGCAGAGCTTTTCCGTGAAAAGTCTTGCAGACTAGATTTAGCTTACAAACCCCACATGTCCTAGCCCTGCTTTAAAGGATTCCTTAGGATACAATATCTCCTTGCTTAATAATAATAAAAGACCAAGTAGTACCTTCACAGTCACACAGAGAGCATGATGAAAACAATCTTTCTAGCTGTGTAATATTCAAAATACACATATATTTAGAACTTGTTTTAGACAGATCAAATGGCAAGTAGAAAACTGTTCCAACACTTTTAATATATGTAATGGCACCTTTAAAAAACAACACATGACCCTGTTCTCATATGCTGCCGTTGAATTGTATTAATGGCAAACATTACCACTCTTAATTTTGTGCATCCCTACATAACATTCTAAGTGGCTTTGAACAGGTATGGGACAAAATGTATTTTGCTTTGGTACAACAGCAGAGCACAGACATACTGCATATTATGACAGTGTTGCAACAATGAGTTATTTGCCCTAAATTATCATAACTCAATTAGGAATGGAGATCCTTGATGAAAGTGCACTCAAACACAAATACATCTGCCAATGTAGAAGAGCAGGACAGCAGAAAGACAAATGAGGCATCTGCAAGCCAAAGAATGTCATTTAATGAAAACCAATAATCAAAGCAGGTTGATCCTACAATTCCTGATGAGAGCTCCAGCAAAAAGCAAAAAGCAAAACCACCCAGTCTTAAATATTTCTGAAGCTATAATGAAGAATTACAAAAATGCTTCAGCCATAGTAATTTGATTTCTCTGCTTAGACAAAGTGTTACTAGTTCTGGTGAACTAAGGCCTTTGAACCGAATCAGTAGGTAAGTTGAGCAAATCACACTCTAGCAGTCTCAGTTCTCATCTGTAAAATGGGAATAGTAGTGACACTTGTCTCACAAGTATGTACTGATGTAGTACATACAAAGCTGTCAGATCATTGGTCTGCCTAGTCCAGTGCTGACTACAGCAGTTGGAAGCAGCTCTCCAGGTCTGACCCTGGTCCATTTAACTGGAGATGATGCAGATTAAATATGGGCTACTCTGCATGCCAAACCATCCAATTTACCACTCGGCTATGCCCCCTAATTATTATTGTTTTTAATCTAGATTTTAAAATTAAGAAATTTATGGTGTGCAAACAAAGGTTCTTGAGAATGCTTTTAAAACTCTGTGCATGTAACTTCTCTAGATTTGGGTCTCTGGAAGCCTGTGGGCTGTCAGTTCTGAATCCCAGACATTGCTTTAAAACTGCCTAAGTGTCTCCATCAGAAATCTTGAAGCTAGCAAGTTTATGTACTTCCTGACAGCACTAGTCATGTTATGCTTACTTGTCAGTCTTTTTACAAACAGAGAGGGAAAATAAGTACGCTGATGTAAAGGCAGAATTCATTTCTCTGCCGCCTCTTTTCCTCTACACAAGAAGCAACTTGACTTAAAAAACTTTAAAGGGATGTGCACAGGGATTTACTACTGGGCAATGCCATGAGGAATGGAGAGAACACAGAGGAATATTAGCCCAGTCATATTTTGAAAAAGCAAGGTTATTTCAGAAGTCAAAAAAACAGGTGAAGGCAGCAAGAGGGTGTTACGTGCTTCACTGCCTACTAAGTCTGTTGCCGTCAGCAAAGGTTGTTATGTACGCTCCTAAAAACAGGTTATTTCTATGTATCTAGGGTTAATTCTATAATGGACCGCATTGCTTCAAGAAGTGTTTGCTCAATAACAGCATTCCCTTTAACGTAGGTGGGCATTACTGAGTGAAGTAGGGAGAGTCCATATTCATTTTAATGTGGAATCTTACGGATACTCCAAGGGAGAACTAGCCAGAAAGCAACTTGTATCCTGCAGGGTAAGAGCAACACAAATCTCCAGGTGCGCTTGTTACCTGCTATTTGCAATGAATGAAAGGAGCAGGAAATGGACTGAGTCCAAGGTTCAAGTCTCAAGGAGTAAACCAGACCATAGTACACTGAATTCAACCCAAAGCTAGAATGGAAGTACCAAACGTAAAAGAAAAATGGACATTACTGTATTGGCCTGAAAGAAGCCACACTTTTTTTTCCAAATTCCGACCATGAAACATTAAAGCACAGCTTATATTTGTGACCTTACACCATCGGCAAAGTGGTGGGGCTCCCCGCTGCCAGGAAGCACCCCAGGAGCATGGGGCAATGGTACCCAGGCTGCCATCGCTCCCAAGCCTCCCCCAAGCTGTTGGGGGGAGGGGGGAAGGCTGCCGGCAAAGCTGCATGGCTCCCCCCAAGAGAGCAGCCCAAGAGCATGGGGGAATGGTACCTGTAGTCAAGTATTGTCCTTTTCTCTCTCCTCCCTCCCCCCCTTGAATTTTAAAGATGCAGCGTATTTGCAGGTGCAGCTTATATTCGGGCCAATACGATATTATCCCTTTTACAATAAAGCCTGAGATAGGAATGCATGAAATAGCCTATATGCACTTGTGCTTATATTTCATAAGTGGGATCTGAGCTGCATATACTTGGCTGTTTCCCCCCGCTTTTTCTAGGGGTAAAGGCCATTAAGAAAAACAACCCCTTATTCTTGGCCCCTATGTCAAAATATTTATTTCCATTAGCTGTTCGAACTGTGTGGTCCCTTCAGCGACATTTAAATCTGCCAGCTTTGCAGATACCTTCTATACCTCAAAATGTGCTGTAGCAAATAATAATAAAAAAGGAAACACACAGTCTACATGACATATTTGGAGACATGGAGTAAAGTCAAAGGCCTAAATCCCCCTTGCCTTTCAGGGGACATTTGGCACCTGACTGCCATTTGTGCCTTTCAAAGTCTCCCTCTCTGTTCTCCAATTGTTCAGAGTTAAAAATAAAACAACCTGCCTCTCCCTAGCTGCTTGCTCTCTTCCCTCTCTCTCTCTCTCTCTCTCTCTCTCTCCCCCATATAAATAACAAGCCAGAAACCCTCCACTACATTTGCTTGCATTAATTGATGTTTAAAAAGTCTGTTAAAAATAAAGCCCAGCAGTGACATTTTTCTTTGCTAAAGCACGAAAGCAGCACATTACAAACATTACAAAAAGCTCCCTTGGTAGGATGGTGAAGTTTCACTCTGGCAGTAAAATGCAAGCTACTGCATGTTCTTGGATTTATTTTTTTATTTAAACACCATGTGACACCAGTGCAGTGCAGGTAAAATAGATACATGCAAATTCAGAACTACACGGACAATTGGACAGGCATGAACAGATGCAGGCTTCACCCTGAACCTCTTGACAAGTTAGTGCTGTTTCGTTTTTTGTTTTGTCAAAAGAAGAAGGGAAAAAGGGACAGGGGCTTAATATTGTTTTACTTGATCAGCTTTGTGTGTGTAGATGACCTCAGGGAGCACGCACTGAGAATAAAAGGGCCTCATGGAAGCATAAGACACCAAGAAAAAGGTGAAGAGCAGACAGTACTGTGGACAACCTGAGCAACATGGTGTAAGGTTGAGAATAAAAAAAGGCATATGCACAAATGCTCACAGCTTCAGAATGTATAGTAATTATTCAATTAATCTGGAAGAACTAACATCCTGTGGTTCTACTGATGCAATTCCTAATTTGCTTGCAAGCATGTAACGGAATTATATATATATTTGGGGGGGGGGGCCCAATTTTTTTTTTTTTTTTTTACTATGCTTATGTTACTGTTCTGGATGGGTATTGTTTCTTCACACACACACTGGGCAGTACCCGTGAAAGTGTTTCCACTAATGCAAGGGTTTCAGCTCCTGCGTCATCCACAAATCTGTTACGGAGGGCTGGAGGAACCCCCAGAATGGATTTAGGGGGTGCATGCAGGGCAGAGACACTGGCGGAGGAACAGGAGTGCAGGGGGAGCACACCGCCCCTGGCATCGTGGCTGGCCCCCACCCGTGCTGGGCGCCATGCCCCCACAGTCAGTGTGCCCCGCCCCTGCGGGCGGCGTGCCACGTCCCCAGGCCCCCCAGCCTGCTCTCTACCCCCTGGTGCTGGAGATGAAGCTCCGCCACTGGGCAGAAAGGGAGAGGAACTTCCATTACACAGTCTTAGGTCCTTTGTGCTAGTATTTGTTGGATACTGCCATGCATTAGTAACTGATGGAATTCACTGCCGCAGGATAAGGGTATGGCTACTTGTTTAAATGGTTTCATGTTGCTTTCATGTTGTGTGTGTGCCTGGCTTCCCAAAGGCACCTGGTTTGCTCCTGTGTGAAAGACGGACCACTGGCCTGAACCAGTAGGTCTCTTTTTTATATTCTTAGTGACAATTATTTTCCGTGGAGTGATGTTGAGGATGCACCTAAAAATAACAAAATGTTCGGATTTAAGTACTTAAGGAAATTAAATAAACTGCTCTATTCCAAACTTAAAAATGGAAAGTGTGATGCTGGTGGTCAACAAAAGAGGTTTAAAGACTCTCTCAAGGCAAATCTTTTTTAAAAAGTCACAACTGGGAAACACTGCGAGCGCTCCAATTGGAGAACAGCCTTTACCAAAGGTGTCATGGGCTTTGAAGATGCTCAAACTCAGGATGAAAGGGAGAAACATGCTAAAAGGAAGGCTAGCTGGGCAAACAAACCCTTACCATGATCAGCTCCCACCCAGAAACCTATGTCTTCACTGTGGAAGGATGCATGGATCCAGAATTGGCCTCCACAATCACTTACGGACTCACTGTTAAAGCCGTGTTTATGGAAGATAATCTTACTCGGCTACGAGTGATCGCCAAAGAAAATTTAAAAATCTCTGCCCCCAGAGCTTTAAATGTTTTGGCTTCTAGTGTGATGGAATAATACAAGTCAAAACATTGGCTGATCATTGGCCATATGAAATGGGGCAGATGCGAGCATGGGTAGGTAAACTAAGGCCTGGGGGCCGGATTCAGCCCAATCACCTTCTAAATCCAGCCCGCAGACAGTCCTGGAATCAGTGTGTTTTTACATGAGTAAAATGTGTCCTTTTATTTAAAATGCATCTCTGGGTTATTTGTGGGGCATAGGAATTTGTTCATTATTTTTTTCAAAATATAGTCCGGCCCCCCACAAGGTCTGAGGGACAGTGGACCGGCCCCCTGCTGAAAAAGTTTGCTGACCCCTGATCTAGAGGGTGTGCCATATTGTGCAACCCTGAAATAAGGATACTATCAGCAGGCAAGAGAATGCTGAGGATGACTGAAGAATCCTTCCCAAGGTTACTTACTGATATTGGTATTTCACTTATATAATCCCTTGTTGTTCAAAAACAGATGTTACACAAGGACTGGCAGTGTGGAGTATTCCTGTTTTGTTCTATTTCCCTATCTTCAATATGTTCTTTAATCACATATTGTGAACTAGATCCTTACCTATATTTTAAAAGCAGTATATTTTCAAAAACTACCTACTGATCCAGCAAAAAGTTGAGTTGTGATCCCGAGCACACTAATTTGGGATTATGTTTCACTGAAACTAATAAGGATTAGTTCAGAAATGATGTCTGTGGAGATCTTCCTCTTGTTTGCTGGATGCTGAGAGTGCATGGTTGATGGTTTTCAGGTCAGTGTAGTGGACTTGGACACAGGAATCCCAGGTTCAAATATGTAGTCAAGCCATGAAAACTCATTGGGTGGCTTTTAGCAAATCCACTTTCTCTCAACTCAACCTACCTCATGGGATTGTTGTGAAGCAAACACTGCTTTAAGAGGAATGACATAAATGTGTTATATAACATATTTTTTTTAACTCCCTTGGGCTTCATTGGAGAGACAAGGGATGTTTTAAATTTCCTAGTATTTAAAACTCAATTTTATGTTTGGTTGGGTTCTGAAAACAGAATAAAAATACTGGGTTGTATAACTTTTACTCAGAGTAGACCCATTGAAATTAATGTGCCTAAGTTAGTGACAGTCATTAATTTCTGCCTGCATCTCTCACTCCAGTGTGGCAGAAAGTGTTTTGAGGTAATTTTTGCCTCATCAAAATAGGAGGTGTGACACCATCCTTGCAGACATGTGGATATCAACAGAATGGCTATACTTGGGCCATTAACTTCCCATGCCTGCCTTTGCTTCAAAATACCAGGGCTTGATAACATTTTGGTACAATCAGCCACCCACTGGCAAAATCTTCATATATACGCATACAAAGCTTGTTGGAATTTTTTAATTTTACGTATTCTCTGTAAATCCTGCAGAACTTATACAGGCCCCTATACTGAATATAGTCCAAACTAGGTGTTGCTTACTATAATGTTTCCTCATTTTAAAGTTCAGTCAGCAAAAATCCTTCAGAAAGGCTACTTAAATCAGTTCTAAATGAAAGTCATAGCTAGGTGTTATGGCCAGCACATTCACACAACAACTGTTTACAAGAGGCTACATGTGTTGAGAGCAATCCCAGAATTTGGTGTATGGGGGGGGGGGAGAGCTGAGAAACCTAAAACTAACCGCACCTGCAAGGAATTATCCACATGCAAAACAGCACAGAAGGGAATTAATAATTCTAGAAGGAGCATGAGATAAGAATCAGCACTAGTTACTCATTTATGAAGAGGTTCATGTGAATGTTGCTAATATGATGAAGGAGGCAAAGGGAGCCATTTTTTTAATTGAATGGACTGACTGATAAAATGTAGTTTTGTTTATTTTCATTTGATTTACTCATATGGAGAAATCGTAATGTGGTTTTAACTGGCAATGTAGCACCTCAGAGACTAACTGGTTTATCGTGGCTGGAGCTTTTGTAGGCAATAGCCTACTTCATTACATAAGGGAGGAATATACCCCTCTGCTTCCTCCACGTGCTGTTCTGGGGGTTCTCTTGACCAATCATGGCAAAAATTATTTTTTTGAGGGTGGGGGGGAGGTGTGGAGGAAGTAAAGGGAGGGGAAGTCCCGTGGTGCAAGCAGAAGTCCTTCTGCATGACCTCTGCTGACAGGCCTGGTTAGGGGAATCCTGCCTTAAATTAATTTCTATGTTTATTATTATATAAAAAAGCAGCTTTAAAGAATGTGAACCATCACCTTGTAAAGCACAGGCTTTACCAAAGGCTCCAGGGATTTGTCTCCCTACCTTTGATTTGCATTATGAAAGGTTAATGTCCCTCTTGTCAGAACTTGTTACATAAACATCTCTCTACTGTATGCTGTAGGAGCCAGAATTATTATCGCTTTCCTTCATATGACCCATTTTTATTTAAATACTGGTAGTGGGTTTATACCTAGAAGCAATGGCTTTTAAAAAACAACAACACACGGAAGAAATTGCTACATATATGTGAGTGACAAAAGAGTTGCACTCACATTTAACTACAGCTGTTTTAATAATTATCTATACATCTACACACACACACTTGTCTGTGTGTGCCTTTGCTCGTGTGTGAGTGGTTTATCTTTTTTTCCCCATTTAACTTTAAGGGTGGATGACTTAGAATATCCTATTTCCTATAATTAGGCACAAGGCAACCTACAAGCACTGTTTTGATATCTCTATTAACCAACGCTCATGTTTAGCTGCAAAACTTGGTTGCACTTCTTTCAACATCTTTGCCCAAGACAGACCAGTAAACACAATTCCTCTCTCTATAATTAGCCTTTTCTCTAAGGGCCCCAAAGTAAGTCTGCATGCCGTAGATTTAATATCCAGCGCTATATCCATATGCGCTGCCCTTGCCTGGTCCCAGAGCATATAAACTCCCCTATTAGCAGCCTTGACTGCTTAATTATGCAGATTTTTTGTACCCGCCTGCCTGTAAAATTACTGTGTCTAACCTTTTTTTCCCTTCTCTCTCTCCTTCTCTCTCTGCACCATGCTGGCCATTCTAATGAAATCGGCATAGGGGAAAGGGTCTGATTTGCAGTTATAGAGGTTGGATCACACTGGCAATCTGTCCTTAGTGGGAGTTACAAAAGAAGTCAAATGCCTTCATCTGGTTCTACCCTATCATCCCCAAGGTGATTGAGTTCACTTCCTGATGCTTCCCAAGTTTTCCTCAGGCTGTCCAATCAGCACATCCACCAGGGAGCCCAGCCTAGCTTGCAACAGTCTCTGTATCTAGTTACAGCCCCACCAGGGACAGTCAACTATCCACCCCCAAGCCTTCAGATGAAAACCTTTTCTAACAAGGCCGCCCAGCGCCAATGAAATAACACACATCTGCATATCCACTGGGTCCCATGTTTCTTGTGCTCATGGATTATGTATCTTGCAGCCTCTAATAAAGAAATGCAGTTCTTTGTTTAATGTTTATCTTGTGCTTGTTAAGCAAATGCTAATGTTGTATCAGAATGCTTTAGTGCTATTTGGGTTTTTGGTGATTTACTACAAGACAATCTGCTGTGAAGTAAATTTAGATGGGGGGGAGAAGGGGGAGATAATTTCAGCTGAAAAAAAGGGAGAGAGAGACAGACAGACAGACAGACAGAGCGAACGGTTTGGGAAGGAAAAAAGCAAGAGACAGGCAGAGTGAGTGAGGTGGGGGGGGGGAGAGAAAATGAGTCCAACAGCTCCCCATACAGCTTTCCTAACCCCAGGCTGACATGCCCACTTCATCACCGGCCAGACGACGACCTGGAGATACAGAATGAACTCAGACCAGTTTTTAAAAGGGATGCTATACTAGCTTCCCCTATAGTGATAAGGTAAACAGTATCCTGAAGGGTAAACAAAAAAATAAAAAAGGTCTTTTTATTGTCTGTTTTTGAGTTCTGATGGTTGACACTATACAATGTTATTCCTATTCACATTTTTACCCCCACTGGAAAGAAATGGAGGGTTGGCTTAATTCTTGTTACCGCTGTCATTTTCTTCTTCCTACTCTTCTCTCGTTACTATTTTTTGGGGAGAAAGATTTTGGATTTTTTTTTAATGAACACATGTTTTTTATTTATCATTTGGTGAGAATATGGATCTCCACAAACATGAGCATTCACACCTGTCCATTGCTTCCAGCTCTGTTCTGGGGGGGGGGGCAGGGTAAACATTTCTGGGGCTACGTATTTTAGCAACCATTGACAAATGAGTTAGTCCCACCAAGGTTATGGGACTTAAGAGGGCCCACGCCTGTACCACTGTGCTAGAGCAACAACCCACTGGGCTGGGTCTTCAGTACCAAAGCAAGTCTACTTTTACAGTAGTGCTGGAGCCCAGTTAGCTAGCAGAGCAACAAGTATTATTTGAGTGCTCTATTAGTAGAGACTTGATTCCTCAGAAGTCACATCACCTACTTCAAGTATGGGGAATCTTTGGTCCTCTAGCTGTGGCTGTAACACAACTACCATCAACCCCAGCAAGCATGGGAAATGGCCATGGATGATGGGAATTGTACTTTAGCAATATCTGGAGGATCAGAGGTTCCCCATATCTGACCTCCACAAAGTGGGTTCCCCAATTCAAAATACACACACTCATTGTGATGTGCATCCTTGGTGTGGTACTGAATTGGTACTGACTCTCTGGAATTGTGGGGGGAGAGTCCAACACTGAAAAACTAGCTTGACATGATGGGATAGTAACATGAGAAATTAGTGCTGGGACCTTGCCACATCCTTTTCATGGGGTGGAAAACCCTGTGTAATGGCAGGCATGCAAATAACAACAGTACACCACCTCCTGGCAAACACTGCCATGCCTAGCAACTAGGCTAGTGTCATGCGATCCACATGCCACTATTGAACTATTTCTTAGGAGAGCTGTAAGGCCCTTGTTTGGCTCTCAGGGGACAGAATCATCCTATTCAAACTCATGTCCAGAATGATTCCCAGATGTTCCAGTTTCTGGTTGGCAAGAACATGCTATTGTTCCTGTTTATTACAAATCCTTGACTCTGCAGGCACTGCAGCATCTGGTTCACATTGATCAGATAGCAATCTGATCAAGATGTCATCTAAACACGCAAAGATTGAGATAATTTTCATTGTGAGCCACCAGGATTTTGGTGAAGACCTTGGGGCTGAGGAAAGCCAGAATGCCAAAGTCCACTACAGATAGCATTTGTGACTGTAGGAATGTTTAAAGAATTACCACTAGTTAAACTGAACAGCAATATGAAGGTAAGTTCCAGTTAAATCAATTTATGCCTGCATGTTTACCCTCTAAATGACTGTAACCATGAGAGTTGGAACTTCTTAATGCCTCCCCCCACCAAAAAAATAACCATCCAGAATGACGAATAAAACAATTTTTTTTCCCTGTGGAAATGTAAAGAAGATTGAATATATGATGAAGATCAGTTGTGATTCAGAATTTGGTTTCATTCCATTAACATCCCAGAAGACATGGACCTTAAGAAAGATTGTTCCTGGGGAACATCTCAGACTCCAAGAGCTAACCTTAGGGCATGATTTCCAGAACCTACACATCCAAAGTCACTTAATGCACCAGACTAGAAGAATGATTTGTTGATGTACCACTTAGGCTTGAATGCCTATGAATAACAGACTCTTTTAACTGGCTTAGATGGATGAAGGCACTTGGTGGGTGTGGTTATAGCACGCATTTCCTCACGTCCCATCAAAGGAGCCTTATATTTTACTATGGCCTTAATGAGGGTAAATATTGAGGACGGCCTTGTTTTTCCTGTATAATTCCCTCTGAGACTGATGGAATCATCAAGTCCTGCCCTCAGGGTGGGTGGTGGGTGGGTGTTTCTCTCTCTGTTCAAAGTGCAGAGCAGCCAGCAGGGGGGGGGTGGGGGGGGTGGGCCCGCCACCCCTCCCCACCTCTTCACTCTGGCTAGGAGCCTGCCCTTATGTTTGTGTGCTCCTCAAGGTGTCTGCTCAGCTACTACAGCCAGCTGGGTGAGGTTTGTAGGCTCCTCTGGGTGCCTCAGCAGAGGAGAGAAAGAGGGGGCACGAATTCAGTTCCTTGCCAAGGGTGCAAGGGTACACTTTTGCCAGCCAGAAGCCCTGCTGAACTAGCCACTCCAGGCTGTGAGTGGCTGGAAGACTTCTGGGGACTGTAGTCTTTTTTAAAGGGGGGGGGGTGTGGATATCTAAAATGGGGACAAATCACAGAGGCAACAGTGAAGCCTTTTGACCACTTTTTTTAAAAAAATATTCATATTTCTGTGCAGGTTTTAAAAGATGTTCCCTTTAAAATCCACATGGAAACAGGATGGGACAAACTTAGTTCTATCAACACAGAGAACTGGGATGGACCATACTTTGATGGTTCTGTCTATGTCTACAACAATCCTGGTCAGACATGTCTCTTAAATATGTTGAAGCCATGGCTTATGTATTGAGCTAGACTGGGTCCAGGGACAAATCCATAACAAGGGCAGCTGTCAAACTCTCCCACATGTACTAAATTACTTTTTAGCACCCAGTATCAACCTTGTCATATGTACCAATTAGCTATACTTTATCATTTCCCCAGCTGAATACTGCACTAGCATGGTCCCTGGTAATAAAAACAGCCTATGAAAGGCACTAGTTCTGTGATGATGATTATTTGACCTTCAAGACACCAAGTTCTCAACTCCAAGAGCTGATACAAATAGAAAGTACAGTTGTGCTTACCTGAAGTGTAGTTTTCCATTTGCCTTCAGTCAAGGGGCAAAACCATCAACTCATCGTTCTGACCTGAACTAGGAATGGGAAAATCTACCCAAACTGTTTTATAGCTGTTTTGATTTGGCTGTACGAGGGTAAACCATACCAATGACCTGTCCAACCTAGTTTCTGGTCTCAATCAGCAGCTGACTCCAGATGCTTCCAAAAGTTTTAATACTGTAAAATGCAAAGCTCAAGGATTCTCAAGGTTTCAGGCAGGCCCAGTGTCAGCATCTGGCTTAGTGTTATGTGCTAACTGGGTCAATATAATCCAGTTTTTGGATGGACCTCAACATAACAGGATTTTATACTGCCCTTCTTAGGAAGCAACGTTTAGTTTTGTTACTTTAATATATAATATGCACACCCACATGCCATCTTTTTATGAATTTTGACATGCATGCTAGCAAACAACAAATATGGGAAAAAATTAAAAGCTACAAGAATATGAAATATAAAAAGAGCCAGGCCCAAAATGAATACAGCAACTGATATACAGTATGGTCTGAATAGAGATATTGGATTCTTGTCTCGTTACATATGCTAAAGCTATTTTTGGTCATCTGCATACTATCCCTTGCCTTTTCCTGTAGGACTAATTGCAGTCGTTAACAGTCATCAAGAGGTTTACCATACCCACTGGGTCAATCACCCATCTCCTACTACCCTTCTGAGAAAAACCCCACTCCACCCTCCCACTATATGTAAGGGTCAGGTGACCTCAGGTGTATCTGAAGAAGTGTGCATGCACACGAAAGCTTATACCCAGAACAAACTTAGTTGGTCCCATTGCATTCCAAAAGCCCTCTTAGTAAGTGAAATTTTAGAAATGCACTTGGGAAGCTGCCCTGCAGCTGAGGGGTGGTGACTAAGAAGGCAGCATCTGTCCATCTGATGAACCTCAGATGGTGGAGGTGCAAATATTGGTTCTCTGTTATTGGAGAAAGTATGTTGATTGGTACATGTGGGCACCCTGAAGCCACAGCATGCCTTTTCTGCTACAAGTCAGCTCCACAGCATAAAATGAAGAGTCTATTGGATTTCCTAGGGCTAATCAGATGACTCAGTGTTCATGAACTCCTGTTTCCTCTGCTTTGCCACACTGCCTGCGAGTTCAAGTTGGTGAAGGAGAAAAAGCACTGTCAGAATGACAACTATAGTATTGAAGGCCCATATTCCATTCTGAACCATAAAAATGGCTAAAATAGAATAAATCAAAGACTTTTCTTCTTGCTTTCACCACACTAAGTGTAATGTGTGTGTGTGTGTGTTTATATATGCACACACACATGTTCATAAGTATATATGCATAGGAAAAGCTACATTAGCTGAAGGAGTTAGCAGCCTAGTTAAGCTGGGCATCTAGTTTCCAGGATTGAACTCAAGTGCTTTCTTACTAGGCATATTCCTTAGAGGACAACAGCTTTCATATCCAGTCTGAGATATCTGCCTCTGTGGTGGCAGAATCTGCCCTCAAGGGGGAAGTGGGGGTCTTTGATGTCTCAGCCTCAGGGCTGAGTCTTAAGAATCAATGTCAATATGGAAATTTAACTCCCTTGGACAGAATTTGCTCTGAGAGATTTTAAGCCTGCAAAGTGCCATAAACACCAGGGTAGCTATAGTCTGAGTTAGATTCCAAGCATTTAGTGAGCAGTACAGGTGACCAGGAACGTACTGAGTTCAGTTTGGTTTCAGTTTTTCAGCTTGACACAAACTGTACTAGTGGATAATAAATATACCATGACTAAACAGGATTCAGGCATCTCAGCTCCCTTCTAAGCAGTTAGCGAGGTGTCTGTGGCGGATTTGCCCGTAAGTGCAGAGAGCAGGATAAATGATGCTAAGTATGGTGGACTACTATATTCATCAAGGTCTTGTGTGACTTTATGGATGATGAGGCAAAGAGTTCTCCCAATAATTTACGCTGGGCAAAAGGCACACAACTTGTGAGGGTTGTCAGTGTCTGTGACAGCTCAATCACCATATGTACAAAGTTAGACTCTTGAACAGAACAGGGACTCTGGCAAACAGAGTGTGGGTAAGGAGAAGGACATTACCTTAGTTTCCCCAAATAATACCTTCTGGCAGGTTGCCAACTCATTTGTAAATGATATTCAAGGCAATGGCCTTTTATCTGAGAGTCTAGGGACCCCTGGAATCCTGTCTTCTTTGGCATCTTTCATCACATAATCCATGAAACCACAGGACCAGTTCACATGGACATTTGTGTTGTTATCTCAAAAGGGGCAATAAGGTGACATTGGCCACAATATACAGTATAAATGCAGCCACGCCAAAACATTATGTTCATTTAGAACTGTAAAATTTAAGAAATATTCTGAAGACAGCTACCAATATTTTACAGGTTGCAACATATACGGGGGGGGACGGACGGACCTAGATTTCATTCATACTCATATTTATCTGTGATTATTCATTTTAGTCGAGTAAGTAAATGCAGAATACCAGAAAGCTCTCCTCTCATTCAAGAATTACTCAGCTATATTCTGCATAATGAAATGAGGTTCATCAGCTAAATGGGCAAGGGTAACAGCTCTCTTGCTCCGCATAGTTTAATATAACCCACAACTATTAACATTATATTAAAAATCTACTACTTTTATTGCACACAAAAAAATCCATCTGTCACATTTTCAAAATCTAAGGTTCCTGCTTATCTACATTCCCATGTGCCTGTCCACTAACACCCACACTGTCTAGTCCCCAAATGCTGCTCTAGAATAAGCAGTGAAAAGCAGAAAAAATAAAGGATGATATTTCTGCCATATTCTCTACAGTTACAATGTTCTCCTTTATTTATGATGCAAAATATTGCCAAACAAACATAAAACACATCATGCTTTTAAAATCAATAACCAAAACCTATTTCATTCTCACTCCTTCGGAGATACAGTTACCATATTATGGAATGCTAGCAGGCAACATACAAGAAGTAAAAAAGATACATTTGGTGTGTTTTTTTAAAGGTACTCTTTGTGTCCCTGCACTTCACGATAAAAATTCAGAATACAGACAGATGGAGTCAGATAAATAACAACAGGTCAAGTCAGAGACAAATTGAGGATAACAGATTAAAATAAGGCACAAAGTTACTCTTTAATAAATTTATTTTAATCTATTGCCCTGGCTGATTTGGTGTGGAATTTCAACAAATGCTGGCTTTCCGCAAGCACAACAGTTTCACAGATTCGATCACTGAGTGCCTTTTTTGTTCTTTAGCTAAAGGCCTGCAGGAATCAATGCCTATAAGGCATAAGCTTATTGACAGGAATTCAAGTGCATGCAACAGAATGCGGATCAAAAATGGCTGGGCTTAATCCATAGCAGACATAATTTGCTACTATTGCTGAATTTTAACAAGAACTGCCCCCAAAACAACGCCAGCATCTCTGTTCCTGAGCCACAGACTAATGACATTTAATCATGACTATTAGTGCACTCTTCTTGTGACAGCTGAGATACAGAGCAAGCCAGCTGATGCAGTTCCTGATTCTAAGCCTATCTATGACCACAGCAGAATACAGGAAGCCTACTTGTTTTAGAGCTTACTGCAGTTCAACACAGAGCAACATATTGCTTGCAAATGCCTTACTTATGCAACCCACGTCTCTTCGCCTGACCATTTCAACAGCTCGTTTTTCTATACCTGCTAGAAGCTTAAAATTAAAACCTCATCTGAAGGGACAAGGTTTCCCCCCCCCCCTTCCTCTCTCAATGAGTCAGTGCTGCAGTTACGAGGTCAGAGGTAACAAGGGCTGCAAAACACTCAGTGCCACCAGCCACAGCCTGGTTAGATCAATTCCTTATAATTGCCTAAGAACAATTTGGACGCAAATCAATGGTTTATTATTGCTTCTAAGCACTGCACAGGAAAACTTTCCTAGGCCGGAGAAAATTGTGCAGAAGGCAATGGCTGCACCTGTGTGCAGTACCGGCTATGCCAAAACGCATTAGAAGCATCATAAAAAAAAACCTTTGGAATATGGTAAGAAGCATCTGGGATGATCTGGGTTTCTTAGTTCAGCTCATTTGACTGGCGCAGCACCAGGCCTGGCTGGAAAGGAATTTCACTCCGACTGGAAGTTGACCTATTAAACCTGTGTGCTTGCATGAAATATAATTTTTTCAAAGTGACAGGTGGATTATGGATGTTTCTAATGTTTTGGTGTTATTGTGCATTTTAATTATGCGGGGATATATTTTTACAATTGTAAATCACTTAGAAGTCATTTTGGCAGTAAGAAGTACATAAATTAAATTAATTAAATAATAATAAAAAACTTGCAGGAAACTTCAATAATTTTTGGTGCCCCTGTGGAGGACTGGCACAGACAGGACCCTACCCAGAGCAAAAGCAGACAGGAATGTAATTAGGTAGTTTACTATACAGTGGTACCTCGGGTTACATACGCTTCTGGTTACATACGCTTCAGGTTACAGACTCTGCTAACCCATAAATAGTACCTCGAGTTAAGAACTTTGCTTCAGGATGAGAACAGAAATCGCATGGCGGCGGTGCAACATGGGAGGCCCCATTAGCTAAAGTGGTGCTTCAGGTTAAGAACAGTTTCAAGTTAAGAACAGTTTCAGGTTAAGAACGGACCTCTGGAACGAATTAAGTACGTAACCAGAGGTACCACTGTGTGTGTGTGTGTGTGTGTGTGTGTGTGTGTAGTAACCAAATGCAGTTAATCAGGGCAAGCCCAGTTTGGTATGGGACCATCAAGATGTGGGAGTTAAACCCCTGCTTAAATGTTTCAAACATCAAACTAGAACTGATGTCAAACTTTAAAATAAACTGAAATTGTATTTACTTATCCCCCTTTTTTCCTGTAAAGGGTTATTATTAGAGCTGAACCAAAATTATGACAGAAGAAATTTACCTCCCCCAGGAATTTTTGGTGTTTTCCCTCCTAACCAAATATCCTCCACCGTTTTTCTTTTTCCAATTGGCATCTGCCATTCCCAACCCCATGCCCTGGAATCAAGTAAGGTCCAGGAAAATGTGGAAGATGCTATTTAAAAATAAAATAAAAAAATTACTGAACAAAGTATACATGCCACTTGATTGTTATCAACCAAACCTCTTAAGTGATTTACAAGAACTATTAAAATTATAAACAAAAACAGTTAAAACCAAGTCATTACAAACAGTTCCAAAACAACTAAATCAGCAGTAAACTAAATGCAGATTGAAAAAGATGGCCTAGTGCTGCTTCATTCATTTGTTGAATTCACTGTTACCAAGTAACCAGCAGTGGGTTGGGTTGGATAATTGTGGAATGCTTGTTTTAAGCATTTTGTTGTTAAAAATGTTCATTAATGATGTATTGCATTCACCAACCTTTGCAGCAACTGCTACTGACTCAAAAACGACAAATTTCTGTAGTGCTGAAGACATTTTTATTATTCTTTACCTAAATATTATTCTTGAAAATAAAAAAAAACATACCCAAAAAAGTTCATTAATTGGTTAATAGCTTTTAGGATTATAGGATAAGGAAATAGTTACATCCAATAACTTCAGAGTGATTGCCAGTCTGTCCTATCCTGATCACAGAATCCCTGAGGCACTACCCCCAAGTCTTAGAGAATATGATAGTGGATCAGTCTGAATAAATAAATTAAGTAAGTAAAGTTTGAATAATTAAACATTTTAAACTTGAAGAAAATAAAAGCTAGCCCTAAATCCATCAAACACAATCAAGTACATATAGCAATAGGCCTGAGCATATTAATTAACAAAACAGTGTTTTGTATATATTTCCAGGCTGTTTATGACTGAGTCATTTATTGCTTTTAATGCCTTTCCACTCTTTATGGGAAGGGGGAGTATTTCTTAGGTCGAAACAGATAACTTGCAAACCAACCAACCAACCAAAAACTTTAAAGCAGTGTTTCCTAAACTTGGGTCTCCACCTGTTTTTGGACTACAACTCGCTGTAATACTGAAAATGTTTATTGTTGATAGAGTGTAAGCATTTTTCATGGCTACAGATGGAGGCAGGGTATTGTAAACATGGTGAGTGTAGTGGTGGAAGGCATAGCTGTCAACGTTTAAGGGAAATTTAAGGGAAATTCCCTTATTCCGATTAGGATTCCTCGCTAGCAAAGGGAAAAGTTGACAGGTATGGTGGAAGGATGGGTTCAATGAGTACTAAAGAGATCAGAAAATATTTCAGTGAATGAGTTCCTAATTCATTTCCTCCCACACTTAAGTTTTAACACAAGCACTTGCTGCATCTTCCAATAACCTGTTACATAATTCATTGACTTTGTTTACTTCCCATCCATGGTTTGAGATAATTGCAGTTTGCCATGAAGTCTGAATCAGGCAAACTATGGCTACTCAGAACTAGTATGCCTTCAAACTGGGTTTCTCCAAACCATTGCTTCTCTGACCCTGTTTTTGAACAACTACAATCAACAGAAGCCAGAGACTGCTCAGTTTGAATGCCCTGACAAAGTCCAGTTATTTTAAACCATGAAAAGAAGAAAGGGGGACTGGGGAGAAAGGGGGTGAGTGGCTGAGCCCACTGGGCTCAGTTCTGTAACATTTGAATCAAGCCTGTATGTCAGCTTTTCCATAATCTGTCATGTCTCCCCAACACTAAAAAAAAATCAAGACTAAGAATATTCTGCAGCTGACTGTTACAGTAATTTGGCATGCACCCCACTGGCGAAAATGATGTGTTAATTACATGCAACTACAATATCTAAAAGAGTTGCAGGCATACACTTTGGAGTTGAATATACTTTTTCAATTATGAGATAAGAATCACATACAGTACTTGGACTATATTACTGTGGGCTACATAATTGATGGGCTTGTTACATTTATACCCTACCTTTCCTATTGGATTCATTCTTAATATGCATTATAAACTGGTTCTAAGTAGGGAGACCAACTTTAAGCTGCTGTTATGCCTTTTTTCCAAGAAATGACAGATTAGCTGGTATTGTTGTTTATGGTATTGTAATTTATGTTTATGATATGTGAAAAAGCAATAAATTTTCTAAAAAATAAATAAATCATACTGAAGGTAGCTTACAAAAAGTACATTTCACAACAATCCTAAAAATTAAACAAATAAACAACAGGATTTTAAAAAGTTAATGAAGTTGGAAGAAAACCTAATATGGTGGGGTTTTTTGCAGATCCAAGATAAAAGTCTGGATACACCTTCCTGTAACACCCACAGAACCCTAAAACACAGGCAAAAAAGAGCAGGCATTTCCACCACCCCCAAACACACACACACACACACACACAAAAAAAAAAAAACACCCTATACCAACCAGAAACAATAAAACAGACAAAACACCTCAAGTAAATAATATATAATAAAACAGGCAAAACACTTCAAATAAATAAATAAATAATAAATAATAAAACAGACATCTCCACCAAAAAGGAGGCAAAGCACTCCAAGCAACCTAACAAAATAGTATTAATCCCAATAAAAGAAACTCTGGCCACTGTTATCACTTGTGTAAAAAAAAAATATTGCTTCTAGTACATAGAAGAATCTAATTGGTGCATTTCTGATGGAAGTTCCTGCCACTATTTTTATGGTTTTAGTTTGTTTTAAATTATTTTTAGTGTTGTGTTTTAATGTTATAACCTGCCCTGGGAACTTTAGGGTAAATAAATGAATGAATTACACAGCCTTCCATCCATACCATTCAACATTATTAATGAATCACAAAGCAGGCTGAGGGTATGGTTAATGATTTGGTTGTGAGATGACCCATGTCTATTTCCTGGACATTGTCTATTTCCTGGACAAATCCATAATTCTCTGAGAGCCAGTTTAGTCTGTTCACTACTTATCTTTCCAAATTTGCATTAGTTTTCCATCAGTAAGATGGGAATTTTAGCAAGTTGCTTCACAGAGTTGTTGTGCGGATGAACAAGATGACGAATGATATAGCTTTTCCCAAAATGATAAATAAAGATTATTACATTGGATTGGGACCTTTGCCATGAAATCTACAGTCACTGTGATCTGTCTCAAGAGATTTTCTATCTCTTTGTGAAGAATATTTTTACCTTATTAATACTTCAATTAATTCCCATTTTTCCTGACCATACCTGACAAGATCAGAATTGAATGTGATAAATTTGGGAGGGGGAAGTGGAGCTATGTCTTGCTCAGCTTTCACTAACATTAAAACATGAAGTTACAGAATGCCATTTGATCAAATATGTGCATCATTAAGCTGACATAAACATCCTCCCTTGCTCTGTAATACTTCTTTAAAAATAGGAGAGCAGATCAGGAGCCCCGCTGGATTTCCCTTAGCAACCTGACAAGAGCCCACAAGGTCAGCTAGCAGGAAGCGTAGAAAATTATACAGTAGGGAATTATCAGCTAAATTATTTCACTATACTCAGGATTTTTTTTTTTTACTGTTTCTCTCATGACAGTGGCCTCTTGCTAGATGTAACAGAAACATGCATAAAAGGACAGAAGTGACAAAGGAGGAAGAAAAATAATAACATCATTCTCATTCTCTCCCTATAATGCTGCTCTCGAAAGCTGCAGTTTAACACTCAGTTTATCCCTTTGCAGGTTTTGTTTTTCTTTAAGATATCCGTAGCCAGCAATGATCACAATAATGATCACAGATTTTAGATGTGCTGTTGTGTGTACATTTACATGCATGTGGGCTAGAGCTGGGTCAAAGCATCAACTCCACCCCCCACCCACATTTTAGGAGCAAAGAACACAGTTTAAACTTGGCCAACGAGGCCAATCAGTAGCAGATAGAGTGGTGTGGCAGCAGTGCTCATCTAACCTCTGGCTGATAGCCAACACAGCAGTTTGCCAATATGAGGTTCCTGTTGGTGTGTTTGAACTGCATCAGCTTTGGCCATCTCCTCAATCCCCACCCTATCTCCCAGTAAGCAGTAGCAATGTGATCAAACAGGTCAGGTGACCACCTCTCTGCAGCACACTATGTCAGATGCACCTCTATGGGAATTCCGCCACTTAGGGGCTGCCACAGAGAATGCCCTCTCCCATGCCACCTTCCTCCAAACTCTGGGGGCGGTGGAACGACCAAGAGGACCCCATCTGCTGATCTTAACACCCGAGGCCAACACAGGCAGCAGAACGGAAGCACTCTGTATAAATTAATCCAGCTCTGCTACTAAAGCCTTAATATAGTGGCATCTAGAGCAGCTTCAAATTATAGCAGATATACAGTTTGTACCACCTGTTCCAGCTGTGACACATGCCAAGGGTTTCTGAGTGCATCCGAAGAGGAATCAGTATAAATCATAGGGGCTCCTGTGTCCTTGTTATGTCGGTAGTGATAAATGGGAAAGGAGCAAAGTCCCACCTCAGTGGCTCCTCCCTGAAAGTTCACTTGCATAAGGGCAAACCTTCCAGACCCTTTTCATCTCTTTCCAGGTTGCATTTATCAAGTCAGTATTGTACAAAGGGACTGTATACAACCTCTACCTATGTAGTAGCGGTTGCAAAGGTGGTTGCTGAGGGACACCCACAGCCGTGGAAAATGGTGTGCAAAAATGGCTTCATAGCTCCATAAGTTAATTGTTCGTCAATTAAAAGATAGTGAAAATATTTTCCGCAATTAAAGACATGATTTTGCTCCGATAGGAAGCAACACAAAACCACTATGCTCCTCTGGGGAAAAGGCAGCTCCTTGTCACTAAAGTGGAGCTCAGCTAATTTTAATGGAGTCTGTGTGGGCCCCTTGATGAATGCCATGTTGATGAAGGAATATACAGTAGGGAACTCCTCAAAGGACCTGGCTTCGGGAAAGGTGTGAGGAAATTGCATTTCCTGTTTCTTAGCAGTTATTAAAGGAAAAAGCAACTTTAATCACTGGAAGACCACTTGCAATGTTTCTGTACAGTGTACAAACAACTGTAGGGTTCTGTTAAAAATGTGAAAGGTTTCCCCAGATTACAGAGGACACAATGTGTTTGAGTTATTCAGCCAAAAGCCAGGCCCAATTAGGCTGTGGATTTCCCCATCTCCTGGGCATCCACCGAAATCACAAACTGGACTTTGGCAAAACTTAATCAACTGATCTGTCCTAGGGGAGGAAGCGGGGAAGTTGGGGTGGGGTGGGGACGCTTTGTAATTGTGTTCATACACAACTGAAAATAAAAAAAAAACTATGTTTTACAGTAACTATCTATGTTACTGTAATTTTGATAATGTATCCTAATCTGAAAGAATGTGCATTTTTCTGCAAGTAGTCAGGATATTTATTTTCTGTATGTAGCAGGGTGAAGAACTCATAAGGGAACAATTTATTCAATGAATTTCACAGATATTTTCTGTTTACTAATTGCTCTAACAGACTTTTTAATTTGTTCAGTCTTCATAATGAAAACCAATTTTTTTCCTGTGGGTTTTATGGTTTTCTATATCAGGTATCTCCATTGTTGTGCCTCCACCTTCTTGGCCCCCCCCCCAGCTATTGAAAAGATCAACAAACCTTTCAATGAGTGCATATCACAACAATATTTTATATTCTTCCTCACTAGTCAGGTCAGCCTTTGTGAATGAAAATGAGTTAAGTGTTCCAGTGAGCTGAAATAATCTTTTCAAGAGATCTGGCATACACACAGAGAAATTATGTCAGAAGTTGCTGTCCAGTTGTGTAGAGGTGAACTGGGAGGTGATGCATTCAGTGCGCCGTTATGCATATTACTGCCACTGTGTGGAGCAGCCACCATTCAAGACTTTATTTCATGTGGACTTCATGTGTAGACAGATCTTGATACAGCGTCTATTACTGCTTGGGTCTTCTGTTGTGTCCAGAGAAAAAAAAAATGCTTTCTGACAGCGAGACATGCCAGAAGCTCAAACCATTATGTGGTGGCTCGCAAGCTGTCTCAGTGGCCATACGGTTGTTGATGGCATCTCAATGGAGTTCATCTTCCACTCTCAAAAACAGCCAGCCTGCCAAATGTCCAAACCGTAAAAATTTTTCACAGATAAACATTCTGTGTGGGTGGACAATGGCCTGTCCCAGCTATTTCTGAAAGGATTATGAAAAGAAAAGAGTACTAATGCTCAGTTCAGGTGATCACAATTTGGAAAAATAAAGATAACCCAGAGTTATGTTATAATTTTTATAGGTACAATTTGTACCTATCTTTCAGTAGATGAGAGAGGTGGCACACGAGAAACGGATCATTAAACAGTAGTGTGAAGCCAGGGAAATTAACCAGCTGCTGTGAAAGCCACCTCTCTTATTCTCTCAGTGATAGAGAGAAATAAGGGGAGAGAGGGAGAGGGATAAAAAAAGGGAGAGGTGCCAATGGTACCTATAACACAACAATTAAAAAGACTCTATTAAATCCAGGCCTAATGGTTTTAACATGATAGATTGGGGTGGGGGAGAGGATGAGCCTTCATTCACACAAACAGCTTTTCACTGCTGAAATGTAGGATCTTATAGGTGGACCAACCAACCAGAAAGTAAAATACACACGGAAACATACCCCACATGATATTAACTGAGGGCACAATCCAGCCAAATGCAAACACGTTTGAGCCCTACTGATTTTGTTGAGAAAGTTAAGCCCAAGCTGAAATCCCTGCAAAAAAATCAATGGCTGGATCATGTCCTGAATTTACACAATTCCTCCCCACATAAAAGCAATGAAAATAGATTAGATGAGGGAAAGGTGTGAACGCTAACTAGAAACTGACTTGTGACAAATAGTAACTATGACCAAAAAGAAAGAAAGAAATTGTTTCCTGTGGTTGTTCTGAATGCTCTTCCATGTGATTTTTGGATTGAAAGAAGCACTTCAGGTCCCTTTAATTAGCCCCTGGACACCAATATGCATGCTGACTCCACCCTTCTTCTGATCCATTGGGAGAGCCGTGGGAACAGGAAGCTTAGTCAATTGCGCATCCCTGTTAAAGGAACCCTATGTGTGCACATATTTGTGCAGGATTCCTTCAGATAGAGGCCAAACATCCAGGTATGTGGATGGTGAGTGAATCCAAGGCAATAGGGCTAGCTCATATGTTCTCATTATTCCTTTCACCCGTTTAATAACATGTATACCAATTCCTCAACAGATCTTAGGATGGTGTCAGCAGACTACACAGCTAATCAGATTTGGCTATATTCCTTCAGTTAAGTTCTAATACTTATATGAATAATAGAGGTGATGGTTTTATTGCTGATATAATAAATGGGCAATTGAGTTCTGCAAAATACAGCATGGGAACGCCAACTTCCCATTAGTGTTGCTCATCATGAATGGGACAATTCAAGTTAATTATGCAGCCATATTTCTAATGCATGGCTTTCGGCCATTAATTGAGTCTTCAAGGTAGCCCTGCTTGACTGCCTAACTACATGGGCTGCATAGGTATCCCTGAAGATCAAACAAAATGGTGGAAATTGTGGGTCTGAGTAAGTCATTCGGAACTCAGCATTTTGGACTCATGGTAGTTCCCCAGATTCTTCCTTGATCTGACTTGGCTGACTATGGCTTCCTTCCTCACAATATCTAAATATCTTATTTTCACAAAAGAGACCAACAGGTGCCCAATGTCCTCTTATCTGAAGCAGAAAGGCTCTAAAAAGCTAGGGAAGAGCATCCAAATATAGAGGGGAGGGGAGCAACCTAATTCATTAGCTTCCCCCATGTTTGATCTACATAATGATGTATCCTGATCTCACCGTTCCAAATTAGTATGGGTTGCTTTAATTTAGCAACATGAATTACAACCAGTATCTCCCAGGAGCCCATTAAGGGGAAGACTTCATCGTATACTGAATCAAAGTAAAGGCCTTTTTATTTTATTTCGTTGCCTTGTTTCACTTTCACACCACTTATTCTAACAATAAAAGATGGCACAGAACACTATGGAAAGTAATATCTCCATCTAATATTATTGTGCCAGAAAAAAGGGGTGGGGGCAGATTGAGAGAGAAGGAGAGATAAAACAGGAACAAAGTAACAAATTATATTGTCAGGAAAAATGTGAACTTTTTGATTGGGGATGACATTTATTTTAAGTGTGCAATGACGGCAGGGAATCTGTCAGGGTAAGACATGGCAGAGGTTTCAACGTTTGTTAAGAGTGTCATGGGAATTTAACTAAAACTGTTAAAACTGACACTATTGGCTTTTGTTAACACATTAAGCATGGGAAAAGTGCCAGTCAGCATATCCTCCATAGCATCAGTTCAGTTAAATCATCTGGAAGATGCATAAAACTGGGTGGGATAATAAATGCTACATCCCCCACTCCACACATGAATAGAAGGAACAAAGAGGATGTGGCCCATTTTGACAGGAACTATGATGGGTTGTGTTTTTTTTTTAATGCAATCATTTTCCAGTTTGTATGAACATACACAAAGGAAAAGTGCAAGGGGGAGCTAGCTTTTCAAGTTCTAAAGTGAGTAAAGCAAGCGTAGGGATTTGACTACTCAATTTCTGCACTACTGCCACACTACCAGTATTCCATGAATTGTTACTGGAACACATCTTAATGGTTAGAAGAGAATCTGTCTAAAACATCCCACTTTTATGTGATGAAATTACAACGTTATAGGTTGGCAGGTGAGTCAAAATAGCATTGTATGAGGTGGGGTGTGCTTAAAGAAGGAGAGGGTCTGTGCAACTAGTCATGGAGTTTTGTGAATTATAGCCAAAACCTGATATTTATTTATCTATCATAAAAGGCAAGAAGGTACCACTGGTGTTTCTGGGAGGTGGTGAGACACCACTAGTTGGATGTTGTTATGCTCCAATTGGTTTCTGCCTTTTCAAGTGTTTGGAGTTCAACAAAACCCACTTGGTGGTGTCCAGGTACCCACTTGAATATGTCTTATGTATGAGATATACCAAATGGGAACCTGTAAGTTAGCATACTGCACAAAACTGAAAGAATAACAGATTCTGTGAAAGAAGCACCCTTCACTCTTCACTTAGCTTTGTTTCCCTGTGTATTATTTGGGCTACACCTCAATCATGTACACATCAAGCCCATTTTCACTCTTCTTACATATTTCAACCTGTTGAATCTGTCATATTTACAAGGTGTCAGTTATAGAATCCCCTTAAGGAACTTTGAAAAATGCTGAATTGTATTTTATAACTAATACATCTGTGAAGCAGGTACACTTTCATTGCAAACTTCTCTGAGTGCAGTGCATTATATATATGATACTGAAGCAAAATGCTCCAAAAAAGTATGCACTCAAGCATAACGAGTTCAGATTTGAAATATTTCTTTGGGTTTCTGACAAAATTCTGCATACAGTTTTTCAGTTTACATTAAAATAGTCCTCCAGAAGCAATATAGCCATGTACCCACAATGTGCCCAACAATGTTTATGCCCATCTGCTGCTGTCTAGTACAGCTGATAAAATGCAGATGCAGAATTAAGGATTAACAACAACAAATCCCCTCCCCAGCCCCCCAAAAACCCTTCCAGAAGTAGTTGCCAATTATTGTCTTCCTACTTGACAAATATGATCTTAAAAAAATAAAAAACAGAACAGAAACAATAGATGGAAAAGGTTGGAAATCGACAAGAAGAATGCTTCGATTTTCGACCATAAAGAACACGGCAAGACGGAAATTCATTTCACACGAACAAAACATCATGACAAGAGCATAACCTCCATTATACTCTGGACATACAACTGTCAAACTTTCCCCTTGTGCTTTTATTAGAACATACAGCACTTCAAGGTGCCATGCGATACCCACATGATCAAATGACGCTTGTGATGAAACTATTGTCTCAGTGGTAATTATTAATAGTCAAAATCTTTTCTTTCCTTCTTTTTATCATTGGGGTATATTTTTGAATAATTCTTACCATTGTAAATATATTAAAATAAAGGATAATCTGAGTCAGAGTAAGTCCTCTGGGTGACTCACTGATAGATAAGCTTTAGAATTATTCTAAGAATCGCTCCATGGGTGACCGTTATATTTCTGTTGCCTTAAAAAGTGGCTATGTTCTGTGTCCACTGGTAGAATTAATTACTCTGGAATTAAAGGAATCAACAACACTATTAGTTTACAACTCATAGCAATGCTATTAGTTTACCATTCACAGCAATTCACCTTCTTAGCAGAGGGTATTTAATTACCCAGCAAACTGGAAAACTTGAATACTCCTACGGCACGCTAACTGGGCCAAGAAAAAGGTAATTTTATCAATGTAATGTAGTCAGGAAAATTACTGGAAGAGGCTGCAGTTTGGTATTACAGAGCCTGCAGAACACTTACGACTCATGCGAGTAATACATTTTTGTTTGATTTAAGGAGTGGTTCAGGAATTATTTAATCTTGCCTTTAAAAACCCTCAGTCAAAATATTTAAATATATAATGCATGCATAACTTCTTTTCTTGCGAAATATATGTGACAAGAAATGACTAAGCATTAAAGACAGCCTAATAAAATTATGTTTCGTTTTAGACTATAAGCCTAGGAGTGGATCCAGAGCAAATTAATTTCACTTAGGTCCTCCTTGAACCCACAAGAATCCTAACTTTTCACATTGCTCTCAACTGGATCTATATTCACCCTAATGTTCTGGATCCACCGCCTACTTTTTAAATGTTAGTTTCTAACAACTTTGAGCTTGATAAAAATGTACTGATTATGCTACCTTTTAGCACAAGAATGAATGTGACCAGTGGAAGTGAAGTGATACATTTATTCGGATAGCTAATGTTCAAAATGCTGGTTGTGACCTTTCAAATTGCATGTATCTGTGTGAATGCGCAGGCACATACACACAAAAATACAAGCACACAAATAACACTTCTTAACGATCCAGGTGATGTTATATCCCTGGGCTGCTGTTACATTTTGCCTGACATTTTAGAAGCAAACTGTTTAGCTGGTGCTTTCACTAGTGCAATGTAGCCACTTCCAACAAGACAGTAAATATTTTCACCATTGAAATAACCTTGTGGTTGGCTTATAATTACAAGAATGCTCACTGAATTACTTGCTTTGTTCCAGTATCCCCTGTCAGTGCCACAGACCTCCCTGCCTCTCTTGTTTTTCTCAAAAGCAATTTAGAAAATGCTTGTATTTTAGACAAAAGGAGAACATTTGGTGAAAGAAAATTCATCATTAGGTATCTAGAGGTTTGTTAATAGAAAAGGCAACTCCCACAGTGTATCCTAGTGCTCAAGCCAGACACACATGCTCAGGACCAGCAAGCTGCCTTCACAGTGGGCCAAAAGTCATTATCATAATTTTATATTACATAGACTACATTGAAAATTTAATATATCCCAGCAAAAAGAGACAAAAGACATTTTGCATAATGCTTCTGTGAGCGCACTCTCTCTTGCTACTCTTTTAGCCACCCCATGCAGATAATCACACCAGGAAAAAGAAGTTCATTACCTAAGCCAAATCAAAATTAGGCTTTTCTTTTTGATAGGGAACTTCATTAGTAAACCCTGTCTTATACAGCTGGGAGATTTGATGAATCTATCTTGGAGTAATAATTCAGCACAATCAGCCACATTTCTTCTTTAAGTTTTATGTCTTTGTAAAGAAAATTGAAAATATGCACTTGTACATTTATAAACTCAGAAGGCCATCCTTCTTCATTTCCTGCATTTAAAATGTGTTAGATTTGTAGCAGCAGCAGCCTTGTTAAGCAAACAAATGTATTTGCTTCCACAGCTTTAAAAAAGGGATTCTATGTCTTCACCCTTTTAAGGCAAGAAATGTCTATTCTAAGAAGAAGAAAATATTCTATATATCACAGTTAACAAGCTATGAAAAAAACAACCCACCCTATTGCTTCTTTAGGTAAAACATTGGATCTGACACGGTGGTAATTTGATCTAACAATAAATAATATGTTTTATGATGGGTGAAAGGAATGACAGAATTTATGGGGGGCCTGCCCTGGGCATCCCCAGCCAAGGAAGGCACACGTCCAATAGTTAATTCTTTGCTGACAAAAGAACACACTTACAGCAGTTTCCACAGTGCTCCAGGTACACATGCATAAACTTTTAGCCATAGGTGCTGACTCCCTGGGGCCCTGGATGCCTGAGCACCCACAAAACTCCCCATGAAGGGGCTGGGCACAAATTTCAGCACCGGGGCCATACACACTGCAGGGCGCCCACAGCCCTGGGCACCCATGGTCACGGGCCCAAACCAGCACTCCTGCTTCTAGCCTTTAGGCAGCTGTCCACAAATCTGGGCCCTGTGGAGCAGTTGCAACCACAGGGGAACCACAACCTCCCGCCATCTTATGTACCCTCATCTGACAGGGTGTGCATGCGCAACCTGAGGCTTACATGGAAGCCCTCTTTGCTGTTCCATCTTCAAGCCCCTCCTGGGTGGGAGTGAGGAATCTATCAGACTGTCCCTCACTGGCACAGTCTCTTTTTCCTCTACCACATCCTGCACTCCTCCCTCCATCTTGGACTACCCCGAGTCTTTCTTTTCCCACTGCTCTGGTTCCTGCCATGTAAACAGTGCCAAACTCCACAAATCTCTGACCCCCTCTCCTGGGTCAATCCCTTGCCCCCCCCCCACCTCCACCACACATTCTTCGGAGCCCTGCCAGTCCCTTAAATGGTTCCTTCACCCCATCCCATTTTGGACCTAATTTCTCGATTTGAAGCCTCCCCATTCTCAGAACTGTAGGGTTCATTTGCAAACTCTCCCTTGCTCTTTGTATCCCTTTCCTTGGGTAAACATATAAGCCCCATTCGGATATTCTAAAACCCACATGTGATGAGAGAAGACAGGCACATTAACTCCACCCCCACCCACCCCCATGAGCATCTTCATCACCAGTGCTAGTCTCCACATATTTTACAAAACTTGATTTTCCAGAACTTATCCCTCCATTTCATGGAGGGTGACCTAATATGCTTGAATACATTGTATGAGGGGCTTAGAATGTCCCTGAATAGGAATTTAAAAGAATTCAAAACTGACTAAACCTTGTCAAAGTCTACTGCTATTTATCATCATCAGCTCTCCTCTTTCTTTCATGGTTTTAGGAGGTTACACTGATAGCATATTTAAAATAGCATGTTTATAGCAGTGATTAATGCCTCTTTCTGAAGAAAAGGCCACAATGGAAGGGGAGTGATGCTGATGTGGATGACAGCATGAGATGAAGGTGGCTGTTTTCCTAATGAACCCCCCCCCCAAAAAAAAAACTGATAGCAGCTTGAGAGATTTGGAAATCTCCCTCCCCAGTCCTAATCCAACTTGCAGCTTCCATGGTTTATGTTTCTTAAGAGAGGGACACAGTCACCCTGAGAATAAAGCCAGTCCCCCCGCAATCTTTCTCTAGCCTCTTACATTCTGTTACATTCTGTAACAGAAATCATGCCAAAAGTTACTGAGAGGATATTTTTTTAAAAAGCCAACCTGAGCTGGCTTTTAAAACTTCAGTTGCATGGATAGACTTACATAAGCATGTTTTTGTAGAGTAATTGTAAGTGCTGCAATGTATATGGCTCTCCCACAGATCAAGGATACTTATGTGTAAATTAGTTTAGGATTCTGATGATTTAGGGCTAAATGACCTGTTATACACAACTGCATGCAATAGCGTGATAGCCCTTACTTCTTGTTTATAAAATATTGCTGCGTAGAATAATGTGGTAAAGGGAAGGGGATGCTTCACTCTTTCACTTTCTGGGGTTTCCCTGCCTCAAACTGATCCCCCACGAGCAATTTTACTTCCCAAGGGATTTCAGACATGTGTTTCTTGGGAGAAATGAATGTTTTCTGGTAAATAGCATGGAATTATGATTATAGATGGCTCCGCAGTACTATTTCATCCGTTTTGAGGGTGGCATTGGAGTTGGTGTACTTTGTTCGCATGCCTAAGTGACCTTTCATGGGTGTAGGTCAGTTGGTCTTTACAAGATTTAGTTATGCCCCATGAGATTAGGCTGTTTTAAAATTGCTGACTGATTTCTCAATGCTTCAAATTTACAAAGCTTCAACTGAGCATAAACCTTAAATGGTCAGGTGAGATTTTCCTGAGTGTGCGATTAGTTAAGGGGAGTGCAGCACTGCCCGCTCAAAGAAAAGAACTAGTCAATGATCTGTGAAAGGTTGCAGCTTTGCACCTTTATACTAGAGGGTTCCAAAAATCAGAATGGAATGCATTGACACTGGTATCTCTTTAGTGCTCTCAGGGGCTTGGAACCTTGAAGTACACTCTTTTCCTAGGCTGCTACCTCACTTTCTCATTCATCTGAAACTGTTTATCTGAACATTTCAGGTGTCCCTTGAGATCTTTAGATAAACCAGTCTGTAATGTACAAGCAAATCACATGTTTGGTTCAGAGGTTTCTTGACAGCTTCTCAAACGCATAAAACTCCTACACTATTCAGAGTTTTAGTGTGAATCTCTTAGTGTGAATCTCATGGCACAAGAGAGTTTGAGATTTTTAAATACTTTTTGAACTTCTGGCATCTATGGATACCTGCACTTGGAGACTATTGTTGTTATTATTAATTAAAAATACTCATTGTTACATTATTTATATATTAACTTATTTGCTGCATGTCTATAAGCCAGGATAGATCAAGAGTTCTATGGGAAGCTCACAAAGGGGGGGTGGGGGAGTACAGTATAAAACAATAAAAACTGTAACAAAATAATTAAAAAACTGGAACACAATTAAAGTGCAATTTAAAAATTCAATTCAATACCCAATTTAAAACCCATCACATTGTCAGTGCTTGCCACTAGATGCCACATTCTGATGCCCCAGAGATGAATTCAAAGGGCTGTTCTTTGCTGGCAAATGCTGCATGGGGTCAATGAAGCTCCAACTGAAAGCAAAATTGAGTCACGCAAACTCAGAACAATGGCGTAATGGGGCGAATTACAATTTTAATCCATTCAACGCAGCTCTTGTCATTGATTTCAATGAGAATTGATGCTGTCATGCTTGCATTGCATGAAAAAAAAAATCAAGCTAAGAAGCAAATGGATTACAATTTGCTAATAATCACTGAGCTTTCACATAATTCTTGTGACAGAGAGAAAAGTTTTCTCCATAAACAATTACTTGTCGTCTAATCCAGAGGCAGTGAACCTGTGGCCCTCTGATCATTCCTGATCAATAGCCGTGCTGGATGGAGCTATTGGGAGTTGTCTGTATATCAGAAATGTCTCCCCAATGTCTGCATGTATGGGTGCACTGGGGAAGGGCTGTCACCAGGTAGTGAGGGGGTGTAGGAAAGGGAGCTCCCCCCTGCATACATTAGTAAAGGGGGGGTCCTTTACCACAGCGTCTGAATGGATGAACAGTGGGGAAGAATTTTGCTTTGTGTGATTGAAGCAGGAGGTGGTGTAGTCCAGCGGGAACAGGGAGCTGAGCTAGCCTGCATGGTGCCTCTTCCCTGATATTTCACCACATGGTATGTGTCTGTGTGTGGATCGTGTGAACCTTCCAATTACAGTTGTACCTTGGATCTTGAACACCTTGTGAGTCAAACATTTTGGCTCCCGAACGCCACAAACACGGAAGTGACAGTTTTGTGAAAGTTCTTTGGAAGCCGAACGTCTGATGCGGCTTCCAAATGAGTGAAGGAAGCTCCTACAGCCAATCGGAAGCTGCGCCTTGGTTGTCGAATGTTTTCGGAAGTCAAACGGACTTCTGGAATGGATTCCGTTCAACAACCAAGGTACGACTCTATTGTTGAGTCTGTTGTGATAGTATTTGCTCTCTGTTCTGTGTGCAAATGCATTGAAAGCAGCACAGCTGAACGTAGTAGAGCTGCCAACAGGCCCATATGTGGCAGCAAAAAGGAACTGGGCTAGACTTCAGTGCTGCTTTTTGTATAGGAAGGTATCTCAAGGCAGGTAGGGTCGAGCTAGATAGCTCTGGCTATCTTGTCCAAGGTCAGGCTGAGGGGTGGGTGGCAGTTTGTGAACACTTCCATCAGGGTTGAAAGATGCTCTACTCCACACCTTTCAGAAATCCCTATAAAAGGAAGCACTGTTCTGAATAGGCTTTGGCTATGTGACCAGTCAAGGAATCAATGGCCTTAATCTAAATTAGTTTTCTTATCCATCAGTGATATCAGCATGTAGTCTAATCTACTTGGCGTCTAATGTTATGATGTCATCACATGGGTTCATGGGGTCTGACTGGATGAAATTACTCTGGGGGGAAAGCAGCAGACTGAGGGAACACTAACAAATGCAAGGGAATAAACACGCATGTGCAAACACAGGGAACTTTCTCAAAGGTTGGGTTTCACAACCCCCCGATAATTTAGGGCCCCCCCAATCACTATCCTTGCTTTGGAATCCAAACAGCCTTGAGCTAAACAAAAGCTAATACTTCAGATAATGCTGCACAAGCAACTAAAATGGATTTAAAGGATTTAATAATTCCACAGAAATCTGAAATGCCATGTGTGCTTTTTTAAAAAAGAGAAAGAGTACGTGTATTTTTGCTTCTGAAATTAATCCAAGTGCAGAAAATCCAGTTCAGATATTTTCTTTTTCACTAGATTTCCACGTTATTAGAAGTACACAGCTAACCAGGTTTCAAGCAGTAGACAAAATAGCATTGTGGGATTACATTAGTCCGACAGCTGCTTTATGACTATAGCTTCCAGACCAATTTATTTAATATTGATCTTTAAACAAACATCAGTACAAATAAATTTGAGCACTCCAGTCCTGAGATTTTTATATCTATAAAAGAGGCCAATATTCAGGGAACCAGTACTGCTTGTATTTCTCCCTTTGATTCTGTTTTCTTTGATCCTACCAGGTATCAAATACATCAATGACAAATTAAAACAAATCCATCTTCAGATAACGCTCGGTTTATAATCTTTAGGGCAGAAAGAATTTTTCTATCAATAACTTCCATCAAGTGTTTTTACTGATCTTTTTTATTGCTTTACTCTGACTAGTACAAAAGACAGCAGTGCCATATCCTGACTGAATACTATTCTGTCTTTTTCTCTTTCTTTTCTCTTTTTTTTTAGGTATCTCTGTCATGGAGGGTTAGAAGAGCAACTTGCCCTGCCTTTCACACCTCTAAATAGTTTCAGCTCTCTTCATCCAGTGGCAAAGACAGGCCACGATCCAAATGCCCCCTTGTTGGCAAAATTGCTGTGCTGTGATCCTGTTTTGGGAGGCTCATCTGTAGCCTTTTACGGGACAACAGTTGACCATTTGGAAGAGGGACAGATGGGTGCTAAACATAAATGGGCAAAAAGACTTAGACAGGGAAATCGATAATGAATCCAGGGATTAGACACTCAATTCAATTAGACGACTATATACAAATGTTAGGCATAAGCTGATCCAACATAATTGTTTGCACAGGAATTATTTGTGCCCTTCTTAGTTATGCACAGATACAAGATACAGTGGGGACAAATATTCTGATGGGCTGGAACTCAACCGAAGCTCAAAAGTTCCTGGTCACAAGTTTTTCAGATCTGTCATCAGTCTAATGCTCAAGTTATTCTATTCATTATGCTCTCCCAAACAATGAGCTGTAAACATTAAGTTATAACAAGTAGTTAGTCTGGAGATAGGTAAACCATGAGCCCAGTGATGGTATGAGAGGTGATCTGGCAGTTAGTCTAGTAACCTCCAGTTCTGAGGTGGGCATGCCTTGAGACCACTATGCATGAGAAATAAGACTTCTTTTTAAATCATATTTATACCCGTAATGGTGTACTCTGAGTGCCAATTGTACTAGGGTCAAATTGGTGTCCTTGAGAAACTAGGTACAGTGGTACCTCAGGTTAAGTAATTAATTCGTTCTGTAGGTCCGTACTTAACCTGAAACTGTTCTTAACCTGAAACACCACTTTAGATAATGGGGCCCCCAGCTGCCGCCGTGCCGCCAGAGCCCAATTTCTGTTCTCATCCTGAAACAAAGTTCTTAACTTGAAGCACTATTTCTGGGTTAGCGGAGTCTGTAACCTGAAGCGTATGTAACCTGAGGTACCATTGTATAAGTATGCTCAGGGAAACTTTGTGTTTCCTACCGAAGCACACAAAATCTTCTAAATAATTAAGACTTTATTGTCAGGTCCCACTTGTTAATAGAATGTTTGAGACCCAAAGGCATTTAGAAATAGGATGTTTAGAAGAAGTAGAGCTTTCTGAAGAAATCTGAAAAGATACAATTATTATAAATATTGAGCTTGATGTAATATATGTATGAAACCCAACTGTATTAAACATGATGCCAAATTATCTAGAAATGTATAGAACTATTATCTGATTTTCACTCCATTGTCTTGATTCATCAGTTTCAACAGCTCTGATTCTGTGTTATCCCTCTGTAAGGACATGGCCTCTGATTTCCTTTCTCTGTGTAGGGACACATTAGATTACTTCTGATTGCAGTAGTTAGATCTTAACCAGGGTTCCCAACAATTACTCTATAGGGCCTTGAAAATGAGAGAAGGAACCATATACCTGGTTCATTAAACTACGGGTGCACCAGTGGGATACAGATGCAGTATGATTAAAAATGGTAGGCTGTTCATTGATTAATAATGCATCTGATAATAAGATATCAGCACCACAGGATCACGACACAGTATACAACAGAATTAAGGTGAAACGTTTTCCAAAAGATCATCCATTAAAACTGTAATTTTTATAGAACGTGTTAGCTCAGACAAAAGACACAATACAAAAAAGTTCCTAAGTTTTTGTAACTTAATTGATGGTACCTATGACAGCTGAGCACATTATTATCTAGTGATGTGCTACAATAAATGAATAGATACCCTATAAAGAAAGATGCTATCTCTGAAGACTGTTTACAATTCCACTCTAAGGTCTAAACCACTCTAAATTTAATTTCACGAGGAGTGAATTCAGACCGTTTCATAACCTTAAAGACAGCTCTAGCCTATTTTTAATGTGCCTCTGGCATCTGTGAAAGCAGTACAATTACTGAAGCTGTTTCTAAAACCCAAAGCTAGAGAGTGTTACTCTCCTAAAATGGTCTCTGGGACAATTGTGATAGAAAAGATAGTGACACGGCAGACTATCCAAGAAAGCCAGTATTAAATCTATATGGTGTTAAGTCACATAAGACAAAGATTTTTTTTTTTTTAATGGTCTTTTGTTTAAACTACATGTGTGTAGCACAGGAGATCACTTTCTTCAGAAAAAGTATTCAGAATGTAATTTTTCTACTCATTAAAAAAATTCATCTGATGCATTGGAAGACAGAGCTCACCAAGTGTAAACAACCATTTGTGATTCTTGCTTGATTTTGCTGCTTATTCTATTACTGGAATAAATGGTGGTTTTCTTATATTTCTTCTTCTTGGACATTATTACTACTATGGAAGACTAGCTTAATTACTAAAAGCATCTGAAAAAGCATCCTCAACAATTTGATCTGTTATACAGTGCCCTCCCCCCAAAAAGGTTCGAATCCAGATTTATTTATTGGTGTGTGTGTGTGTGTGTGTGTGTGTGTGTGTGTGTGTGTGTGTGGAAATGAAGCCCCTGCAGCGTACATGCACTCTCACACCACAGGGCCTTTGCTACTCAGGCTCTGCAAGACCCTGCTCAAGCTGTCTATCTATTTCAACTCTACACAGTCTCACTCCAGCAAGGCCTTTGGATCAAGCTCTTCTCATGTGAACACAGACAGTGTCTGGGAAGCTGTGGAACAGATGTCTCCACAGAGATTCACAGATGCTGTCAGGAAAGAACTACAGACTAACATTTGATGCATTTTAAAGAGGGATTCAGAATAAAATCCAAACAGACAGATTGATTGTCTAACACTTCAAAGGATTTAGCAGAATTATTGTTATATTTTTTCCTTTGTGTTTCCCACCCCCTTCCCTTCAAGAACAGAGGAGGCTGCATCATATTCCACATGTGCAAAAGGAAGAGGCATTCATGTACGGAATACCTTGATATGGCAACAACCACACCATGAAACAATTAAACAAGTATGGATCTGATGACGTTTCAACAGAACATTGGAAATTACTCAGTATTTTATAATCCTTAAATACCTAAACTGCTTCCCATATATTATCTTGGTAATCTTTACAACAACCTTGTACCATAAGCCAGAGGCTGAAAAAAGCTGGCTAGCCCAAGGCCACCTAGAAAAAAGTACAAAGCTGGTTTGAACAAGGGATATCAGTCATAGTTCACAATTGATATCTTAACCAATATGCTATTCTAGTAAAAGTGGGGCAATGAGAATATATGCCAAACTAGCTGGGCTAGAATATCTGTCTTGCTTCAAACAAATTCATTTAAATGGTACTTTGAAATCCAATTTTATTCAAAACAGTATTCTTTTCCATTTGTGAGTCTTTAACAATGAAAAATGTGCCATGCGATAAAAACAGTAATCTTCAAGAAAGCCACTGAAGATTCTTGGGCATTTTCTCCATTAATTAATTACTAAGGTGTTTTTTTTACAACTAGGTCAAGTTGACAACAACGTGAGCCCAAGATTTTCCCTGCAGAAAAAGAAGTGAATGGGAAAGCAAAAGCCATAACACAGTAAGAGGCTTTACCTTCTTTAGAAGTTTCCCATAAATGTCTATAGGTAGCCTGATTCAAGAAGGCAAAACTTTTAAGAAACAATGATAAAAAGCTGGGGAAGAGATTATCACAAGAGCATTCCTTGCTCACTGAAAGGGCATCTATACATTTGGGGAACTAGGGTGAAATTTACCTCTTTACAGGGTTTAACAGCTACTTTGTTTTTTAAAGTATCCTTTGCCCTACATATGAAAGCTGTGGTAGGCTCTTGGCCTTCATACGGAAACATAGTCAGATCATGTGATTCCTATGGCGCGACAAGGTGTTCTGGTTTTACCAAAATATAACCAAAATTCCAGTTGGCATGGTTCCACAATATGTAATATAAAGAGAGCAGCAGGCTGTACGTACAAGAAAGTCCATTGACATTGCTTTGGGCAACAAAAAGAGAGAAGCATCCTACAATTTCATCTTAGATCAGGGTGAACAACCTTCAGGGGCCCATTTTGAAACCTGAGAAACTGTTGTGGATACACTGCAACTTCATACACACACACTTCACTCCCCTACCACCACCAAGACAGCAATTTTAGTCCCCCCCCCCGCAAGCATAATAGAAGGGTAAACTTAGTGCAACTGGGAAGAGAAGGGTTAATTCTACCTCACCAATTGCATTCCCCAGAAATATCACTCTTTCTATCACACTTGGGGGGAAAACATGCTATCGGCTTCAATAAAATGACACACACACCCCGCCGCCCAAACCTACTTGCAAAGGGAGAGATGAGGTTTCAGGGGTCACAATTGAGAAGGGAAAAGTTGTTGTGGTGTGAGAGGGCTGTCACAGCTGCTGGGGGTGGGGGTGGTGGAGTTAACTCTACCCTCTTCATCTCTGACCAATCCTAAAATTGCCCTCCTCCAACAGTAATTAGAGGGACGCGGGTGGCGCTGTGGGTTAAACTACAGAGCCTAGCCTAGGACCTGCCGATCGCAAGGTTGGCGATTCGAATCCCCATGACGGAGTGAGCTCCTGTTGCTCAGTTCCTGCTCCTGCCAACCTAGCAGTTTGAAAGCATGTCAAAGTGCAAGTAGATAAATAGGTACCACTCCAGTGGGAAGGTAAACAGCATTTCCGTGCGCTGCTCTGATTCGCCAGAAGTGGCTTAGTCATGCTGGTCACGTGATCCGGAAGCTGTACACCAGCTCCCTCGGCCAGTAAAGCGAGATGAGCGCCGCAACCCCAGAGTCGGTCACGACCGGACCTAATGGTCAGGGGTCCCTTTATCTTAACAGTAATTAGAGTTGAAAAAAGTCTTCTACTGGCTACAGGATATGGCGCTTTCCCCCAATCTGTTTGTTGCAGAGGCAGGGGCAGTATGGCGAGGAGTTCTCATGGGTGCTAAGGAAGGTTCTTCTCTGAAGGCATGGGATTCGCAACCCTTGTTAGAATGAATGAAGCCCTGTGAAACTTCTAACAAAAAATGGTTATTGCCTCTATATAAACTATATTATTAATTAGATAAAGAGGCACCATACAGAGAGAAATAGAGAGATTTTTTTCTTGGAGGCGGAGCTAGCATGCTCAAACATAAAGAACCAAGGGCAGGGTATAACATTTATTTAATTTTTTGGTGCTAATTAAAGCAGCAGCAGCAGCAGCAGCAGCAGCATGGAACTGTTTACAGGAAGAAGTCATTGGGGCACAATCTATGTTACAGTTAGAAAGCATAAAGAAAACATCTTGTTCGGAAGATAAGATGCCTTGTTGAGCAAGGACAAAGGGGGTGGGGGAAGGGTTGCCACTGAAAAGCCTGGATAGCTCAGTTGGTTAGAGTGTAGGCTGATAACACCAAGGCTTCAGGTTCAATCCCCACATAGGACTGCTGCATATTCCTGGATTGCGGGGGGTTGGACTAGATAATCCCTGGTCCCTTCCAACTCTACAATTCTATATAAAAAAGCCCCAAATCTCTCTTCCAGTAATACTGAGCATAGAGTGTGGTTGCAAATCGTGTTGCAAGATTCTGTGTAGATGAGTAAAATAAAGCTGGGGGGGGGGGGGAAATCCAGATAAATTTGTCTGTATTTCTCCAGAAATATTTATTTCTCTCACCCATCAACCAAGGAGAAGAGAGGGATATAAAAGAGAGATGATAGACATAAATGAGGGTCAGAAATGTTCTGCTGGGTGGATGAGATGTATTTTATTATCATAAACAGGAAATAAATTTTATTTATTGTATTCATTTCCTGCTGTGTTGCCAGAATACCACTCCTGCCAGTACAAAACACAATACCAAATGACTTAGGTTCAGCTTATGAGGGCAGGGTGAGAATTTATGGTGTCTCCCACCATTATGAGGTTCACACCTGACAGATGAATCAATGGGAAAAAATATCTGGGAAAGGAAACCGGTGAAGAATGTTTCCTTAGCGCCTTCTGTACAGGCAACTATTCCAAAAACATTAAAAAGAAAGAAAAAAAAAACATGATGTTTCAAGCTTTAACAATGAGGATAGTTAGCCCACAAGGGCAAGAAATATTTTGTTAATTCAGCAGTTCCAAAATATTGTGCTGTTCATGAATAGGTTATCAGCATGTGGGTATCGGGGAATGGTGTGAAACAAGAGAGTAGACAGTGCTACAGAGCGCCAAACGATCTACATTAAACACAAATAAATAAATACTTAGAGAAACAAAAAAGAAATTTAATTAAAAAGAATGATAGTAACAATTCAACAAAGAGTTATATGCTTTTAACTCCTTGTTTTTTTGGTGGTTATTATTTTATTATTACCGAATTTTTTGCTCTATAGGACGCACCCAACCATAGGACGCACCTTGTTTTAGAGGGGGGGGGAAAGGGGGAAAAAATCTCCCCCTCTCTGCTCAGCGCCCCTTCAGCGAAGTGGCAGGAAAAATGGAGCGCTGAAGGGGCGCTGCGCAGCTCTCCCTCTCTGCTGAAGCCAGGAGAGTCTTGCTCTCCTGGCGACCCCTCTCGCTCTCCAGGCTTCAGCAAAAGCAACACAAAGCCAAGGAACATGGAGGGAGCGCTCCCTCTGTGCTTCGGAGGCTTCGCGTTGCTATCGCTGAAGCCAAGGAGCCTGCATTTGCTCCATTGGACGCACACACATTTCCCCTTAATTTTTAGAGGGGAAAAAGTGTGTCCTATAGAGTGAAAAATACGGTATATAACACATAATAACAGGATATGTTAACGATTATTGCCTGTGCTTTGTTTTGGAATTTGATCTTCGTTTGGAGTTTTGTTTTAATGTTGGATCTTATGTTATTGTATTATTTATCCTGCTGTTGTTGTTTTTAACTTGTGTGTGACATAAGAGGTTTATGCTTTATGGTAGCCTAGAACCCCCCCCCCCAACATATAATGACCAAAATAAGGGAAAGTTCTGTCTGAAATACAATGACTAGCTAATAATAACAGCCTCTCAAACAAGCCATGATAATTAGGAGAAGGAAAAGTTCTCTCTGAAATCACTGGCTAGTGAAAACAGGAGAGAAATAACTTTGGAGCGGCATTTAGTTATTATTTTGTTAATCAAAATGAGAAGTTGGGACCTGCTCCACCGATTACTAAAAGTGGTATTCAACCAAACAACTAGTGCAACAACTTTCAAGATGTGGAGTGTAACTTTCTCACCCTTTCCTGTCCACATGTTCCCCCTAAATTTCCTCCAAAGGATGGAGGGAACCTTGCCCTAGAGCAGATTTAGGATGCACACGGGAGGAGGAGAGGTTGCATTGTGCAGCTATAAGTTGTTGCACCCGCTCACACTATACAGTGGTACCTCGGGTTACATATGCTTCAGGTTACATACGCTTCAGGTTACAGACTCCGCTAACCCAGAAATATTACCTCGGGTTAAGAACTTTGCTTCAGGATGAGAACAGAAATCGTGCTCTGGCGGTGCGGCGGCAGTAGGAGGCCCATTAGCTAAAGTGGTGCTTCAGGTTAAGAACAGTTTCAGGTTAAGTACTTAACCTGAGGTACCACTGTATGTGGACAGACAGTGTACAGCTGGGGAAAATATGCAATAAGCTTGAATACCAACATCAATAAGTGTAGCTCTAGGCTGTGACCTCCCAAATTTTGTTGGACTCCCAACACCCATCAGCCCCAGCCAGCATGGCCAGTGGTCAGGGTGGCGGGGACTGGATTTTCACAACACCTGGAGGCCATAGTTTAGCCACCCCCACTTTACACAGCTGCAAGAAATCAAGCAGAGTAGCTAGCATTAGAGCCAAGATGTGCTAATGCCACCCTCCTTCTACCTATATCTGAGAGTGCGTCATTATGAAAGTTATCTATGAAAGTAAAAACAGTAACAGAAAAATGGCATGAGCTGAAATACTATCATACAATATGGCAAGGGCAGTGGCATGGATCAAACCAGGTAGAAAACATCATAGCTCAAAACTTGGGGCATGCTTTGCATGCAAAAGATCGCAGGTTCAATCCTTGACATCTCCAGGTTGGATTGAGGGAAATCATGGAGAGCACCTGAAAGCCAGAATAGCCAATACGGAGCTAAATGGGTGAAAGGCAGGAGACGGACAGGTTGTGATTTAGCAGCTTCTACATTTTCTTGCATCTCAAAGAGAGGAACTGAGAAAGAAATGGTTTCAGGAACATGGGAGGAGGGAGGAGAAAGCTCCCACATTTATTCCATTCTAGACACAGTAAATTGACCACAGCCATGTTTGTGTACTGACCAAAAAGAATTATATCAACACTTTTTAAAATGGGTGCCTTGTTTTATAGAAGGCATTTTTTTCTATTAAACTTACTTGCTAGATATTGTACTGAGAACAAAAACAGTTTGCAAAGAGCTAGCAAGCAGAAGGAGAGCAGCCAACCCATTTAGAAATATGCCATTAACTCATAGGAGAACATTCCCCCTGGACACACTCCCAAAGAAGATCCCTGGCGAGTTTAGGCTTGCATGTCATTTGTCCTATCCAGAGGGCAAGTAAGTTAATGATTATACAGACACCTTGCTGTGTTCACTATTCGTTTACTTCTCTCCATCGAGTGATGCAGATGATAAGAAATAGCATGGCAAGGGCTCGGGCAGAGCAAGCTTCCCCGCATGCGCGCACAGACATGAACAGCTGCTCCAATATTGCCAGCACACCAAGAGAGATTTTGCTTGCTGTAATAGGCTTGGGGCTGGAGTGTTAGATGAAGGCAAGAATAGGACATACAGTTTTGGAGTAATTTCTCACTGCACTGAGCGCATTCCTATACTTTCATGAAAATGGTAAAAGTATATAAAATCCCTTAAAATGCACATACTTTTCTGTTAATGGGGCCACCAAACATGATGGCATTTCAGGAATTATTGATGGCATCTGGGAAAGTAACCAGGGATTTCAGAATCCCTATAGCAGATGATAATTGGAGGAAAGTGTGTGTGTGTGTGTGTGTGTGTGTGTGTGTGTAACAGAACTTATTAAAATTTGGGCATCAAACTGGATTCAAGAAGAACAGAATCACATCTCTCCAGGGACAAAGGCAAAAATCCTATGAGGCTACTGGCTCAGCTGTGGCAAGCTAATAAGGTTATTCGGAAGCAGATGCACTCATTAATACAGTGGTGGCACAGGATCTCCGGAGACAGGTCATAGCCATGATAATGCACACAGTAAAGTAATGTGCTCTGTATTCATGGCCAGATCCTATGGTGCCAAAGCTAAATGAACCTGTATCAGTGCCCTGTGATATTTAACCCACTGTGGTCTGCTGGACTGAGCCTTCAACTCAAACCTGGCAAATTCAGGTTCACGTTCTCAATTGGAAGCTTTAGAGAAGGAGTGGAAATTAGAGAGACCCACTTCGCTAGGTAGTTGCAATGTAAATTATTCACTAAAAGACTAAAAACAAACTAATATAATTGTCCTAATATTTTACGCATAAGCAAATAAATACAGTGGTACCTCCGTTACGAACTTAATCAGTTCCAGAAGTCTGTTTGTAACCTGAAACTGCTCGTAACGTGAGGTGTGCTTTTGGTATTGGCGCCTCCTCTTGCTGCCGCACTGCCGGTGCGCGACTTCCGCTCACATCCTGGGTCAAAATTTGCAACAAGGGTTGCTACTTCCGCGTTAGCGGAGCTCATAACCCGCAGCGTTCGCAAGGAGGACGGTATGTAACACGAGGTTCCACTGTACATTAATATACATCCAATGGATGTTATTCTGGTATTGTTGTTGAAACTGTGTAAAATCTGCATGTAAAGGAGGAGCCTGCCATTAGTTACATTCAAGCAAGTCTCATTGGCTTCAATGTGTCGCATGCACAATTAACTAAGAGAGTAGTATTGCAGCCAAAGGTCTCTTATTTCTTTGGGGCAGGCTATGGCTTTTATGCAACAAGTACCAGGTTATCCGGAAAGACTTACAGAAGACAGACTTTCAGGTAACTAAGTTAACATCCTATATTTTGAGATGGGACAAAGGTAGATTTTTTCCCAACTGCAATACAATGTGTACAAAATAAAAGAATTGCTTAAGGAGAGGAGGTGGGTGGTTCTGGCTGGCAAAACTGCTGACAGGAAAGGTCAGCTATATATAAAAGGTTGTGGTTATGGAGTTTTTGGTGAGGTTTTTTATTCTTCTTCTAGTATTGAAGAAGTAATTTAGGGCAAATGATCAAAAATTGTTTTTAACAGTAGTTCATAAAAATCAATGGATAAAGTTGGCTTGAGAACAGTGCTGCAATAGTCCTGGGCTGTATTAAGTCTACTGACCAAGATGCACTTTTTGGTCAGAAAGAAGGAAAAGTGGAATCCAACCTTCAGAGGGATGGAAACATGACAAGCATAACATTCAGAACTGGAAACCTGCTACCAGCTGAATAGCATAGATTTCAACCACCCTTTCCAGGTACAGTGGTGCCCCGCAAGACGAACGCCTTGCAAGACGGAAAACCTGCTAGACGAAAGGGTTTTCTGTTTTGGAGGCGCTTCACAAAACGAATTTCCCTATGGGCTTGCTTCGCAAGACGAAAATGTCTTGCGAGTTCCTGCGGGGTTTTTTCCCTTTCCCCCCCTTTCCCTAAGCCCTAAGCCGCTTATCAGCTGATCCGCTAAAAGCCGCTAAACCGCTAATAGCGCTAATCCGCTAAGCTGTCAATGGGCTTGCTTCGCAAGACGAAAAAACCGCTATACGAAGAGCCTCACGGAACGGATTAATTTCGTCTTGCGAGGCACCACTGTAGCATAGTAAAAATATTTCTATGATTCAGGATGCAATAATATACACACTTACTATGTGACTGAACACAGGATTTACTTCCAAGTAAACATGCAAAGGGTTGTGCTGTAAAGAAAGACTCTCTTTCAATAAATTTGCATACTACATAAGAAAGGTAAGATAAAAGCCAGCATGACACAACTGACATCTCCAGAATTCATCTTAAGCTAATTTAATTAAATGTCACTAAAACATTTTTTTAAGAACATTCCCCCATAGTTCTCCAGGTAACAAGCTTGACTCAACCTCAAACTAAATCCTTTGTGAATCCTTGTCCAGTATGACATATTCCAGGACTTTCCTCCCACTTTTTAAAGAGAACTCTTACCAGCCAGGTTCACAGGTAACCCAAGGCTTAGCTTGATTGCACAAACATGCTTGGTCCTGGGAAGCAGATCATAGCAGCTTTGCTCCTCCTATTGCAGCAAGGCAGTGACAAAGAGGTTTGGCTTAGTGGGTCATCCAAGTGCAGGATTGCAGTTGAGCTCTCTCCTCCTTAACCACAATGTATAACCAAGGTTTGTTTGTGGCAACAGACTGGTTAAGGAGATCTTAATCATCCCAGGTTGAGATGACCCGCTAAGCCAAACCTTGGCTTAGCTGAGCTTGCTAATCAGACCTTTGGAATACTTTTGCTTACTTACTATATTCCACCTTTCCTCCAGGGATCTCAGGGTAGCATGTAAAGGAGATTCTCAGGTACCTCTCACCCAGGCCTGCTTAACTTCAGCAAGTTTCTTCTGGCATATGCCTTCAAACCATTCCCTAGGCTTGACTGTGTAACACAGGCATGGCCAAACTTGGCCCTCCAGATGTTTTGGGACTACAGCTCCCATCACCCCTAGCTAACAGGACCAGTGGTCAGGGATGATGGGAATTGTAGTCCCAAAACATCTGGAGGGCCAAGTTTGGCCATGCCTGGTGTAACAGGAATGTTGTTACTTAAAAGGCACACATCATTTCCACAAGCCAAAAGCAATCCACAATGAGAAAGCAGTTTGGGGAAAATGCATTAGAGCCACAGATAGTGTAAAAAAATATTCAAAGTCTGTCTCTTTAAGAGCCTAACTCAGTTCAGACAACTGAGGCCGAAACAGCCTGAAAGCACTGGTGTAGAATGCCGCTCCCCTTGTGTCTTCTAATCCCAAACAGGTTGCACTCTGACTTTGGTGTGTGTTAAGCCAGAGTTCCGTTATCTCTGAACTAGGGCTCTCGGGCTTATCATCAGTTAACAAACATGAAAATAACCCTGGCTTCATAATTCATTGTTTATGAAGCCTCAAACTATGGCCTAAACCACTGTCTAAACCATCTAGGTGGGTTATGAATGAAATAACTGATAACATTTTTGTTTACATGACAACTTGTTAGGATACCGCAGCACAGAGGACAGGTGTAGGAAGAAGTTGCTAGTAAACTTAGTGCAACTGGGAAGAGAAGGGTTAATTCTACCTCACCAATTGCATTCCCCAGAAATATCACTCTTTCTATCACACTTGGGGGGAAAACATGCTATCGGCTTCAATAAAATGACACACACACCCCGCCGCCCAAACCTACTTGCAAAGGGAGAGATGAGATTTCAGGGGTCACAATTGAGAAGGGAAAAGTTGTTGTGGTGTGAGAGGGCTGTCACAGCTGCTGGGGGTGGTGGTGGTGGAGTTAACTCTACCCTCTTCATCTCTGACCAATCCTAAAATTGCCCTCCTCCAACAGTAATTAGAGGGACACGGGTGGCGCTGTGGGTTAAACTAGAGCCTAGCCTAGGACCTGCCGATCACAAGGTTGGCGGTTCGAATCCCCATGACGGAGTGAGCTCCTGTTGCTCAGTTCCTGCTCCTGCCAACCTAGCAGTTTGAAAGCATGTCAAAGTGCAAGTAGATAAATAGGTACCACTCCAGCGGGAAGGTAAACAGCATTTCCGTGCGCTGCTCTGATTCGCCAGAAGTGGCTTAGTCATGCTGGTCACGTGATCCGGAAGCTGTACACCGGCTCCCTCGGCCAGTAAAGCGAGATGAGCGCCGCAACCCCAGAGTCGGTCACGACCGGACCTAATGGTCAGGGGTCCCTTTATCTTAACAGTAATTAGAGTTGAAAAAAGTCTTCTACTGGCTACAGGATATGGCGCTTTCCCCCAATCTGTTTGTTGCAGAGGCAGGGGCAGTATGGCGAGGAGTTCTCATGGGTGCTAAGGAAGGTTCTTCTCTGAAGGCATGGGATTCGCAACCCTTGTTAGAATGAATGAAGCCCTGTGAAACTTCTAACAAAAAATGGTTATTGCCTCTATATAAACTATATTATTAATTAGATAAAGAGTCACCATACAGGGGGCTCTCGGGCTTATCATCAGTTAACAAACATGAAAATAACCCTGGCTTCATAATTCATTGTTTATGAAGCCTCAAACTATGGCCTAAACCACTGTCTAAACCATCTAGGTGGGTTATGAATGAAATAACTGATAACATTTTTGTTTACATGACAACTTGTTAGGATACCGCAGCACAGAGGACAGGTGTAGGAAGAAGTTGCTAGTAAAGGACAAAACACATTTTAGTCAGAATTAAGATAGATTTTGTGTACATTAAGAACCTTTTAAAGCACAGCACTACTGGTTTGGTCCGACATCATCTCCTGCAGTGAGTGGAGACAGGCCAGTAGTATGAAGGCTGCTGAGCAAAACAGGAAGAAAGTCAACTGTGAAATTGGTAATTTTATGAGTTTCACGGGGGGAGGTTTGTTGTTAGACACAATGGCAACTGGAGCAGAGTGCTCGGGTTAATACCATCTACACAATGTCCATTTATTTCACAGGTAACTATAGCTTTAACCTAAGAGTTTCACAGCTGCACAAAAGGCCTTAAAAGGACGGGGTGGAAAAGGCAAGGATGGATGATGGGGAATTGTAGGAGTGCATGGCTGTGCAAGTGAGGATATGAAGAATATAACTGATTTTTTTCTGGTTACAAAATTCAGGATGGGGGGGAAAGCAGTGGACAGGTCCTAGTACGCTAGAGGACAAAATGCAACTGAATCCATTTCTTTATTTTAGAGATTAATATGCACACCTTTCTATGATTAAAACTCAAACATTGCACTTAAGGAAGCTTCATGCAATGGAGAACCAGGCGCCTGCACCGTAT
>NC_138499.1:45795875-45800875 GCF_964252035.2 Podarcis erhardii | reverse complement strand
AGAATGGGCAGAGGATTCAGCATCTTGAAAATATCTGCTTTGAAAATGATTAAGTTTCTAACTTTTATAGCTGTGAAGGCAGATTTGAAAGTATGTAGTTGAGCCTTGTGAAATTTCAGGGCCAAACTACATATTATGTAGGAGTTCTGTGGTTTGATCTCCCAACATTTTCTTTTTAATGAAATACAGCTACAAGGGGCTGCCATGATTATTAGAAAGGTGAAGGGGTTTTAACCCTTTGGTTCTTACTATTTTCCAGGACAAAATACTCCCACCCAGAAGACGTGTGTGTGAAATAATAGTAACATGACATGACATTACATTGAAGCAATACAGTGGGACCTCGGGTTACAGACACTTCAGGTTATAGACACTTCGGGTTACAGACTCCGCTAACCCAGAAATAGTACCTCGGGTTGCTTCAGGATGAGAACAGAAATCATGCGGCGGCAGCAGGAGGCCCCATTACCTAAGTGGTGCTTCAGGTTAAGAACAGTTTCAGGTTAAGAACGGACCTCCAGAATGAATTAAGAATGAATGAACTGTACCTGGATGTGCTTTTGGTCATGGACTGTCTGGATGCAGAGGAGTGGAGTGAGGCACCAGCTAGGGAACCTGCAAGGGAACCCTCAAGGGAAGAAGGCTCGGGAGAAGGGGGAGCAGACTGGGAGGAGGAGGTGAAGGAAGCTGAGGAGGTAACAGAGTTTAGTGTGCAGGAAGAGTCTGTGGCAGAGGGCAGTTCAGAATCAGAGGCAGAAGCGGAGGCTGGGGGGGGGGGCAAGAGGCAGAGGTGAGGTAGGCTGCTAAAGAAGCCAGGGGGTTTCTTCTGCCTGCTGTGACCAGGTCCCCTCCCTATTGGTCTCCTAGAACCTGCAAAGGTATGAAGAGAGCAGAGCAAAGGCAGCCAAGGCCCTGAAGTCTCAGATTGCTTGGGAAGGAACCAGAGGAGGAGGAGACTTAGGGAACTGGGGTGCACCCTAAATCTTTCCCCAGCTTGAATGTAAATATTCCTACCAAACGCAAACCACACTTTTGGCAGGCACCTGCTGCACTTGGGAGCTCCCAACAGAACTTGCATTTGGTAACAAATTAAGAAGCGCCCAGTGCAAGTACCACTTGGGAGGAACCAGTGGGAAGCCTCCTGATAGTTCCTCTGCAGCTGCAGTTTTACCTGCCTCAAAGCTCATGTCATACAATGCAAGCTGTAGGGAAGATGGGCATGGCGGGAAGACAGAAAGTAAGTGATGATTTCTACAGGGCTCTGAACCAGGATGGGAGTGAAATACACGCGTACAGTGGTACCTCGAGTTACAGACACTTCAGGTTACAGACGTCACAAACCCAGAAATAGTACCTTGGGTTAAGAACTTTGCTTCAGGATGAGAACAGAAATCGTGCTCCAGTGGTGTGGTGATTCAGGTTAAGAACAGTTTCAGGTTAAGAACGGACCTCCGGAACGAATTAAGTTCTTAACCCGAGGTACCACTGTATTTGAAGTTTCTATTTGTTGCAGAACCTTTAATACCAAATTGTAGCCATTTTTTAACCAAAAACCTGTGACTTGCCTCTTCGAGCCTTTGTCAACCTGCAGTGCTGTGCTGCAGCACAGATCAATTTAACCCCTATACATACATGACCACTGACAGATGAGAGCTGCTTCTGCACAGTCTGGTTCTCTCCAGCTCCATTAATATATGGAAACGGGAACCACATAGGATAGAGACAATGCTTTGGGAAGTAGCTATGTTTTCATTCATGTCCCAGATCATTCGTGTTTCCATACATACCAGAATGACATGCCACTAGAGAATGCAAAAGGGTACTACTATATGTTGCAGGCATTAAACCAGGCTTCTGAGATGTTTTAGTTAAAGCATTTTAATTTATTTACTTTTTGGCCTTTGGCGAAAGAAAACCCCAATGAGCATGGTATTGCTGACAATGTTTGGAATGTTTTCTAAAAAGGTTGCTATTACTATTATTATTATTATTCCTACAGTGCCAGTATAATAATCAAAGATGGCATTCATTGGACAATTTGCAAAGATTACTTTGCTTTACGGTTTCTGTCAACATAGCGATTAGATGCTATTCACAAACTTGAAGTGCTAGAAACAATGATCAGTTTTAATATGACCTCATAAATAATGTAATAATAAATGAAGAGGCTCTCATTCCCTATTCTGATTGGTGGAAAATCAATTGGCCATTGCCTGGAAATGACTGACTTTCCATTACTAATATTTTCTAATTGCATCTGAACACCGTGCCTTCTGTGGTGCTAGACAGCAATGCAAAATAAAACAAAACAAAATCTACTTTTATGAAAAACAAGATATCTACTGTTGCAAATTAATTGCAATTAAAGAAAATATTCCCTCTGCAAATCAATTGCCCACATACCTAATGGAAAGTATGCCAGTGTTTACAGGATAAAAATCTGTTTTAACCCAACGGGTAATGCAGTCAGTTAATGCCACTTTGTAGTTTAAGGGGCTTATGTCCCCTTCCTCCTACACAAATTCATTGGAGAAGGGGGTTCTGCTGTGGCCCAGGCCATGTGGCAACACACATACCATTATTGTGGATTAGTTCTGTATCAGTTTAGAAGAATGAACTTGGCACTTCTATGGAATAACCACTGAACTGAATGTACAGTATCAGAAGAATTTAGCGGCACTTACTGCTAGACCATACAAAAAGAATGTAATATAAGGTTTAAAGTACATAATTACCCTGTATTTTATAGCAAAAAGCCAATCATAGCTGTCTTACAAAGGAAGGTGAACTGCTATGTAGGATGCGACAAGTCAAACAGCACTCTTTGCATTGGAAACTTTTGCCTTACACACTACTTCTGTCATGGCTAATGCCCCATGCAAATTGAGAATGCATCCCAGAATCCTCTGAGATGCTGCAGAAGATTCCAGATACATACTGAGTTTGCTTGGGCAGATGGCATTGTCAAAAGCAATGGGAGAACCTCACCCCTCTACATCAACTAAAAACCTTGAGCCACTCTCCATAAAATGTGACTTCTCTGTGCATATGAAATGTATCCTGCATCCTTACACCTACAGAGTGTGTGAGAGAGCTGAATAATACAGTTTCATATGCAATATTCAATATACAGCAACTGCGTTTTGGTAGGTTTATTTTATAAAGACTTTGCTAAGAACACAAAAATTGGTTTTGATATCCATCCAAAGTCTTGATTGTAAGACTGGTCATACTACTCATAAAGCCTCAGGCTTCTCCCTTGGAATTTCAAGGAATTAATTTTTTACTAAACACCTGCTAAAGGGCTATGTTGCTGCACTTGGGCATACAATTTAATCTTTTTGTGTAGTCTCCCAGCATTTTCATTGCTTTTTGAGGGCTTCACACAGGGAAAATCTGAGTCCAGTGCTAAAGAGATAAGCTCATTCGCAATAACGACATGTTCAGACATTTAAAAATAGTAACATTTCACGTGTGCTTTTTCCACAGTGCAGCCAACAGTTTCTGGCATAATTCAAAAAAGACAAATAGAAGACTTGCTTATAAGTAATGAGGAGACAGTTTTTATACTAAACACTATCACAGTATGTGTAAGTATTCACTTGCATTGCCTTACTCACCTCATACAACAGAATCCAAATTAGATCCTATTATTACACTGAAGGCTCACATTCAATAGCAGTTAAGCTTCTTTGAATGGATTCCCTATTGTATAAAAAGTATGCCAGTCTTTGACTGCCAAAATCAATTAGTCGCATTCATTATGCCTCTATTTATTAACGCTGTACACTTTATAATGCATTTGCCGCTGAACAAAAGAAAGTTATGAAATATCAAATGTGTGTTATGATTGTAATTATGGCAAAAGGAGTAATGATCTCTTTTAGTCGCTATCTGGTTACAAAGCTCTTGTAAAGATTACATTAGAGGTGGCAGATTTATGATCTTTTCCAAATGAGAATCCTTTCCAATTCATGTTTTTGAACCACACAAATGTACGTGATTGGTCACAGGTTATTGGTTTTAATAAATATAAGCAGAAGAGATTACTGTGTTTCTACCCCTTATAATCCGAACACACAAATCAACCTTAAGAAATTCTATTTTAATATGTACTGCCTTATTATCAAATGGGGACACTATGAAGAAGAAGAAGAAGAAGAAGAAGAAGAAGAAGAAGAAGAAGAAGAAGAAGAAGAGGAGTTTGGATTTGATATCCCGCCTTTCACTCCCTTTAAGGAGTCTCAAAGCGGCTAACATTCTCCTTTCCCTTCCTCCCCCACAACAAACACTCTGTGGGGTGAGCGGGGCTGAGAGACTTCAAAGAAGTGTGACTGGCCCAAGGTCACCCAGCAGCTGCATGTGGAGGAGCGGAGACACGAACCCGGTTCCCCAGATTACGAGACTACCGCTCTTAACCACTACACCATACTGGCTCTCAAGGTCTTTTCTATGAATGTAGGTCTTTTCTATGAATGGGTGCAGGATGTAGCCCTATTTCAGTGGATGTGTATGATTGAAATAAGATGAATGGCAAGACTGAAGGAGATGGCAGGGATATAAAAAATAAGAGCTCTTTACAGAGCCCCACCCCCCAGTTCATAAAAAAAAAATGAGGAGTGTTCTTGAAAAGTAGTGAGGGTTAAGGGACAGTTACTTGGCATGTTTTCACGGTGAACTTTGTATAGTACCATTACCCTGAACCACAAATTGGATCCAGAAAAGGAAAGAGAATGGAATTCAGGTTGTATCCATACTGGCTAAATTCACATGATCTATTGCTCTTCCTCCTCTTACCAAGCTATACTATTTTCATTGCACGGAGTGAGCCTTGTTTGGGCTTTGGCTTTAATAAAGGCTGGAACTAGGTGTTTTGGGGGATCCACACCTGGTGTTAAAAATATCCCCATACCTCCTTTTCTTTCCCCACCAGCAACTTCTGGTTATACAAAATGTGTGACATGATGTCACCACGCTGTGAATTTGTCTTACGAGAGGCA
>NC_138499.1:45620875-45790875 GCF_964252035.2 Podarcis erhardii | reverse complement strand
TGCTGAAAACTAGCCGTTCAACCCCGATTGAATGTTTCCTCAAATATACATGCTAATCAAGATTTCAAGTACACATTTGCAATTGTGTCTAAAATCACTGCTTCCATTCACAATTATTATCACAGTGTTCATGACCTCTTTTGAGGTCAGCAGGACAGAATCTTTTGTTCTAGGATGCACAGAATGTGATACAAGGTTGCTGTTTTGTGTTTACTTTAATAAATGTATCTATTTTAAAATACATCTGTTTTGCTTTATGTTGTGTTCCTGTCTTTTGTATAATTCACTACAGTGTCTGGCTCAACCTCAATTTTTATCCAAGGTTTATGGCAGTCTACCAAGAACTCCTGCTGTATAACCCCCATTCATTTCAATGGGACTTCTGCAGAGTTGCAGAAAGAGGTCCACTGAAATTAATGGAAATTAAAAATGGTACCCAGGGAATTGCTATCAAATGCTGTTCTGTAGACTCTCATGTCATCCTACTAAATAGCATTTTAAAGACAATATCCTTCATTTTTCTTAATTATTCTGTTGGTTTTATCACAGTTTGATTATTTTATTGAGTGGTGTTTCATATAAAGCAGCATATTGTTAATTGGAGAATATCACAACCCTGGACAAATAATTTGTTGTGAAATATTCTGGTATCTGTTGGGTGCATATTGGCTTTTCAGCTAAGGACCAAATGAGAATACAAAACTATGAACAGCAAACAAACATTTTAATATATTACATTGTGTTGATCACCATAACTAAATAAAAACACCAAAACTGAAATGCACACAGGAACAGGTTCTCAATACACTAATTTCAGTTTGGAACTTGTGCAAAGTATTCCTTCCACGAGAATACATTTATTATGCTCAGTGTTGTCTCTGGAAGACAATTTCAACCATTTTTCATTTTTTAAAAATACCTATGCTTGTCTTTGCCCAATAGAAGAATAGGAGACCAAAGGTATATTAACAGCTAATTGTTTTCTGTTTGAAGATGGAACATTTTAGTGACTTCAATGGTTCTGATACTACCATTTTTTAATTTTTTTTTTAAAAGACATAACTCTAAAATCTATCAGCAGCTTCAATGACACATTGGTCAAGCTTTGACCTATGGGGTAGCCAGAGTGATGTCTTCCAGGTGTTACTGGATTCCAATTCTCATCAGCCTCAGACAGCCTGGGCAATGTTTAAGGATGATGAAAGTTGTAGTCCAAAAACATGGAGGGCACCATGTTGGACATCCCTGCCATAGAAGTACCAGGTATAAATCCTGATATTGCTGAATTTCAGGATATGACTAAGAATTGATGTCACCAAGCTAATGCCAAGACTTCACCTTTCAGATATTATTCCATTTTTTTCATTTTCATTTTGACATTGTTACTGAAATTCTAAATTGATGTCATTTGTCTAATTTATAAAGAAACATGCTCAGGTACTTGTGACTTAAAACTGAGAATGCGTTCTGAACCTAGCAACTGGGGGACTATTACAGATCCAAAAAATTCATACATCAACAAATAAGAATAATTCCAAAATTCACATTTAGTAGTATGTAACATTTGGTTTTGCAGAAAATGAATTACTGGAAGGGATGCAGGATCCAAAGCTGTACTGGAATTTTGATGATAACAGCTTACTATTCTAAACCATTTGATTAAATTTAGCCATAGGAACAGTTCCAAGTTCTAATGAAGCAGCAATTACATCTGAAAAGGGAGCTCAGCCAAAAACACTACCATTCCAATCTCTCTCTTTCTAACATCCTGCTACAATATAAGCTTCTTAGTTTTGGTCACATATACATCCAAGTTTTTGGAGTAGATGAATTATGGGTTATTCCATGGCATCTCAAGCTAATAGCTGATCTATCATTCAGATGTTCACTTTTGAAAATCCAAGTGATTAAGAGTTGGTAAAATACACTGTTTTTCTTTTTCTCTTTTAATAAAGATACCCAGAGTCAGGCTGGAGTGGACCTGACTCAAAACACAAACATTCCCTTCCTATGCTGGTTGTACCAGAATGAATATTTGTTTGAAATTTAACTTTTGATCAACATAAATTATATAGGGTAAAGAAAAAACACTATTCCTTAATTTATACAAATATTAGGTCCAATGAGGCTGAGATAATGCCAAAGCAGATGAATGAAACTGATAAACTGGGTAACAGATTTGAGTAACTCTTGTAAAAAACCCCAAGGTCTTTTCAGCATTACACGTCTAGTTCTAGAAGTTATAGGACCTCAAAAGAAGTAACTTCCATTCATTGCTTATTTCCACCACTATAGTTTTATCCTTTATCTTAATAATTCCAAGGGCTTTGGATACAGAACAAAAATAAATAATAACATTGCAAAGAAGCTTGTTGCATTTGAGTTCAAACAGAAAAATATAGTATGTTCCTTATCTCTGGCAAAGAGCAAACATTCATTTTGAAAGTATCTAAGTAGAACTTTGATACAAAATAAAAATAGAAAGCGCCCTTATGACTTGAAAAAGTTATCTGTTGGAGGAAACTGGCACTAAGTTACTCAACATTCATAAAGATTCTATACCCATGTGTTGCAAATATGCATTCTTTCTAATTCCTACCAGTAGTCTCAGCATTAAAGGTACGGACAGGAGTATTCTAGAGCCATATGCAGATGCTATATTTAGTGGGGATAATCTCATCAACACCTGCACTTCTATTTAAGAGGGGGTTTTTTGGACAGGGTTTGTGTGAAGACAGAGATATAGTGATGGTTTAGATTTGGTCTGTTTCAGTTTAATCAGCAGCAGCATTAATACCCAGTTAACAAACTAAATTAATATTTGCCTACCCTTCTACATGTATACATATTAGTACCTTTGCATATATTTTGGTATATTTTTTTAAAGAAAATGCACTGGATATCTGAATCATGTTTTAATATTATTAGATAGTGCAACTGACCTTACAGCTAAAATCTAATTCTAATTGTGTTTATTCGGAAGCAAGTGCCACTGCTTTAAGTGGAACTTACTTCTCTATGTAAGTATATTTCGGACTGAAATATCAAATGTCTTCTGAGAAGTAAGTCCTTCTGTATTCAATAGGTCTTACTTCCTAGAAAGTCAATTTATGATTGCAATCTTAAATTGACTATAACTGCTTCGAAAAGCTTATCAATAGCAAGCTACCCTGATGATTAATTTGGTTATTTTGCTGATCTGAACTAAGCTTGTGTCTTTTTTGTTTTCTTTTATTTGAGGGCCAAAGAAAGTTATGAAGCAGATTTTTTTTAGTCCTCCCAGGAGCTAGGCCAGGTTCATACTGCATGACCTTAGAAACAAGAATGGTCTACAAAAGCAAAATAATTTGAGAGAACAGAGTATTAGTTTCCTTTTCCTAGCATATAGTAAGCCACATCAAGAGATAAAGGGCAATGTTATTAGTAGCAAGAGACATGCAGCATCTCAATACAAGGAGAAAATAACAAAATTAGACTGTGTGTGTTTCTATGTGTGTTGGGAGAAACAAAAGTAATGAGGGCCTGTCAGTGTAAAATGTTCTTTAAATTATGGAAAGATTACCCCAAATTTTCCAAAATAACAAGTGCCCATTTATTTTAAAGAAAACTTAGTCTATTTGATCATGATATTAAAACAGATCTTCACTGTCCTCCTTCAGTCTGAACATAGATACTAAAACTAATATATATATAAATATTTTTAAAACCCTAAAAAATTGTTCTTTATGACAAATTTTAGAGTGGGGACGACTAGAGCAAAAGGGGAATTAACAGTAGACTTTTAGAAATGAGTCTTCTGGAACATAAGCAGAGGAAATCAAGTTGCTGTTATACCCAACATCCATGAATATGCATGAACTCAGAGTATGAAACTGATGCAGGCAAAACACTATGTAGCTAAAATAAGGGTGTACTTTCTCCAGCAAATGCTATAGAAGTTAGATGGCAGAATCCACCCATCCCCATTTCCACCTGTGCTAAATATTCTTAGTCATTCCATGCACATTAGCAGGAGAATGCACCTTGAAATCCCCATGACCTTGGATGTGCAACATTGACACCTATACTTTAGCCTTATGCATGTAATTATATATACACCTTTTAGCCTTATGCACTTCACCAGGCTTTCAATTAAAAAGAGCAAATTCGTAGGAAGAATGCTAAGCTATTTGGACAGAAGGTAGTGAATCAAAAATTGCAAAACTTCAGCTTTCAAAAATAGCCTAAGTGACCTCTTACAATACTCTGACCACTCCACCGCAAGCAGGAGGCAACCCCTGTGAAGAGCGAATTCTGGCAAAGTTCTCTCTTCACAGATGATGCACAGCTTAAGCTATAATGAGTTTTTGGGTTACAAATGCTGAACGCATTAATATTCCTTGATGATAATTATCACAGTATAAGCACCTTTCCCAATGTGAGTAGCATAAAGCAACTGAAGCAGCATTTTTTACTATATTTGAAACAAGCTGGAAAATGGGATTTTCTACTCATATAACCTGAGGTCAATACACATCAAGCTATGCATAATAAATATCTCATCACCTATATACCTATGTGAGCACTGATATATATATAGTTATACACTACATCAATCTGTTATCTTTTTTTGGGAGCTGTGCATGTGTACAACCACATTCACTCCCCATGTAAAGCAGCAACGAGGATTTATTTCTTAAAAGATATGAATTATGAAGGATACTGCACCATGACTAGTCTGCTAATAAGCAAGAACCTGGAGTGTCTGAAATAATCATTAGTGATAGGCAATAATAAACTGTAAATCACATTGAATGAGATCTTAACTGAAGACTTAAGGTGTCTTCCTTTTTTTGGTCTCTTCAGATCCTACAGTAGAGGATTTTAACACCAGCTTACTACTTATAACCAAGCTGTTTGCATGAGACAACAAGGGTCAAGAACATCAGAGTTTATCAATTGTTTGAACAGCCACATGGAGAACATTAGAAGGTCTGTGATAGTGCTATGCAGAAATGGAAGAATTAAAATGTGTGCAAAACTTAACATGAGAGTAAGATTCCATTTTTAAAAAGGACAATCTAACATCTTTATAGCTCTTATGTCTCCAGATATAAACTTGTATGGATTTCAAAACATAAGCACATGAGAACTTCCTTACTGTAGAAGGTCAAAAGTCCATCTAGGTCACCATCTACTCTTCAGAAGATGGTGGACTCTTCTGCATTGGAGGTCTTTAAACAGAGATTGGATGGACATCTTCAGTTGTGGTTCATGCATTGAAGGGAGTTGGACTAAATGACCGCTGGAGTCCCTTCCAACTCCACAGTTCTATGATTCTATTTCAAAAGTCTACTAATGGCGAGGGAGATGCCAAGAGGAAACTTGCAACACAAAAAAGTCATAAATGTGATGGGTGTCCTTTGCAGTTTCTCCCTCAAATCTCGTAACCAAAGTATATACGGCTAATTTAGAGGTTCCATTTTGAGCTATTATGGTTAATAACTGTTAATCATATGGTGAACCAATCCACCAAAATTTTTAAAAAGGTGTTGTCACGTGCTCATCACCACAAAGAATTGCCAAACAATTTAATTGGGTCTCTGGTGTTAGGGTGTTTTTAGACTTTAACCACCTTCACCTAAATATGTATGACAAGAAAAAACTGAAGTGAGCCTTGGGCTCATACTTCTCCTGCCCTTTCCCATCTCCTCTATCCACACAGCTGCAAGAAGGAATTATTAGTTTTTCACCTCTGCATTTCCTTAACTGTTTGCAGTGTTGTCTGGACAGAGATGGCTAGAATCTAAAATAGAGGGAAACTCCAGACAAATGCAGCTGAAGACTAGTGTGTGCAAATTATCAAGCCCAAACCGTGGCTGTGAGGGCAGTGAAGAAAAATGGTTTTGCTGCATCTTTTGGATGACCCATATGCTGTTCAGTGGAGCTTTACTGCAGCTAGCTTGTTTAAATTAGCCACAATAAGATTAACCCCAGTTCTTGATCTGGCTGACACAGCAAACTATGGGAAGCAAAACAAAACAAATTCCTTCCAGTAGCACCTTAAAGACCAACTAAGTCAGTTCTTGGTATGAGCTTTCGTGTGCATGCACACTTCTTCAGATAAGAAGAAGTGGTATCTGAAGAAGTGTGCATGCACACGAAAGCTCATACCAAGAACTGACTTAGTTGGTCTTTAAGGTGCTACTGGAAGGAATTTGTTTTGTTTTGACTATGGCAGACCAACACGGCTACCTATCTGTAACTGGAACTATGGGAAGCAAGTTCTCAAGCTCCTCTTCCATGTGGCATGGGAGAAGGGAGTATAGTTATACTAAACTATGGTTCAGTTCAGGCCTGGGGTGCCTCTGGTCTGTGCACCTAATTAGGCCTGTCAAACATCCTCATCCCCCACCCCCCATTTTGGCCAAGACATACTCACCAACCCACCATATACGACATTAAATGTGGGACATGTAAATCCATGGCTCAACTGAAAGAGGGCACTGCTGAGCGCCACTGCCTGCAAACTCCTGTGGTAAGCTATTTGTCAGTTCTTTCAGTGTGCTGTGCAAGGGGCTTCATTGAGTCTTGTTATGACCCATACATAATGCTCTTTGAGACTTGCTCCTCAGCTGTCACGGTTTCTGAAGTGTTTAGGCTGAGCCGTTACCTGCCCATATACCGTATTTTTTGCACCATAACACTCACTTTTTTCCTCCTAGAAAGTAAGGGGAAATGTCTGTGCGTGTTATGGAGGGAATGCCTACGGGTGGCATGCCTACGGATTTTCCTCCTCTAAAAACTACGTGTGTGTTATGGTTGGGTGCGTGTTATAGAGCGAAAAATACGGTATATACTGTATCAGGTGTACGTCAGGTGGGCCTGGCTTGGCCAATGTGCCCTCGCTGCTGAAACAGCAAGACCAGGCAGACCAGCTGATTGTTGGTGCCTTGCAGGCCTTTCCCAACATAGTTTTATTTTTTTAAAAAATGGGTCATTGTGATGTCAGATGATTGACAGGTTGGCAGCAAGTTAAAGCTTAGTAGGCTTGCCCCTAAGCTTGTTTTAGGTGATCTATGTGTATGTTTTTTTCTAAGCTTATGCTACATTCAATCTTAGTTAGTTGTTTTAGTTTCCAAGCATCAAATTAAAAATTAATATGATACTCTTCTGGGGAAAGGTGTAATCTTACTCTCTGGTAATCTTTCATTCACCCCGAAAATCAGTTTCTATACTATGTGCCCACAGTGCAGAAGGTAGATTAGCCCTTGCCCTTAATTCAGTTTATAAAAATCCCCATGCTTTAAATGAGGACTAATTATTATAAAGGTTTGCAGCAAAAAGCACAGGATCAAATATTTAAAAGGATGGTTAATAACATCACCCAAAATCTATTACATTAAATCTCAAATGTTAAGTGATAAAGACCCTCGCAGTGTTAAGATCTGCATTTAATGTATTAATCCTTGGTAAGAGTAGCAATTTTTCTTTACCCTTCTACCACATCCAGCTTGTACCACTATTTTTCAAATTGCCCTGCATGACTTAATGCAAAATGCTACAATAGCATTTAAGTATTCTGTGCAAAAAAAGATTCAACACCTCTTTCTTTTAAGACTGATAAAAATCAGTGACCGTTTGAGCCTTTAATCCAAACAAAATGGAATTGACTCAGATGTTTTGTGGGCGTCTGCTGACTGCTCGCAGTCATGCCTTGCTATAAAATATGAAGTATAAATACTGTTACCAAACAGTTCCAAAAACTGACAAACAGTTTTTACTTATGTGAAGGCAAAACACCTTTAACATCTTATTTGCATGTATGGCAAGGCTTTAATGAAACCTTTCTTAATATTTAACACTACAGTTGTATTACTAGACTCTGTAATGTGGAAGCCATGCAAGGGTGGTGATATACAAGGCTGACCATTCCCCCTCCCTATGTAACACTGGTGTTCACTTTGAATACTGCAGAAGCTCATTCATCATCACAACTGATGCATTCTGAAAAGTACTCCTTGCTGGAAAGATAAATGTGCTTAAAGACCTTCTCTTTATTATAAACATGACTGTACATCTATTTTGTTAATTGAACAAAGTCTGTATTAATGTGCTTACAGAAGCCTCACATTGATAAACTGAACTCCCTAAACAACACAAAATATGCTATAGACATAATAAACGGTAAATTGAGTGGGAGAAAAGAAAAAGGAGCCAAATACAGGGCAATTCATCTTGGTTATTAATACACAGAAACTGTATGTCTGACCCTTTTAGAGGGGAAAATTCTACACACATCAGAATCCAGTTGATAATCAGACAGGGCAATGAAAAGCATGATAAAAATACATACAGAGATTAGATAGAACAACATTTTTCTAGTAAAATAATAATTTTGTTAAAATCCTTCTAACAACATGGCTTATGATGATATACTGTGAGCACTGACTGGAAAAAAAGAAGTCATTCAGCCCACAAAGAGATAGCAACTAATAAAAAAAGGGAAAAATCTCCACTAGATAGCCTGCGGAGTGTGCATTTATTCTGTAAACATTGTAACAATGATTATCTGTCCTTCCAGTCCTCAGTGGAGACTCCTGCTTTTGAAAATGTCTTGTGGTGTCTTACTAAATTCAGGCTATTTCAATTACTATTACTGCGCATTAAAAATTAATTGCATTAAAGAGTGGATTAAGGTTTAAATTTCAATTCTACAGTGGGTGTGCTAGAAATGACAGCTAAAAATCAATGCTCTCTGGCCCATAATCGGAAGTGTGCATGACAAAACACTATGGAACTGGCGTCACTGGTGAAGTGGCTTCAGACATGATAGCTTATTTAAGGTTCTCTGTCAGCTCTTATTCCTCATTTTTTTAAAAAAATTCTACACTTCCTCACGGAGGACAGAAAGAAAAGGCAGAAAACAGCGGACTTGCAATTGGGAAATCTAGTATGGTTCAGAAGAGCATGATAAAATTCAGATTACTGATCAAGTACAAATTTGCTTCTGCCATGTTAATGCAGAAAATGATAACTTATCAATGACAGCATGATAAGTTCAATGAAGGGGAGAAACTTGATAAAGGAATACTGTCCTTCTAAGGTGTTGCCTGTATCCTGCATAAAATCATACCTCTGTGTTACTTTACTTTTGAGAGTCTGTGTACAAATTATGCATCTGTGTCATTAGTACTATGTTAAGCAACATACAGATCACTGGAGAGGCCTGAAAATCACTGAGGTTTACCAGTCATAAATGGCAGCACAGGAGAGAGCCAGCCCACAAAATTGTGGGTGGAGGCAGCGTTTGGCATAATTGGTTGACATTTACTGACATTGTTTTCTGATAATTTATCCTTTTTGGGAAACTGCTAAATTGTTTGCCACAGCAATTTCCTTGTGGTAAGGAGTTCCAGAGTTCAATTTTCCTCTAGCTAAATGCAGACATTGGCTTTGTAGGTATTGTGACTCTGCCTTCCCATTGCAGACACAATTTGCTGATCTTGAGGCTTGAGTGGAACATACTTCTTCATTTAATATTTTCTTCCTTCTGTCTAACATATTTTCACACATCTCCTATCGTGCCTTCTCCTATGCTACTTTCATACTTAATTTGCACCCCTTTCCTCTCATTCATACTGCCGATTTCGTTCCTTGGTCCTCCTTTTCATACTCACCCTTTCCTTCACTCTCTTATCCCCTTCCCCTCAATTGGTAGTTTATGTGGTTCGTAAAAATATAAACCCTTTTTCTCTCTTTCTAATTTCTTGTGGTGCCTCCTCTAGTCCTTTCCCCTCAGCAGAGGGAGGAGAGGCTTCAGGGCTCAGCAAGAGACCAGGTGGTAGGAGACCGGGTAGTATGAAAGGGAAGGCTGAGATGTGGGGATGTGTGTTGAGGACGGGCCACAACTGCTTCCTCATTTCCTCTCCAGAAAATCTATCCACCCTTCTCACTTCCCTGCTTCCTGTTCTTTCTCCTCTTTGCCTCATATACACAATTGGTTTCCTCTACATCCTTTCCTCCCCTCAGACTTTGCATGGTACAACCCTGCTCTTGCCTTGCTCTCCAACCAACTCCTCCTCCCACATGCACTTATGCACTGCACATGTGAGAGTTGCTGTTGCTGCCATTGATTGGTCCAGGAGAACCAAAAAGCTATAACATAACAGGGGAATGAGCTCTGCCCACTGGAAAGAACACTGAGAACCACAGGTGGTCGCCAGTTTGAGAAACACTCACAAAGATTATAATTCCCTTGGTTCTGTTTTAAATTTAGGAAGCAGATTTGTGGCTACCTGCAATAGTCACGCATTGGTCCACCAACAGAAAATTAAGGCAAATTGGGTGAACGGACCTCTGGAAAAGATGTCATAGCAATCTATTACTTACTCAAATGTACTTTAATATGGTTCAACAGCCCCAAACTATTATAACTATTGAAAATACAGTGGAAGAAGGCCACTGGTGGAACAGTTCCTTTTAGCAGCTCCTGTCAGAGGCATTCAGTATGCCGCCTTGTAGGTTGTATAAGAATGGCTCGTGAGTCACAAAGTGACTACAGCTGCTATAAGCTTGGATCCAAAGAGAAGTCTGTTGACGGGGCCTGGCCAAAGTGGACTTTCCCGCTAATCACTGGATTCAATTCGTAGGTTTTTGGAGACCAGCTATACACACTGGGGAATAACATGAAGCAATAAAGTCACTGGAAATTTGCCAGTTGCTTCAGAGCACAAGCTCTGATCAAAAAAATACATTAGAGAATCCACAGCTGCACAAATTCAATTGTCCTATGAAAGTTGTGCACCAGGGCTAATCATTCTAGAGCTGCTCACAGGGCAAATCAGATTTGTTTTTATCCTGTTTAACAAAATTTATATACTGCTTTATTGTATATTTATTATATACTGATTTACTGTATATTTATACAGTTTACAACAATAGAAAATTATCTATTTAAAAATTGTGTGTGTCTCACTACATATAATTTCAAAATGCTAGCTCAAAATTCCTATGAAGGCCAAATGGCAACCATTGTATGGCACCTTTAAAACTTTGTATAAAATAGTATAAATTAAGCCAAACAAGGGTCTAATTTCTCCAGCCTCAAAATGTCTATGGTAGGGGTGAATAATCTATAGGTCTCTATATGTTAAACTTCAACGCCCATCATTCCTGAACAACCATATTGTCAGGGGCCGGTAGGAGTTGGAATCCAACAAGAACCAGAGGGTCATAGATTCTTCATACTTGGTCTATGGGATTCACATTTCGTCTGCCAAGTACATTTGTTGTGGTCACTCATGTATTCTGTAGATAATCTACTGTACAAGTTGGGATAACTTTATTACTTGCTTTAGTATCCATAAACGTTAGTGCTTAATTTAAACACAGTGTTTTAGTAAGACTCAAGTCACGCAGCAACAGTGTTATCTCCAAAATCACTCTCTCATGGTCAATATTCTACACTTCTGTCTCAACGGGTAGATCACCTTTCATATAGTTCAGTCAAATCAACCCAGATTAGTTGCAGTGAAAATAGCTGCAACTGCATACAAATCATTTTTGGTAACAACCGTGCATTTATCCAACTAAATAATTGTGCATGCGAACAACTTTTGTGAGCTCAACAGAACTCCCACTTTTTCTCCTTTCCCTGCAGACCCATGCACCTCACCCTCAAATCTGCTTTGAAGGATTGGGGAACCCCCCTCCCCAATTTGGTGGCACATGGAAAGAAGAGAAGGTGCAAAAGTTCCATTACACTCACAGAAGCTGTTCTGTGCATACAATAATTTAGTTGGATACTATCCTGTATCACTTCAATAACATTTGAATGGAGCTTAATCTTCAGATCAAGACAATCAAGGAAAACTGATGTTTACAAGCATATTCAGAATACATTTCCTCCTTCACCAGTGAATCATACCACTTGGAATTAGCAGTCAGGGCTTCCAGGTTATGCAGTGCAGCTTTTGAACAAAGTTGAATCCTATATTTTTTTTAAAAGAAGCCATACTTTGCTTACACAGAAAAAGAATACAAACTAAACAAACATCTTCTACATATACATCTTACAAAACCAACATTTTCTAAAGATCCTTCAGTACAATGTCATTTGTTGATATTATTGCCTGTTTTTTAAATGACTAGAGATCTAAAAGGACACAGTAGTATCTATCTGAAAATGAAGGAAGAAGGAAGAAAACATAAGCAACGGGTTGGGTTCCCTTTCAATAAGCATTTATAATCCAAGTTTTCCTACACTGTAAAAAGCAACAGGATGAATAAGGAAACACTTCCAAACCAATAATCCTATTCAAAACTCAAACTCAGAGGGAAGCTCACAAAAGAAAGCAAAGTCATATTGTACCTCCTATCTGTTGTTTTGACAGAAATGCACTTCTTTTAAGCAACAAATGATGAATAACATTATGAATGTGGCCAACAAAGCTAAAGTGGCATCAATAAAGTACAGCAAAAGCCACCCAGGGTAGCAAGTGTTTGGAAGTAAACTGTGATTGGTGTGCAGATAAGAGACAAAAAATGTCCACAACATTTCTAAAGATCCCCTGTGCTGCGCTGATGTTCAACAGCAAGTTTGGCATCAGGAGAGTAAAGGAGATGGGAAGTAATAACAACAATAAAAAAATAATCTGGTACAAAGGGACCCCAAGGTGTAGTAGTCATCCCCATGCAACCATCACCCTTCACTGCAATTTACTGATGTTGCTTCATTACAACAAAGCACATAAAGGGGGGAGGGGTATTCAGGGTTTGCTATTTAAAGCTACATGATTTGCAGCAGCAGCCAATGTGGGCATTGACCTAGGACAATGGCATAAGAAAGGGCTTTTCTTAAGCAAAGAAAGATTTCAACTAAGTGCAACTGTAAGTGGATGTTTTGTGAAACCCACCCATGAGATAAAGAAACAATGCTTTGATACGTTACAAACATAATGTGTCAAACAAAACTCAAATCACATTTGCACAACACTTAACAGGAAAGTGGAGTAGGGGTGTTTGGATATGGTATAACAATTTGTGGTTTCCATACAAAATAGTTTTTCCAAACAGTTAGCAGAACTGCAGAGAAAATGGCTCTTACACCAGCAGTGCCATTGATCCTAATAGAAAACTAAGTTCTTAGAAGAGGTAAATTTCTTCTCACTGTCTTCAAAAGAAAATGTGAAGATTTAAACTATCTGCATTAGTTCTCTCTCTCACTCTCTTACACACAAAATGGTACTATCTTTGGACTGTTATGAGCGTGGCTGATAATTTTGATATGCCTTGCCTGCTGTGTTACAGTTTCATTCAGCTGACCCAGAAACATGTGGGTTTGGGTTTAGATTTCCAGACTTTCAGGAAGGATGTAGCAAAGAAAATATAGCAAACTGTGGATTAAGGAACAAAATATTGCTCAACCATTTAAACAAAATCAATATTTAGTATTTATTCCATTATTGCACTGATTTATATTCATAGTACTTTTCCTGCATTAAATTACAGCTCCTTGGGAAAACCCCATGTGAGTTAAGTATTATCCTGTTTGCAAAATTAAGAACTGAGAGACTTGTTGAAGGCCACAGAATGATTCAGTATAAAACCCAGAAGTACAACTAAGACTTCCTCATCCTGGTCATGCCATACAATACGCTCTGCTATACAGAGATTTTAGTAGGCTAGAAAAATTCATGGATAAAGATTTTAGCAAAGGTAAAAGAGGTAGACCTAAAATGCAGGCATCATTTCAGAAAAGTCAACTATATCCACACAAATTTCAAACTCCATGACTGCATTTGGGTTAGAAGGAAGGAAGGAAGGAAGGAAGGAAGGAAGGAAGGAAGGAAGGAAGAAGTCAAACTAGATTTTTCCATTTGCATCTAAAATTAAGAATCCTTTCTTGCTGAGACATGTTTTGAAAGAGCTGGGGAAAGTGAAAATAATGTGTTGGGGAGAACTATCAGTTGTAAACACTAACCATTATTCAAAGTGGTATAGTACAGAAATAACAGTTTAAGAAGCCTGATGAGGATTGCTACCACCATTGCAGACAATGTGGTATATTTGGGAGTGTTACACAGCCATTACCAAATTAAATTGGCGGCAGCCCTTATACAGCTCCTAATATTTGTGGAAACCGAACATTCAAACTGCTCAAACTGGTTGGTTGGAAACTCTTATTGTCACAGAAAGTGCAGCTACAACTTGCTTGAGTGGTACCTGTGGCATTAAGCAAGAGTAAGTGGCAAGTCTGAGCCACCTAGAAAGCTTATGGCTGAACGAACCTAAGGTATCTTTGAGGAAATGTGAGATAAAAGTATCACAAATAATAACCACTATTGTACATACAGAAGCATTCCTTGTCTGTACGTAACCAATCCAAATGCAAACTCTTGATTTGATGCCAACTAAAGACTGTTTCATTCACTACATTTTCCATATATTAGTATCTATGAACACTGGGAGCAGCCTGTGCGGTGGGGTCCTGCCACAGAGTCATACTCCTGGCAGGGGCATTGCTGCTGCTTACCTTAATGGTGTAGGGTCAGCACTGCGCAGAAGTGCTAGTCTTGGTTCACTGGTACACCTGCGCAGCCCCATCCCCGCACTGTCCAGGTAAGTCACAGTAATGCCACTGCTGAGAGGCACCATCCTGGTCACCCCTGATGTATACTGTTACGAATTATGGTTTGTTGCTACTAAAGCTTGGACTGCCTGTTCCATACGGGATGGTACAAATGCTCCATATAGATGATCGACATGCCTTTTTTTTTTAACAGAACAGAGATTATGTTTGCGTAGGTGAAAGATAGGAAATTCTCACAGATTAATTATGTAACATACTGTCTTACCATTATGCAGAACAGAGACAAAAAATACCTTTCTAAGTAAGGATCACTGAGTATGTCACTGGCTAATTCCTACTCTATGCTCCTCATTAGCATTACTCTCAAGTTTCTGATTATCATATCCAAAATATTAAGACATAATAAGTACGAAGGTGCACATAATTGGATATTAACCAGAACATACTTGACTGGGCAGGAGGTAGGGCCTTGCTTAAACTAATCCTGATATATATTAATCACCAATTAATGAATGGGTTTCAAATTTATTTTCTATTATAGAACACCTCAGAGTGCCTAAGCTTTTTCTAACAAAATGAATTGGAATAACAGGGTAGGAAAAAAGAATGCTTTAATTTGAGGCTGGCATGAATTACAGGGGTTAGAGTATCTGTGGTTTCTCCCTTTTTTCCTTTTGTTAAAATTAAAATGTAATGTGCCTACCAGCAAGAGGTGAAGATGGCGTGTACAAAGTAGCTTTAAAAAAACATGGTCATGTTGAGGAAGAGCCAAGTACTTACCCGGTGTGTAAAAAAAACTGCTCCTAGTCTTCCCCTTCCCCTTCCATTTTTTGCCCCAGCTCCCAATGCAGATGCCATTCAGCACTTTAATGAATATTCACATGAGTCCTGTTTTTTAAAAATTCTCAGTGCTCATTCAGTGCAGCTGGAAACTGTTTTTGTTTTTTTAACTGTTCTGGTCCCCTGTCCATATACAAATGTGACAAAGACCACTGTAGAACTAGTGGAGACTGCAACCTGTGCAACCCTTCCTGCTTTCAGGTAGAGCTGACTTTCTGGAAATGGTCCAAGACAGACACAACACTAACTCCATCAGTTGTAAACAGAGCACGGAAATGGAAGCATGAAAAAATGCTATGGAAGTTATATTTCAATATGTATGTTATTTTGTGATACAGCTTAGGAAACTGCCCTGAGGGAAATCAAAGGTGCGGGAAGAAGTAGATGCATAACATTTCCTCTTTGTCTCATACTTGGACCGTCCAGCTTGATGCCTATATGTGTATCAAAATGTCTGCCCTGTGTAAACAAAATATTCCGAGAACCATCACCAAAATTCCTAATACAAGTACACACCTCTGAAAAAAGATGTGTAGCCATTGGGTAGCATATTACCAATTATTTTTCCAATTACCGTAATCAGCAATATACTAAACCAAGCAGGCTGATTTTTCTATGAAGTTCAGAGGAATGCAGCAATGTAAGCATGTGAAAACAGTACCCCAAAGCTTAATCACAGCAATTGTATATATAACACAATTGTCTAACCCCCGCTCCAATAGTTGCAAGGTTCTGGGGTTCAATTATTTTACATCCACCAAATGCATGTCTTTGTCCTCATTTTGGTTTAGTGTCTATATTGTCACAGGGAGTCATATAGACAACCTAAAAGGCTGTAAGTTGCACAAAAACCTGACTATGAAGAACTAGTAATGATAAAAAAATAACTTTATATGAACTGAAATAATGTAATGCCGTTTTCTAATGGAAAACAACACATATTCTGTTGTTGGAGACAGCATGCCATTGAATAGCACTTGCTCAAAATCACAATTGCAGAGAATGCTACTGCACTCAGATCTTGCTTGTGAGTTTCCCAAGGGCATCTGTTTAGCCACAGGATGCTGGACCATGAGGGGCCATTGGCCTAATCCACCTAGACTCTTTCTATGTCATATCTTCATTTATATACTGTATAACCATGTATTTTCTGGGCCAAAATAGGCTTGATGCACAAGATCTGGGATTCAATATCCCAAGTTTCTTTTTGAAACCATTAAGCTACCTTCAGGGAAATTAATGTTTTGATCAGAGCAATGGCACGGCAAGAGGAATCTATATTATATTCACACACAATTTTCTAGATCTGATATGAGCCCTGCAAAGAAAAGGTACAATAGAAGGAGTGCCAGGGATTCAGAGCAGCTATGGGGAGGGTAGGCCTAGGAAACAGCTCTGGGTGTAGCATTAATCCTTTCTCCCCCAGTTCTACTGTTCCGATCAATTCCAGAGTGCCTCCCCGCACCCGCAGTAGCTGCCCCAAAGTAACTATAGATACAAAACAAAATTAAAAAAAAAAAAATCCTTCCAGTAGCACCTTAAAGACCAACTGAGTTAGTTCTAGGTATGAGCTTTCGTGTGCATGCACACTTCTTCAGTATCTGAAGAAGTGTGCATGCACACGAAAGCTCATACCTAGAACTAACTCAGTTGGTCTTTAAGGTGCTACTGGAAGGAATTTTTTTATTTTGTTTTGACCATGGCAGACCAACACGGCTACCTATCTGTATAGATACAAAGTAAAAGAGAGAGAAAAAACCAGGATCCTTAAACTTATGGGTCATTATCTGTTTTAGTCCTAATAGACAGTAACTGTGCACTCGCTGTACTAGCAGAAAATATTTGGGGTGGCTATGGAAAGAGTTGCACTTTGACTAATACAGAGGGCTGTAACACAGAGACCTGAAGTGCTATTATCCTCCTTTTCCCTCCCTTGCAGTCCTTGGTGCTATTTACTTTGGCGTGCGTAACAAGTAAACCCACATTATCCGTGTCTCTCTGGGTTTCCCCCCTTAATTTGTTGATCTTAATTTTAGCAAACCTTAAATAAGTGCTTCCTAAAGACAAAGTAAGATATGCAAGCAAGTAGTCCTTTTATCAACAGTTTTGCCACAGAAATACACAAACATTTCAATGGCTCTTCATTAGCAAACAAATCAACAAGTGATATTTTAATGCATGACTTTATTCCATCTCTGTGGGGACTGTAGTTGAGAGTGTGATGTACAGTACAGAGAAAGGAATCATCAGCCACAATGTCCCAGGGCTCTATCCATTGAGGACTTCTCAGCCTCTGCTTAAAGAGTGCATTTAATTGACTGATAGACAGTAGCTTCTTTGTTCACAGAAGACAGCGAAGTAATGGCAGCTTGAAAATCGTACCATCTACAGGGTCTCCTGAGACTAGTAACAGGGGGATATGTGTCAGGAATAAATAAATAATCTAATTATTAAGCCACTTCCTGTCAAGTTAACTCCAATTTGTTGGCTTTTGAAGGCAACAAAACGAGGCATTTTTCCTCATTATGCTTCTCTTTTTATACCACTGGTAATCACAGGCGGATTAAAGGGTGCCTGATTGGTTTTTTTGTCAAGGAACTGAGAAGCAGCCAACAATATAGAAAAACAGAGTTGGGGTTAGAAGAAATTTCATGCTTGTCTCCTTTCCAGCTCCCTAACAGCCCACACTGCTGCCCCATACAGTGCCGCCAGCTGTACAGCAAATGTGTACCCCTCCAACTGCGGCCTACCAGGCCACAAGCTCCATCCTGAGAGCTGTGAGATGCCTCACAATCTTGGCAGGTAGCTACTGCTGTCATAGGCATAAAATTCTAAAGGTGACCTACGAAACCCCGTTAGCTAACCAAATGCAGCAATATGAGCAGCTGAAGTTGAACACGCGCTCCCTCTCCCTCTCTGCCCTGTTTTTCTTCCATAGAAAGCATTTACTGGACCTCAGGAACAACAAGAAGCAATTTAAAAATTACCTGCAACACAAATATTAAGGCAGGTTTAATTTTTTTTTGCCTTGAAAGAGAATTTGTTTGCATTTTCTAAAATATACATTCTGCATAATTAATTTTCAAAAGGACCCTGCAAAAATATGTCCTGGGAACCTGTAGTGTAAACAACTTGCAGGAAGGAAGGAACAAAGAGGAAAGCTGACTCAGTACCCTTGAATGTCTTGTAATAACTATGTCACCACACAGAACCCTGTTTATTGTAACTTAAGAGATTCTTGTACTACAGGTGCAACTTCCCTTAGACTACTCATTTACAGTAGTTAGTTACTTCAGTTAGCTAAACATTTAAAAATAGAAAATGGAATTTGTACTTGTACAACAGATTGAATCAAGTGCATATAAAAGTACAAATGAAACAGTCATTTGAAAATGGTAATTGACTCCTAATGACAAAGATCCACAAACAATTTACTACCCTCTGATTTTAAACGGGCTTCTGGAGTTAGTGGATTTGGAGGGTATCCTTAAAATGCCCATAATTAATAATATGTGGGAATTTCTTTATTGTTTCTTTTTAAGCAGGGGTTGCAGTTTTTATGTATTCAAAAAACAAACAACCATAGCAGTCTTTTTAATATGTGGTAATTTTAGCCATGTATAAAAATGTGATTTTTTACATCTTAAGGGTGGCATCCTGCTAAGTTGTACTAGTGTAGAGACATTGAAATCAATGGACTTAAATTAATCATGAGTAGCTGAATCTACTGATTTCAACATATCTGAGTATGACTTAGTCAGATACTGCCCTAGAAATGTTTCGGGTGCTTATAAATGGATTTTCATTTTATTTGTAGATAAAGGAATGATATATGTATTTTTATTAGTTTCATAGGAACTTTATATTTGTGCATATGAAGCAGACATGAGGATTTATTGACACATATCTCTGGAAGCATCAATGATAAATAGGTTAGATTCACAAATTATCTGTATTAACTAAAAGAAAATCGAGGAAAATGTATAAAGAGAAATTCGTTTGTTTTCAGCTTTTTTTCTTCCACTAGCATCAAGATTTCAGGTGAAATCAAAGCTGTCTATAAACAACAATTTTTTTTACAAAATAATGCCTTTGATCCCTGGATCAGTTGCAAAGGTGGAAAAGACATTTTTATAATCAAAGTACATGCAAGAGTTCTCCTGCAGTAGGCAGTAAGAAAATAGAGCTTTCAGGGTGGCAAAAGATTTTAAAATGCAGAGTGTACAAAAAAAAATAAAAAATGGTGCTTGCCCTTTTTGAGCTCATTTTGCAATTATTTTTGGTTAAATTGTGCAGATAATTATAACCTATTCATATTTACTGTCTGCTTCATTGGTACTCTGAATCTGCTTTTCAGTTACAGTCTGCAAATTCCCTCTTTGCACGAATTCATACTAGGCAGTAACACTTCATTTTACGTAAGTTTTATCTGATGTCCCCACACAGAGCTGCCAGCTGTACAGCAAATGTGCAGCTCGCAAACTGAGGCCTACTAGGCCACAGGCTCCATCCTGTGATCTGTTCGGCACCTTGCTGTCATTGGCAAGCGTTCCTTGCTATCAGTGCAACTGTCTCTCCACACTACACAGAACTTAGAATCATCTGATTATTAGAATTTGTGGTCCACATTCCATTTTATCCTTTATTTAATCTATCCCCAGATCACACATTTGTTTAAATGTTTTGGCTGGTTTACAAATCATGCAGCCATCTGCACAGTAGGTGTAACACCATTTTTTAGACAAAAGTTACATTGCAAATCAACAAAGATAAAGTCATTCAAAAGGCTTTGGTGTTTGTTATTCTGCCTGGTTTGCTTGGACCAACTATAAGAAATAAATAGAATTATCTGTAAATCGATGAACATCTATGAAAAACAACACCCAGCAGAACAGAGAGCTTGCTCCATTACCTACGTTAATATCATGACAGCTGAGGAGAGATGACCTGGCCCACTTCTCATCTCTCCTGTACAGATGGCTATTAAAGAGAAAGTATCCCTTTTGTATGGTCCATGTAGAAACCCTTTATGAGCTTTTCAAATACGCCAGCATTGCCCACATGAGGGTAGCTTTCTGTTAGTATTAAACAAAGCAGATTTCATCTTCTTTTCACCTCAGCTTCTTCTCATGAAATAAACCAAAAATGAACCTAATTTAAAACCCAATCTTGAATTGTGGATTTTACACCTATATCCCTAATGTTACTATTACATTTTTGGAAATGTTATGCACACAATTTGTATAAAAATGCAACACATAAGTAACTTTCCCATGTTAAAAGCAATATATAGAGTTTCCACTCTTTTACCTCAAACTCTATTCATTTAATAGGTACAGTATCCATTTTACCACTTTGTACCATAGTCAATTTATAAGTGGGCATAATCCAGTATATCTAAAAGTGTACATAACTAGCTGGTATAAAACAATCCTCTTTCCTTGGCACCGAATCTAACAAATTTGAATGTATACACACACGTGTTTTGTTTTGTTTTAAATTCTGCAAGTTATATTTTTGGGAGCTAAGACACACTGAATAAAAATAGAGAGTAAAGGCAGATAGGAATTTGTTACAGGCACTTAGAGACCACAGATGAAGACTAAGCTGGACCTAAGCAAGTCTAGCTCACTCAACACAGCTCCTCTCCCCCCCCCCCCGCCACATTCAGTCTAACCTGAAAAGCAGGGGAAACCTTGTCTGCACCAAACTGGAGAAACATACCTGTATGTTGGTGTGCTGAGGTTGAAAAAATGACTCCAGGTGGAAAGTGGAAGTTACGCCCTAGTCTCCTAGCTCTCTGTCCAGAAAGGGAAGTCTGCAACTTATCTTCATCCTAAAAATTCATTCTTCCTGATGTCATAGGACAAACCCAAGTGGGGAATGGATGGACCAGCCTAAGTCTCTTGCATGCTAGTTCTTCCTGTAACAAGCTTTCCTCTATGAAAGAAAGCACCTTTCCCTCATTCTGCTTCCACACCCCACAAGCTTTTCCATCCCACAGGCCCTTATTTCTACACCTGCTTTACCTCTCCAAACCTTCAGCAACTGACCTCACCTTGCTTTTCTGAGTTACCATTTTGCCTTGCTCTTCGGGACCAAACAATATGTGTTCATGTTTTTTAAACACATGTTTTCAGCTCTAAAGCGGGGCTTGGTGGGTTACCATTCTATACTAAAAAAGACCACATGGGATAGGGGAGTGTATCTTGCTTTACATTTGCCAGGTCACTCTTAGATTCAGAGCCCAGGCTGGGAGAAACAGCTCAAAGCAGGAGAAAGAGGAGATTAAGGGGAGAGTAGGGGGTGTGTATTTCACTCCTCTCCCTGGTATTTATTTTAGTCTACCCTACTTTATAGCTAAACAGGCAAGGGCATGATGGGTAAGCACACAGTCATCGGGTTTGACAGTCCATCAGGCCCCTCAGCCTAACCATGCAAAGATCCAGATTCATCCTCTCTCTCTCTCTCTCTCTCTCTCTCTCTCTCTCCTAGCAGGCATGGAATCCCTCCAGTGAGTGACACCATGCGCGGCTGCAAAAATGAGCGCTTTTATTTGCCTTGTGAAAAAGCATGCCATGTCTGTTAAACATGGGAGTGTGTTAGAAATGTGAAGGAAAGGAAACAAATCAAATACATATTTTTTAAAAAGTGTGATAATTGAATTTTATGTTTGACTAATCCCTTTCATGAAAGAAAACAGCAGAAGCAATTCAGCAATGTGAGAAGTTTGAGGACGGGGGAGGCGGGGGAGTAAATATAACGTACATGTAAGGATGTGGGAGGAATCTGTTGTCTGCTTTTCAGAGCAGACTGATCTGAATCAGAATGCAATTGTCAGTAGAATTATTCATTTCCCTGGATGCAGTGCACCCCAAAAGCTATATTTTGTATAAAGCAATGTATAAAATGCATGTTTTAGGGGAAATGCTTTGAAAAATGCATATTTAATGGTAAGAATAACTACAAGGTGCTTAAATTTTACATTTGGATTTTTCATGCATTCTTTTGGGAAATTGTCTGAAAACAGGCCAGGACAAACCTATGATTGAGCAAAACAAATTATATAGGGCCAGGAAAGAGCAGTGATGAACTGTAGTGGGAGAACTTTGGACTTGGTTTTTCAAAGAGATACATTGGGTCAAGGAGCTGGTTTCAGCTTTAAGTTTAAAAAAATTCCTTCCAGTAGCACCTTAAAGACCAACTAAGTTAGTTCTTGGTATGAGCTTTCGTGTGCATGCACACTTCTTCAGATACCATGGTTGATGATATTCACACATGGACCGATGAGTAGATAAGGAGACAAAATCATAAGCATATTTGTGTACATGTTCTCATTTGTGAGATACTGTTACACATTAATAGCTAATGAAAAATTTGCTCTTGGGATCCTAGAAGATGTTATACTTTCATCGTTATATTGTATTTTTATTCAACTGGTTTATCCAATAGGTGTCAAAAGTTATTTTGCTGTGTCATATGTCTATTGAATGCAAGACAGTAGAGAACCCAGATTATAGTATTTTTATATTGGCAGTGTCTTGAGCCATTGGCACAGTTCAGGAATAAAAAGAAACCATGGTTAACCCACCATGGTTTCCCCTTATAAGTTCAAGTTCATGCTGTTCCCTGACTCCTTCATTAACGTACATGAGCTCAAAATTTCTGCTCTCAATTTCAAATTAACCACAGGTCCCTACTACACTGAAACTCAGGGAGCTGTGTTTTGCTTAAATTATGGCTTGGAAAAATATATGGTTTGATATTCCACAGTTTGATAAACCACAGTTCCTTGAGTTTGGGCATCATGAGTAATTACAGTTAGGTCTAAAGTGCTGGCTAAAGCTTTCAGTCTCTTCTCGACACACATGAAGCAGGAGTATGAGACCCTGAGTCTCATATATGGTTGATCTTGTGATGGGAAGCAATGCGTTCCTGATATGTCTGAGCTCAGCCAATGAGTAACCAGGAAGGTCCCTATTGGAACCACTAGTGGGTCTTGAGTGATACACTGCTTCCTTTTGCAAAACTTATTTTACTTCTTAAAAACATTAAGTATTTGCTGCCAAACGGGCTGTAGCTCCCACCGTATCTGAAAGCGCTCTAGCTACTTAATCTACAGTGGTATGGCAGAGTGATGGTACTCACTTGACCTCTGGCAAGCTCTGTTGCTGTTACTTACCAGGAGATAGAGGAGGGGGGCAGAGGAGGAAGCAAGGTCAGTACGGTGCAAATGACCCAATCCAGTGCTAAATTTAGACTTCAGCTCCCCCTCTGCATTGCCCTTACCCTTATACCTACTTGTAAGCAGCAGCAGCAACATAACCAATTGGAGGTCAGGGGCGTATCACTGCTCCACCTTGCCAGCTGCTACTGATAAATTGGTATAAAATGATGTTCAGATTTTAGCTTACAACTTAAAACAAACATTAATGATTACATTGAAAAAATAGTGATGGCCAAGTGAACATGCTATTAATGCAACTGTTTTATATCTACTGATATAAATATGGACACACACAAATTACTTATACAAAGGGAAGGAATGTGGAAGGGATGGGATAAAGTTATAAAAAAAAGCTCAGCATATCTCATCACCCAATTATGAAATCTCTTCATAATTTTTATTGCTATAGGACCATAGGTTGGTTTTGATAGTCAATACAAGCAGCAGAGAATCTCAAAGTCTGTGACTTCCCCATCCCCTTTTATCATTCTCTTTGTCAGTCTGATCTGCCCTCAATTGTAAATGTGATTCTCCGTTGTGCACAGCCAGCGGCTTGCAATTTTGCTCCCTGCATTTTATGAAACAGTTGTGTGTGGCTCTTTGGAGATTCATGTGCTGGCTACAATGCCAGCCTCCATGGTGCTGGAGCTTTCCTTCTGACTAAAAAAGGATAATTGGCAGTTGGCAATTATTGGTCAAAAATTACCAGACTGAAAAAAATTAACCCTTCACAAAATAGTTCCTGGCAATATCACTTTGTATTATCTGATGCCTAATAGGGCTTTATTCTGAACACTTACAAAGTTGCACTTCAATTGTTGGGTCTCATAACTTTATATGGAAAGATTCCTTTCACTGAGTTAAAAAGGCAGGGGTTTGATTCTCATCCATTTCATCTCAGCGTAGTAAGGAGAGAGGGCGTAAGAGGGAAGTTGCGGGAGGACGGGACATAAAGTAAAAGTCACTGATCTACCTTTTTCCAATTAAAAAAAATCAGTTAAAAAATAAACACTTCTGCCCAGGGGTCAGCAAATGTTTTCAGCAGGGGGTCAGTCCACTGTCCCTCAGACCTTGGGGGTGGGAGGGTGGACTATATTTTTTGGGGGGGGAAATGAACAAATTCCTATGCCCCACAAATAACCCAGAGATGCATTTTAAATAAAAGCACACATTCTACTCATGTAAAAACACGCTGATTCCCGGACTGTCCGCGGGCTGGATTGAGAAGGTGACTGGGCTGGATCCGGCCCCTGGGCCTTAGTTTGCCTACCCATGCCTCTGCCTATGCCTGAACTCTCACTTAGATGAAGCATCTTTTGTAAACAAAACTTTCTGCACAAATAGATAAATAACACTGGCTTGGAACCACAAGCAAAACTGAACAAATGGGAGTGTGCTTACTGAAAATTCAGGATATGGTAGGATTACTGCAGAACTGCAGTACTGATATTTTTACAGCATTCTTACATTAAAATGACCTTATATAAACAGTATTGTGGCATTTCACTTTGAAAAATTAATATGAAGTAAATATCATTGATTTAAATATGCTTATTTCTGTCTTGAAGTAACTTGAGTCATAGAACATGGAATAGTCTTCAAATCATATAAATCAATGGAACATGGGTGCAAATAAGATTTGCATAAACTGCATGGGGAAAATACAGGCTAATTCGGAGTTCTGCATAACAGAAGTTTAAGGGTTCCATTGAACTAAGTCATATTGAGAGCAGACCCACTGAAATCAATGGACTTTGTAATACAATGCAATACGATGCAATATATAAAATATAATTAAAATCACACAGCATCCAGAGTGGTGCATTACAAATGCTACAACTGGCAGTGGTCTGCCAAGGGCCTCAGCGATGTTCAAGTGGTATATGGGGGAAAGTGTGGGAACCACTGGTCAACAGACAAGATACTGCATTTTCATTTTTTGGTGTCTTTTTGCTTCCAATGCCTGCTGATATCATGGTTATTCATTCAGGCATTTACAAGATGTTGTGTACTTAGACGGGGTACTAAGATGTAGTTGGCTGTGTCTTAGAGGCTGTTGCTCTAATAATCTGTTTTATGTTATCCTGCTTTATTGTATGATTGCATTTATTAAACGCTTGTGATGGCTTTAAACTGTTTATTATACACCATCTTGAATAGAGTGGGCTAAATATTTTAAATAAAAATACACACACACACACACACACACACCAAAATAATTCTTCCACCAGCCACATTTTTGCCAACAAAAAATACTGCCTATCTTGTTTGAAAGAATAAAGCAGTTCACAGTATGCTGGGAAGATAATGCACTTGGATTTAAAGTGATTAAGCAGCACTGACTTCACATTAAAATCCAAATGCTACAGCTTAATTGTAGATTTTTTTATTTGTACATAGCACTTTCTCCCAAGTTCTCAAAGGATTTCCCATACATTATCACAGTAAACGTTAAATTAAATCTTTACAGAAGGGCAGCATTATAACCCCATGTTACAGACAGTAGGGAGAGGTGCAGAGGCTGATGGAAATATGTTGCGTAAGGCAGTGTTTCCCAACCGGTGTTCCGCGGCACACTAGTGTGCCGCGAGACGTTGCCTGGTGTGCCGCGGGAAAAATTAAAAAATTCGAAAGATATCCGGAGAGGCGGCCTTCGGGCGAGTTTTAATTTTAATTTTCCTTCTCCCACTTAATGCCCCACGCTCGCCCGAGCAGCTTGCAGTCCTCGGTAACCACGGCGACCCGAGGGAGGGGAGGGAACAGGGAAGTCGAGGGCGGCGGCGAGCCGCGATGACGTCAGTGGGCCGCGCCGCCTCGCCCTGGCACGGTGTGAGAGCCCCGGCTAGTGGCGCGAGCTTCGGAATAAGTGGGATCCGCGTGCGCGAGACCGAGATCGCGGGTAAAGAGCTCAGCCCTGGGCAGGAGGAAGCGGGGCCGCGCGTGCGGGCCACATCCCCACAGAGAGCGAGCCTCCCCCGGCCCACCACTCCGGGCAGGTCCACTCGCATGAGGGGGCGGCGATGGTGACGGCCGGCAGCTTGCCTGCAATGCCATCCCTCGAGCAGGCGAGGAGCCCGGAGGCTACCAGATGCGAGTCCTCTTTCCCACCCTGCTCGGGAGTCCAGAGCACTTGGTCGCATTCAGGATCTAGAGTGGGGAAGCGGGGCTTGTGTCTGGGCTGGACACATTGGGCTGCCTGTGCCGCTCGACCTGCGGGGAGAAATCAGGGTGGGAGTCACGACCGTGAGGCAGGGCTGCCAAGTGTGGCAGAAGAGGACACGGCCGTCGCACCTGTCCTTAGGTAGGAGCTTCTTCCGTGTCGACCTGCTGCCCTAAAGTCTTGGCTTTTTTCTTGGCTTTTTGGCGGTTGGCACAGAAGGAAGGCAAGGGGGAGGGGAAAAAATTGAAACTTACACTTTCGTGCGTCCCTCCCGGCATGACGCTGCGCGCTGACGTCACGGGGCTGTAATGGTGGTGTGCCTCGAGATTTTTTTCATGAAACAAGTGTGCCTTTGCCCAAAAAAGGTTGGGAAACACTGGCCTAAGGCCACCCAATGAGTACAGGACTGAGATGTATTTGAACTAGGGGCCTCCAGTCGCTTAGAGCCTGTGCTTCCTTGTTTTGGCTCCTTGGTAAGAGCCCAGGTGTTTTTCCATGAACACCTTAAGACGCATATCCCCCAAATTCTGAGGGATTTGAATTGCGGTTTACATAGAGGGAGCTTATTGTGTATAGTGTTTACTTAATTGAAGTAAAATTGGTTTTATATGGGTGTTTTAACTTGGAACTGTGTAAATTGTATTGTTTATGGATAAATTTTGATGTATTGTTTTAGATATGGGCCAATGGCCGTAATAAATCAAACTAACTAACTAACTAACATGAACACCTTCACCATGATTCTCAGCCCTTTCCTGAACAATTTCTCCAATGATCGTTTGATAAGTTGGCTATTTATCTCCTGAATGTTGGAAATTAGCATTATTTGCATTCTCTCCTGGTTCCAATTCTTCCATTCCTCTATGACACTATTTCCTTCTTTGCACTTATTGTTTATAAAACCCTTTTATCCTTATAACCTACCATTCCAAAATAAGCGTCCTCAAGGCAGCCATGCTGTCTTCCCTTATTTCTCTGAGCTTGAAAAGGGAAACATTTTGTTTGTTCCCTGGAATGTAAGTCTCCTTTTTTTTTTGCCCATGTGGGAACTGCACACCCTTAGGAGAACAAGTTGCATACATGGGTAGCAGTGTAGTGGAGGAAGATCAAAAGTTAAACCATAAAGAAAAAGAAATCTGAAAGGTTTGTTATGCCTCTGCATTTTTGTTATGCCATTGCACTATTCTATATACTATGACACAATGCAGAATGTGCTATTTCTTCCTTTTAGATAATACTGTTATGCAAGGCCTTTGACATGGTGCTACCCAACACAGGCAACCTGAATACTACAATGCTGTTGCATTTCATTTTTTATTTTTTAGCTTCTGCTGCCATTGACACTGCAGTAGCAGCAACATCACTGCCAGGCCTCCAGGGAGCATTTTAACAGCTGGTGGACAGAGGTGCCATTTTAAATGTAAGCCAATCTGGGCCCCCTAGATGTGAAGGCTGTTCACCACCTTCATTTATTCAAAATGCAAAGACACGTAATTCATTTATGTAGACAATGTATATAATTGATTGATTGATTGATTGATTGATTGTATTTATATCCCACCTTTTTCTCCAGTGAGCTCAAGGTGGCACACATGGTTCCCCCTCATCTTGTTTAATTCCCACAACAACCCTGTGAAGTATGTTAGGCTGAGTCTCAGTGACTGGCCCAGGGTCACCCAGTGAGCTTCATGGGCCAGTAGAGACTTGAAACCTGGGTCTTCCAGGTCCTACTCTGACACTCTAATCACTAAATCACATTAACTCTCTTCTTATTTATACTACTTCTGATTTTGAAAGATGTATCAAAACTGTTGATTTCATATATCTTTGGGCTGAAGCATTACAATTTGGGTAACTTAAAACAGCAGGTGGCCACTGCGGATGGACCTGAACTTGGGTCCTGTCAAGCTATACTGCTGCCCACCCACTGCCAATATGAGGGGACAGTGGTAAATGGCGTTATAGGCAGGTTCTGATGATGAGGAGTCTTCTGAGCCCTGGGCGCCCTCAACCAGTGCCCACCCTGTAAGACAGCTGGCGCAAGGTTTGCCATTATGACAGTCTTTTTTGAAAGGTTCTCTGGAAGGTTCTTCTACCTGGTTTGTTCTAAATTATATTAAAGTCAGTCTTCTCAACCATTCTGCACCCCTCTTAAGCGATAACTCACATTCCCCATCTACCCTGTAGACAATTTGCGCTGACAGGTTACTTTGCCATGACTAAATAGAATGCTCATTAATATGTTGTACTTAAGAGTCAGTGTAACAGAGTGACTAGATAACATATTCTGGATGTGGGAAACCCAGGTTCAAAACTCTGCTTATCTGAAAAAAGCTCTTTGGACAGCATCAGGCAGCCTAGAAGGTTGATCTGAGGTCCTTGAAGGAGATGATACAAACCACATTACAAAAGCATAGTTTAGAGAACTAGTGGAAAGATTAACAAACAAACAAACAAACAAACAAACAAACAAACAAACAAACAAAACAGACTGAAGCCAGAAGTCTAGAAACTATCAACTCTACATGGGTGTGACATGTCAGCAGCTCCCTAAGTAATTAGGACGGCAATTTTTTAACCAGACACTTTGGGTTCCCCCTTTGCTTCTTCTCACCATGCATCCACAATGCATTTCCAGAGGGCTGCAGGACATTCTGCAGGGGTGAGGAGAGGAGGGGGAAGTTCCACTGAGGAAGCAGAATGGCAACGTTGGATGCTACCCATTGGCTTTTTCTTTCTCGTTTGTTGATATAAACTCTATTACCAGTTAATGTGCTAAGATAACATTTATAGACTCCCCCCCCCCCCCGATCCCAGAAACAATATATGGACTTGCCCATTGTGTTTTCATTTACCTATATTAATATGACAATATTGTGTGTCATACATATTAAATCACATATATCCCTCTTTTTCATTAGTTAATGTTTAGTGATAGACCTGTTGGCAGCACTCTTTTAATTCTAGTGTAATCTTGTCCCAGAAATGTAAAATAATGTAAGGAAAGTAGAGCCAGTGGTGGGGGTGGAAAGGTAATGGTGGCAGAGAGCAAACAAACAAACAAACAAACAAACAAACAAACAGATAGATAGATAGTACCATGTGGAATGAGTCCTAGCATATAAAATCACTAAAAACTCATTTTCCTGTATTCAGGTTTTCATACACTCTCCAAAATAGAACTATTACAGGCTGTTAATTCTTCCACATCCTTCTTACTCAAGATGCAATATGAGTGTTTTTAATCAGGGATGCATCTCAAACACTGACATCCAGCATTACTTACAGTAAATACAGATTATCAAAGCATGTTCTGCAAATCACACTGTGCTTTGTGTGATAGAATCTCCCCCACCCTGCTTTCTGGAATGTTTTTATAGCAAGCCCACATAAATCTGTGTCACTATGGTTATGGCATGAAGCAATATCATGCATGACAATCAGCCAGGAGAAAGCACCTCTTTCCCATTCTATGTTATCAAACTTTTAAGACTATAAGGTATGTGGGGCCATTTTCAACATTAGCATTTTTTGTTTTCACAACTTACTCTTGCAATGAAAATCCTTACTGCTGGAAAAACATTTTAACTATGTCTACTCATCAGATCTGGCTATGGCAAGAATCCTAAAAGTGCATTAGCACACCAATTTCTAGCACATAGGCACAAATTCTCCTGAAGTTACAATGAGAGTGACTCCCATGAACAAAATTTGTAACAGAAGCAACTTCCAATGTTCACTCAATTCTGATTTACCCTCTATCAAGTCACATTGCAATCTGGCCTGGTCTAGCTTTACCTGCCATAGAAGAAAACATCCTTGTTCTCTACCAAATGATTATAGGCAGGTGAAAAGTGGGAGGCAAGTAAACATACCCTAGGAGCCTGTCTGACATTCCAGAATAATCCCTTGCCCACACAAAGAAGTGACAAACTTCTCATTGTCAAATGTTCTTTATCTGTTGCTTGCTGAATACCTCATTAAAAATAACCAAACACTGAGATCCAGCTGAAAAAATCGGAAGAGTTGTCTCTGTGTGTTTATGATTCTTTTTGCAGCTCCCAACAAACTATTTTCAGCTATAAATTAGTACTATTTTCATTGCAGTTGAAGTTTTCTAAATCATCCCCCCAAAATAACTATGTATAAGCGCAACGACTGGCAAAATGACTTCTGCTCCTTATTGCTCTGGTGCATTTCAGGAAGCAATGCCACAGAACAATATTTCCTAGTCTTTTTGAGCTAAACTGATTACACTTTATGCACTCCCAAATCCAGTACCAGCCACGTGTACCAAACTAATGCTTTTAATTCTGTGCTACAGCCTGCTGCTGCATGCAAGGAACTATGGAACACTAATTTAACACTGTTCAAGAGTAGCCATCAGTTACAGGGAGAAGGTCGTGAAGGCCAAAGCTCAGAATGATATCAAACTCGTAAGAGAGGTTAAAAGCAATTTTAAAAGGTTTATTTGGCTATGTTTGAAGCAAGAGGAAGAAGAACCAGTAGTAGGTCTTCTACCTGGAAAAGACGGAGAAATGCTATTGTGTGACAGTGAGAAGGTGGAGCTGCTCAACACCTACTCTGCCTCTGTCTTCAGCCAAAAGGAAAGCACAGTTCAACCTGGTGATAACAGAATGAACGATGCAAAGAGGGAGCTACAGTCCAAGATAGGAAAAGTAATGGTAAGGGAACACCCAACTACTTCAAATGAATCAAATATCCAGGGCCTGATGAGCTACACCTAAGGGTGCTAAAGGAACGTGGATGTAATCTCAGAGCCTCTGTCTATAACCTTTGAGAATTCTTGGAGAACACATGAGGTCCCTGCAGACTGAAGGTAGGCAAATGTTGTCCCCATCTTCAAAAAAGGATGGGGGAAAAGACCCAGGTAACTACCGAATGGTCAGCTTGCCATCAATAACAGGGGGGGAAATCAGCTGAGAGTGATCCATTGCTGCTACAACACCTGATAGGCCCAGCTCTACTACTACATTATTCATCTTCTCCATCCTGCTCCTTATTCTTTTAAATCTGGAATTGCAGTTATCTACAAAATCATTTCTGCTAAGCTCTGTGCGTTTGCATTGCTTCTTTGCAGGATTTTCTGAAGCTTCTTGCCTTCCATTGTGTGGAATTTTGGGAAGAAAACACACTGAGCGTGACAGGATTGCCCCTGACAATCATGCTGCATAAGAAGTGTTCATAACCCTGCTAGGGCTTATCCAGGAATGAAATTCTTGGTAATACAGCAGCAGTGATTCCTGCTACTGGGTCACTGGGCCAACCTGAGTGGGTCCTGATATTAGCAAAGGTGAAGTAGGCCACCTCAAGCCTCTGACTTGGAGGCACATTGAAGAGGAGAAAACTGAAAGTTACGGTAGTTTATATCCAGTACACATCCTACTTACTTAAATTAAGGAGCATTACTAACAGGTCCATTAATTTAAGTGGGTTTATTCTGAGTATAACTGAGTTGGCTACTTTATTTATTATTAACTTTTTTATCATCATGTCATTTGGACTTCCTTGCACAAACACTAAATTCCTTTGGCCATCTCTCGCATATATTGCCAGTGCAATTGTTTTTTTAATGGATACACACATAATATGACTCATTCTTAATTCTATTTTGAGTTCAGAACATTCATTTAAAAAAATTAAAGCTCACATTTAACTCCTGAAAACTTTATTTTACTTTTATGCATTGACACTATGATTCTAAGCTATCTAAGATACTTCGGCTTCAATATGATTTACTCTCTAGTAAGCATGTTTAGGATGAAGCCAAAGTTGTTTTTTTTTAAAATTAAACTACAACAGCTGGAGAAGAAGCATATTAAATTAACCAACAACCTTTAATAAGTATGACAAAATTACATGAGAACATGTGTAAAAAATAGTTTAGAACATCAAGCCAGAAATTAAGTAACTTTTGTAAAACAGCTCAAAGGAAATAGGTTTTGAATAAATGAACATGCATTTATAGAGTTGTCTGCTGACATGAATCTCTCTGCAAGAAGTTCCCATTTTTCTAAAACATTGAAACAAATACTGTAGCAGTACAAAGCCAATGATTCTAATGTCTGCTCTTTGCCAAAGGAATTTCTTAGAAATAGGCAGTAACAAAAGGCAATATTGTTTTATTAGCAAGCAAAAGATGTGCTTGATAAATTTAATTGGCTTGCAGAACGCTTAGTGTTATTACTAAGTGGTAACCAAATTAAAAACATAAATATAACCCAGGGGAATAAGCAAATAATGGCAAAATATGATGATTCAAAGAAAATGCTCAGTGTTTCATATGGTATTTCCTAACTTCAGCCATATTATAAAAGAAAATTATCATTAGAAATTGTGACTGTAGACTCTAAATACTATCAATAACAGTGCTTGAGCTTTGACTCAATTAAATATATTATTTCATTTTGTAGAGAACCATTCTGGGTTGTTTTCAAGCTTTTAAATACTATGTATATCCCTGTTTTATGGCCATTTGAATTATTTACGCTTCTTCGTGACAAAACTCACAAATTCTGGTGTTGGTACCAAGGTGCTTGAGCAGCACTCGGTAGTGTCATTAGCATAATAACTTCTGAAATTAAAACCTGTCTAAAACTCTGTGGAAAGCTAACAACCAGTTCATTAACCATTCCTGTTAGTTGTTTTCAATAATGCAAAAATGATTAGAAGTTTAATTTGTTAATCACCTGTGTTTTGACTGGCAGTAGTATATGAATCTCTGCAGAAGTCTAAACTAGCCCTTGCAGAAAATAAAACATGCTAATGCTTTATTAGACCTAATAATATATTTTTTTAAAAAAATATCTATCACACCTGGGTAAATCATTGACGGTTGCACAATTAATTTCTCCTTAACTCTGTTTAAATTTACAGGCAATGAGAATACAGCTAGGAGAGTCTATCTATCATCAACAAGATTTAGTACTTCACTCACCAATCATGTGATTTGCAACATGAACCTGGATATCCCACTCATTGTAGAAAACCATCTGGCACTTGATGCACTGATAGGTCTTCTTCTAGAGGAAACAACAATGGAAAGTATTAATTAAGCAATAAATGCACATAAATGAATTCTCACAGCAATTACGTAAAAAACAATTCAGCAAGCTAAAAATGTGGACATACTAAATATTAGTATAGAATCAGACACTATTTCTATATCTCCCCATTTCTCCTGTTTTGCTAAACATAAGTCACATCCACTGCAGTTGGATGTCTACTTATGCATCGTTTAAAAAGGGAGAAGGGGATACAATTTTGCAAACCTTTTTCTTCAACTTCCAACTTAAAGGCTTTTCTATCTAAAATGGTATCTGCACAAAGAAAACTAGCACACCAGTGAAGATTCAGTCAAGCTGACAAGCTATAGATTTCTAAATGCTTAGAAGTTGTTCTGTTGCCAGTGGTCTCTTACATTCAGCTGGTAACAAGGATTGGTTCCCCAAATATTAAAGAACCCATAGCACATTTCTTCACTTGATCATAACTCAAGACAAACAGAGAAAGTTTCTCCTTAATACTCTGCAGAATGAATCCAGATGACCAGCTTACCAAGCGGTTATTGCACAGTGTTATGAGATGTGGCTTGGTAAATTATATTCATCCAATGTCACATGACTGCCCAGGTTAATGCGTGTCTTGTTCTGCTTCTTATCTAGGATTTCCATAACCCCCTGGGGAATTAGGATCGATCTCAATATGGCCAATTTCTTTTTGCCTAGGAAGCCCCCAAACCATTTTCTAACACCACAGCTCCTACGCTGCAGTGAGATGCACAAAGTGTGTCAAATATCCACAACCCTGCTCTTAGATTGCTCTGACTGATGGAGCCTTGAAGGACATTATATTAGTACAATGCATGTCCAGCCGACCAGCAAATGTCAGGACCCCCGGTGGCTGTTGCCAGCCTTACATGGCTGCTAGTCAAACAGCTAACAGGGGACATGTAACTTCTTTTTATGTATGCGTTCTTACTGTAGTGCGTTTCATTTGAATATTAGTTCATCATCTTTCCCAAAAAGGGGGCGTATGCTTGTTTGGGGCACAGGTTGAGTGGAAGAAACCATCTTCGTAATCTGTAAATGCCGAAACCTTTATAAATGTGTGCAATTCAATGGCATATTCTTCATAGAAAGTGAGCTCCATGGCTGAGTGGGGACTGGGATTCTGGTCTCCTAAGTCCCAGACTAACACTCAAATCACTATGCCACACTGGTTTAAGCTATGTACCTGACAGCAAAATTCCTGTATTCTGAATCTACCCTATTTAGCTAAAACTGAAGAGACATAGCTTGTTGATCTTAAATCAGTACAGTCCTGCCATTTTCATTCGCATAGCGCCAAACCATGATCTGGCATTGCTTCTGACCTTGTGTCCAGTTTTAAGAATTACTGGTAAATGTCAATAACCACAGAGCTTATGACAATTACTGCAACACATTCCTGTTCAAGTCAAAGATTATAAAACTAGAACCTTAATACCTGAAATGTGCAATATCTGAGTAATTTATAGTATTCCCATAAAAATCCCAAAGGGAAATCTCAGAAAATTACATTTAACAGTAAATCTCAAAGCTAACTCAGTGCCTTCAATAAATGTCTAAATGTCATCTTCATTTCCATCGTAAATGTCTAAATCTCATCCTCATTTCTATCATTTACCAGTGAAGGACATTTATAAGCCCTGGGACACAAACATCTGACATTTCTGGCTGGGCCTCCTAAAATCTTGAGAATTGCAAGTAAATATCAAGATCCACCAACTTTCATTTGCCATAGCATATATACCCTATTAACTTCATATTTCTAAATCTTTCAATTGCATACTTGCTCATTTACAACAACTGTAATTTATTTTAATAATATCATTTGCTTCAAGTGGCAAATACTTAGGTAGAAATATCTTTAGATAGACTGGTGCCTTAGAATAAACCCAGGTTTAATTTAATTTAATTTGGCGATGGATGGGGACCATTTATTTACTCTTTAAGGTGGCACTTGTAGGGATGTGGTCCATTACTTGATGCCAGTGCAGATTACAATTCAAGAGATTCATCACCAGTACCAATTCGCTTCAGTTCTCACTTTGCTATTTTTAACCATTGCTGATCCAGTTCTTAGGTTTTCAAAAATAACAATATTGTTTACGTTCTTTGTGACGATCTCAGGGATGGTTGAAAACTCAGTGAGGCCACTGAAGTATGCATCTTGCCTCAAGGTTACTGTTCAAGTGAAGATGAGAAGGCAACGAAGCCCCTGTCCCCTTACTATTGTTTGTGGTTTTTCCTTGTCAACCAGCTACCACATTAACAACTTAAATTGTCAAGCAAATCAGTAACCCATTTCATTTATTGTTCATTTGGATTTTAGGGCAGCATGTGCTTATGATTCATCCACCTACCCATGCTCCCTAAAAACCCCCAGTTCACATCGCTCAAGGCATGGCTTGCAGGGTGTGCTTATGATTTTCACCACAACCCACCACACACTTTGGCCAGGCGTGGGGAGAATGCAGTTTTTATTTTTGCATGGACAAAAGCTAATAAGTATTAACCACTGATAGGAAGATTATTATAGTGGTATAATAAAAAATGTAATATTATTATAAAAACTATATGCATCATGCTCACATTTCAACACTCACAAAATACAGATGAATTCCATTTTTTTGCTGCATTAATAAATATAACATTTTCACTTTAAGATGTAAGACAATGGCTGTGCTTTCATTGTGAGTTTGGCAAAATCACATGGAACGAAAAAATGAGAAATGGGTTAACGATAAAATAATGAATGTTAATGGTTGTTAATGGCTAAAATAGTCACTTGAACAGTGGATCAATTACAGAAGTAAATGTGAATGCACATTTCAGCAGTACCCTTTTAGCAGACAGGTAAGATCAGATGTTACCGCTGATGGTAGCTGAATCTTAGCGGAACAAATGTTGTCATATAATTTTTTTTGTTAATTGTAAGCAGGAAATTGACAGAAATTCACTACAAGCAAGCATACTTCACAAAGAGAGTGGAAAAGTGGACTATGGATCAGTTTGATGCTTGGTCTGCTTGTAGCAAATTTCACCATTATCCCTACATAAGACATGTCAAGATGAGGAAAAATGTATTTCAGGTACCTGGGACTCTAAAACAGAACATGCCAGGTAGGAAAATTGCATCTACAATAGACTTTTAAATAACAACCATCAAGGTTGAGAGATTTATTGTGCCAAGTTCCTTAAAAGATGTTTTTGATACTGACACATAGGCCAGAACACATTGCGTATATAACAATCACTCTTCCTTTTTTAACATTATTTCCCTTTAGAACTAGTTAGAAAATATTTCTTGCTCCCAGGTGCCTAACATTATATATGGCTTATTAGCATACCCCAGCATTACTCCTGATATGTGACTTTATTGAAAAACAAAGAAACGTAAACTTAATGGCTGGTCTTTTCTCTCGTTAGAACAGTAAAACATAGTGCATGTCGAGAATTGTCAACAGAAATTATGACGGATGAATGCAATGACACAACGTACAAAGCTCTCCCCCCCCAACTTTATTTGAAGCTTAATGATAGCAAGAAAAATCACTTGACAAAAACAACAACAACACAGCTCTTACTAGCCTCTTCAGAATGATCTGACATACTTGAAGATCAACACAGACATCTTCTTTTATCATAAAACAAGAGACTGTTTTTGTCTCTGCTGCTAGATCAAACACTAGTTCTTTTTAGATTCCAAAGAGCTTCTAAAATGTTACTATCAACTTTTATTAAGTCAGCAATATACTTAACTAGACTTGTGTCAACGAACTTAAGATTTTTAAATGATCAAAAATGCTGTCATATTCAAACCTTGCAGAAGCAAACACAGCATTCTTATTTCCATCATTTTGTTTCTTTTAACAAAGCAGCAAAGGATTGACTTCTTCTGAAATCAGCAGTACACTTCTCATTTGAATGCCTCTTGGATCAGTCTCTAAAAGAAGTGGGTGCTGGCTACTGCTATGGTAGTTTTCTTTTCATTTTGCTGCTAGTCTCTCCATGCAGTGGTGCTATCTAACTCATGCTGAAGAAAGGACAGAGGTCAAATATAATGGCAATATATATTAATATTTTTATTAAGTGTAAATTTTAGTGTTTATTTACTTCCAAGATTTGTAGACCACTTTTCACCAAACATGATCACAAAGCAGCGTACGGGGAGTGTTCTTGCTTAGTGACAGCTTTGGAAAATGCGTATTATTTGGGGTGTGTAGGTTGGCAGGTATCTCATGGATGAAAGAAATCAGGCAGGTACATTAAGAAAAATGTTTTGGTTTAAAGGGCAACATGGAAAAATATGGGTAGAAGAAAAACCAGGAAACTCTTCAGCAACCTGAATCTGTGCTGTCACATGGACAGAGGCCCTGATCAGGAATACTATATAGGTAGAATGAAAACTACAATATAGGGTGAAGCAATGCCATCAAGATCCCAGGCAGTATCTTTCAAAAGCAATAAAGTTAGCTTTGGTGTGGAAGCCAGAAGACCACTCTGCAAAGCTGCTTGCCTGCCAATAGTCAGGGGCTGTTAAGCTGGCGTTTCATCAGCAGAAGCTAGTGGTCATGAGATATTTTTTTTCCTGAATGAGCAATTTATCTGTAGGAGATGGGGCTTGACAGCAGGTCTCTGTAGGGGCATTTGTGTGAGGGGGAAGGAAAGGTGTGTGCAGAGTGAACTGAGAGTGAATCAAACAGAGAGCAGTGAGTTGGCTGAAAGTGAATCGCCCCTGGGTTGCAAGCACTCTCTCTGAGAATCAGATGTGGGGTTAGTGGAATTCTTGCCTGCTGAGGGAGTGTCAGTTTGCTTCTAATATGCTCTGCTTGTATATTTGTAAATGAACAGATATTGCAAAGACATCGTAAGTCTCCAGTGCTCTCATTCAAACGAAATTAAACCCTGTAGCACTGCCCCTGGAAATTCTCACTATTTGAGGAAGTGCAAAGTGTGTAACAGTGTGATATCTTTGTTTAGGCTTATAAACAAGTATTACTAATTAATGATGCACATCTCAATCCTTCATTCAAAATTTGCCAAAAAAGTATGCAGTTTGCCTTTACTCTGTATGTTAGAGATAAAAAAAAAAACCAATTCAAACACTGTGACTACAACTCTCCTTCCAAAATTAATTGTAGACTTATAAACTATTATGGAGCTCGAGTAAGAGATTGGCATAGATCCGCAACAGCCCATGGGATTTCCTCACTGAATACGGCGGTATGTGGCTCAAGCCTAAAAATTCATATAGAAAACTGCATAAAGGTTTTCTCCCCCTTAAATACAACTGTGATGCTAACTCCTTGTACCACTGGGGATGGTAGCCAATGCTGAATTATAGCAGTTCATAAAACAGCTCATAATATTCCTGACCTGAAAAGTTAGGTGATGTTAGAAGGCCAATTCAGTGCTGTGGTCTAATATAAGAACTCCCAGTTCTGCAGCTTTTCCTCAGGTTTGGTGAACTTGCCACTGAACGAGGAAACCAGTTCCTTCCTCTGTGCCACCAGACCACCAGCATACAGCTTGTTTGCCCGTTCTTCACCAGAGCACTGCCATCACTCTCCAGCTAGAACATGCCCATCCTTGGGCCTGAACTCCTGATAAATTTTTTGGAACGTGTTCCTCCAGACTGTTGCAATTTTGCAATAGGGATTCAATTGCATAGCGGCAAATTCAGATTGCAGAATGAAACCTTGTGCAAAGAAATCAGGATGAACCTTCAATAAACGGGTCATGTGGAAGCTACCCTTATTAGGAATTAAACAGTCTTTTTGAAAACTTCAGTAAAATCATGTGTGCACAATTGAGCTAAAGTTAGGTACTTTTGAATCTTATCAATTTCAACGTTAGAGAGCTAAGAACATGCTTAACCCTCTCATTTAATTAGGAAGTATTTAAAGTACTTAACTTTATGCCGAATTGTGCCCTCTGCATTTAAAATCTGTCCAGGTCCGCGCTTAGGTTTGACAGTACTGATATGGCACTAAAAGTTCAAATCATACTGAAATAAAGGAAATAGTCGAGAATATAGAAACATACCCTCCAACATTCCACATGAATGTTCAAAAGAGAGAATCAAAATAGATGCCTGAACATCTATCGCTTTTGTTCAAAACTAATTTTATCTATATTTCTTTATCACCCGTTGATTCTTCTACTCATTCTTAATTCTTTCCTTTTTTCTTCCCTCCGAGTGCGGTCTTGGGAGAGAAAATATTAATCCTTTCTGGTTAAATTCTGCAAATCTTGTGTGTCTTCAAAATAGATGTTTTTATAAGGAGTTTAATGCTGTTAAGTACTTATATTGCATATTAATCTTTTCTTTTGTATTGTCTCCACAGCTTTTTCAAATCCAGTGAAACTGTGTGTGTTGCACACTCTTTCAATGCTTTCAAATAAACTTTGTAAAAATATTCAATCAACATTTCTAGGCATGATCTCACTTTAGAGGAACTGTGCCCTTTATCTTTCATTAGATCTTAACTTTCTAGGTGTTCCTCTATTAAATTCTGATTATCCTCTCTAGGAGCTTCTCCTACTGTTTAAACCAAGCTTTTAAAACATGTAATTTTCTGGCTAATCCTCATGCTCACCTAAATGCCTACCTTAACATTAGCTATCCCTTAACCTGACAATAACTCTTCAGTTTCCAAAGCAACAAACATACCTATTTAAGAGCTTCCTTTTGTCTAATATATTAATCCTAGATATGCATAGTGATAGTGCATCCAGCTTTAACTGTTTTGCTTTGCCTTGGGACAAGCCCAGAGAACTGTTATGAGAGGTCACATAAATGAAGTTAATAAATTAACCCCGCTTACATGAGAGTAAGCACCATTGAATTCAAAAAGGCTTCTTTCAGAGCAGAGTAGACACCAAACCCAAGAAAACTGGCTTGTTCATGTTGCTACCTTCCCTTGACAAGCTATTTTTTGTTGAACCAATTAAAACAAATGAGACTGGTTTCTTTTCATGGAATTTATGGCTCTCCTCTTCCACATTTTATCCTCACAACCCTGAGACATAGACTGACAGTGAATAGCCCAAGGTGGTCTAGGGAGCTTCATAGATGAGTCATGATTTTAACCCTGGCCTCCTACAATCTGGTCTATTTGATATCCCTCCACATTCTGGCAAAAAGCCATAGAAGTAAATACAGTGGTACCTCGGGTTAAGTACTTAATTCGTTCCGGAGGTCCGTTCTTAACTTGAAACTGTTCTTAACCTAAAGCACCACTTTAGCTAATGGGGCCTCCTACTGCTGCCGTGCCGCTGGAGCACAATTTATGTTCTCATCCTGAAGCAAAGTTCTTAACCTGAGGTACTATTTCAGGGTTAGCGGAGTCTGTAACCTGAAGCATATGTAACCTGGAGCGTATGTAACCCGAGGTTACATAAGGTGGTGTAAGGTGATGATGGGCTGTAAGCATTTTCCATTGGGCTGAAAGTTTAGTGGTGGGACCCTGTTAATAGTTCTGTGTGGCACCTTCCACCAACCAATTCAAACTCCAATCTTATCTAGGGGACTTCCTCATGGAATTTGGTGGGGATTATTTCTGACATAGGTATTGTGACATAGACCCAAACTAGAAATCGAGACAGCAGGGAACCCTCCTAAACCAAAGTTAGACACTTTTCAGTTGAGTTAGGCACTAAGCACTTACACAACTGCAATGCTTTTGTGTCCACATCTTTGCAAGGGAGGAGGATGGGAAGAAAATGAGAACAGCTTCGCCTAACCTACAGGATCTCCTTGGTCACAGGCCACCCTCACCAGATCTAGGCCCTACCAGCTGCTGCTGCTGCTTTGAGTCCAAAAAGATCTGGAAAGCTCTACATTGGCTACTTCTGATTTAGAAAGAACTGTCCTGGCTATCCCTGTATTAGTAAGAAGAACTATCTTGTTGTCTGGATCGCAAGAAGAAGCTATTTTTCAGGATCCAAGGCTAGAAGAGAGAGCTGTCCAGAGGCATGAATTGAGAAAGGGATTGGGACTGGGCACAAGGGTAACTGTTACTGCCAATCAATTCTATCAAACTTCACCTCCATCGGCCACCATTTTGTGACTGGTGGGTATCAGTAGTTTTCAGTCATCCCAAGTGGCTGCATGGGAACAGAAAGACTGAGAAGCTCTGCATTAAGGCATGCTCCCTCCTTAGCACTACTTTTCTGGCACAAGGCCCAAAGATCAAGCAGCAAGTTGGGGGGGGGGATACTTTACTTAGCGTTATTATGGTTTTCACGCAATACAACTTTGCATGGGTTCCACTTTGTAATGGAAATGCTTCTTTAAAAACATGGGTCTATTGTTTTAAGAAACTTTGTCCCAAATTTCTACTGCAACTGCTGAGTGCAAACTTTCTTTCAGGAAATTCCCTGGTATGCCTTCTTCATTAAGCTCTTCTCCCTTATTTCCAGTTCTCAAAAATGTCTTATATCTCTGGTAAAATAAATTGTCCACTTGGGAACAAAATTTTAATTTGATTTTGAGTGAGATAAAACACTCTCCACAACTATGAAGCCCTCCTTCCTACTCTGCATTTCTTTACAAGACTTTTATGGTGAAATCAGAGGCACTAGGCACACATTATTCATGCATACAATATATGCATGAGTAAGGGAGAATTGGTCATGCCCCAGCATAGTTTGCGCCACTGGCCTCACTCCCTTGATGCCCCAGTCTTTGCTGCACCTATGTGTGCTCAGCTAAATACAAGTAAGTGCCCTTTTGCAGCCTCCATTGCTCAGTGGCAGAGCATCTGTTTTGTATGCAAAAGATCCCAGATTTAGTGCCAGCTAGGGACACGGGTGGCGCTGTGGTCTAAACCACTGAGCCTAGGGCTTGCCAATCGGAAGGTCGGTGGTTCGAATCCCCGCGACGGGATGAGCTCCCCGTTGCTCAGTCCCAGCTCCTGCCAACCTAGCAGTTCAAAAGCACATCAAAGTGCAAGTAGATAAATAGGTACTGCTCCAGTGGGAAGGTAAATGGAGTTTCCGTGCACTGCTCTGGTTCACCAGAAGTGGCTTAGTCATGACCCAGAAAATTGTCTGCAGACAAACGCCGGCTCTCTCGGCCAGTAAAGTGAGATGAGCGCTGCAACCCCAGAGTCGTTCGCAGAGTCCTTTACCTTTAGGGCTAGGAATGTATCCCAGTTATCAGGACTCCCATTATCAGTCAGTGTACACAACACTGAGCTAGATGGGTCCATCAGTATAACAAGCTCCCCTCCCTCCATGTCTCCCAGGACCAGAAGTGGTATGAAGAAGCAGTAGTATAGACAGGCATGTTGGCATAGTCTCAGATTGCCTGGGCAGCTGTGGGAAAGTGGGTGTCTTCAGCCTCCACAACTGCCTTGTAGGGGCAAGATCTACTGAGAAGACTTGCTGTGCTCATTAGGCATGGCTCCCCTGAGCAGGCTATGTTTCTCCTAACAAAGAGTTAACTTCACATACTCTATCTGATTTTTTGTTGGCTTGCTGCCTGAAACACAGAAAGAGAGAGACACAAAACAAAAAGGGCACAACACACAAAAAAGAAAAGCGAAAAGGCCCTTTCTACTGCCTAAACATGCCCACATGTCAACAGCCAATGCGTCCTAGGTGTGCTCATACCTCATGATATAATGCCTGAGTGATGGGACACAAGAGCAGAATACACAAGGGAGGACGGGATACTTTATTTCAACCATGCATTCATGTCTTGAGCCCTCGAAACCGACTCCTAGACAACTCTGTCTGGCTCCTAAGTTTTGCCAAAAAAAATTAATTTTTTTTGGCACTCCTGGCTATAACAAATGTAGAATGCTGATGTTCACTGTGATATTTTGTACCTGTTATATTCATTCACTATCCCCCCCCAACAGCTGTTATGCTAATAATAAAAAAGTCCAACAAGCAATGCTATAAGACAATGAGATAGCATTCAAGCGACCAACCACTTTTTCTACCCACAATCAGCAACAGCTGTGTCCAATAAAAGTAACAGTTTGCAAGTGCTCACTGGAGAATACTCCTTCAACACTTATGCCTATCGCAAATTTTGTAAACGCTCTCAGGATTCTGAGGCAACTTCTAGGGCTCTTTAAAATTTTATAAATCTGCATCACCTTAAAAAACCCTACTGACATCAAGTGTCTCCATTTCACCTCTGAAAACAATGTGATTTATTTTGATAAATAAGCCTGGCTTTTGTCCCCACTGCCACCTTTAAGGATCCCCCTCTAGTTCACTCTCAGCATCTGAATGGAAAAACGAAACACTTAGCTCTGGAAGCAGTGATAAATATCATTCTTTAAATAAGAAGAGCAACAAGGAAGGTAGGTAAGAACTTTTGCCCCCATAGGATTACAACTGGCTTTTGTGCTGTTCAAACAAAGAGCAGAGTTATAGGCAACAGTGGCCCAAACTGTGTGACGCTCCCTGCTGCTTTGCCCCTCCTCCTCTCTTGCTAAACAGCAGCAAAATATAGCGCTGGGAAGCTGGAAAAGCAATGCATCCCCACTGGTGCCTACTGGTCACAGGACCAGAACTAAAGGGGAAACTGCTGCATTTCTTGATTTATTTATTTTTAAGTTAATTTAATTATTTGCAAGCCACGTTTTAGCATGAACACATGAAGGCCATTTTGGTCCTCTTCCAGTCCTGCTGCTGTGAGCTAAGCCATGGTTTGTGGCTCAGTATGTTGTCTACATGCAGGCTAGTAGTTATCTTGCTTCAAACCACGAGTTGCAACCAAGGTTTGTTTGCAGCTCATAGTTTGTCTGGAGGGGAGAAACCATGAGCCTGGGTTCAGATGACATGCTAAGTTAAACCATGGCTTAGGTTACAGCAGCACAGCAGGACCAGAACAGCAAACTGGCCTTGATCTCCTCTCCAGGGAGCCCGGAGGCTCACAAAGTGTGCTATGCCACAGTTTGATGTAGCACTGCACATAAACTGAGCTTAAAAAATCTAAGCGTGACAATGGCCTGGGTCAGGTGACATGCTAAGCTAAACCTTAGTTTAGTGAGGCTGTGCAAATGTCCAAGCTCCCAGAGAGGATCTCGCAGCAGCCTTCCTCCCCACTGGTACTTTCCAATGCTGTGCTAAGCCAAGCCAAGCCAAGGTTTGGAGATGTGTATCATCCTAACCAGGACTAGTGGTTAAACACTCCTCTCATTTATAGCAAGCTGTAGCCAAGAGCCATAGGAGCCAATAAAGGAGACATAGTTCCCCCAATAAAATATTTGAGGGCCCCGCCCCAAGTTAATGGGCATTGCCATTCAAATGGTGTGTGTGTTGCTGTGTCATATGATTGATTATGTGAGGCACGGCTTACCAGCCCCCCCCCATTTTATTCACCAGCCCCCCCCCCTATTTTATTCAAGTTGGCACCCCTGCAAGAGCAAATCTTTGTATGATCTTGCGGAGCTAAGGTTTGGCTTAATGTATCACACAAACCAGCTCAGTGTTTTAAATGTAAGATATATTTAGACCAGAAGCAGGTTTTTTTTAATCATTCAAAAGTTGTATAAAGTATGTGTTAATTGAATCCCGTGCTGTCGCTTTTTAGAACTGTATCACTTCCATTTCAGCTAGCAATCATCACTGGTCCTCTGCTTCTCAGGCAGGCCCCTTTTATGCATGATGAGCAAAGTGAAGACAGAGGTGCTTTTTATTATGTCTGTTTTTATAAGACTTTGTTAACAATCCCACAGTAAGGGTTTTCCAATTACCAAGGCTGGATCTAGACACATCAACAAAGCGTTTCAGTTAAACTTTGTATGAGAAATCGGGTTGGCAAAAATGGAACTCCACCATCTGGTGTCACAGAATTCATAAACAACACATATAAAGCACTATTTCTTTAACAATGTAGCTGAGTTCCAAGTTGCCCTCAACAGATACCTTGACAGTCTCCTTTTAGAAACAATGCCCAACTGTTGGAGGTGGTGATTCCAATATTTCAACTAATTTATTCCAAAAGTATTTAGGAGCTATCTTTGCTCCTCCACCTGTGCCCTTTCTTTCCCTGGTTGTTTTCCTTTATGGTGGCCCTTTAGAATCCTTGGAAGATGCCTCTCAGGTCCCTAAACGCTCTAGACTATCCATACAAGCCTACTTCAGTGTGTCCCTCGAAGTCCTGCATTTTGAATCTCACCATTTTCCCCCTTCACTTTTTTTGAGACCTTGCTCCACTTATGTGTGTTTCAAATTGTGATGACCCGAAGGTGGACACGATATTCCAGCTGAGCCCTAATCAGGGCCAAGTAGAGCAATACCATGAAATCCCATGATCTGAATAAAGTGTTTCTGTTCATGCAGTCCCAAGTGTGATTATTAGGCCCTTTGCCTAACACTTACATATGCAAAAGATTAGCTAAGTAAAAGCTGGAACAAACTGAAAATATCCTTCCACTCTCCAAGAAGAAAATGTGAAATCATCATCACTAAGTATCTTCCCTCTTCCCTGTAATCTATAGGCTCTTAAAACTGCCAATTGCCATTTCTGGTCAGCTTCTGGCAACTTCAAGGTTCTCAAAATTCACTAATTCTTTATATACTTTGTTGTGTTTTTAGTGGGTCTGGGGAAAGCAAAGACTTTTCTAAACCTTAGAATATATTGTCTATTGGAGGCCAATTGGAGAAAGGATATTAAAGCTAACACAGCACAAATCAGCATATCATATATTATTGTTTCTATGCTTATCAATTTTTGTGATGGAACCAGAGGGAGACATTAGTTTTCTATTGCCTTCTTTTGGAGAGAGAGACTACTGATATTCAATAAACTTGTTGTGGGATTGCTACAGATTGGCAGCAGCAGCAGAAATATCAAGTATATGGGCATATCCCCATGCCCAACTTATCAGCGATATGAGGAAAGAGGTTACATGTTTCACACATTTAGCCACTTCCAATCCAACAACCATTCCAAAGCAATCCGTTTCATGTTTAATTTGCAGGTTCCTTTGAAGTGCTGGAAATCTAATGCCCACGCTTAAGGCCATAGAGGAAAGATAATGCTTTTTATTTGCATGACATTTCCTGCGATGGTTGCCAATATTTTACTGGCCCTGTTGCTGTGCCTTTAACAACAACTTGATGTTCAGGCCGTAGAAGGTAAATAATATTATTTACGTATTTCAGAGCTTTTATGCCCTGCCAAATCATACACTTATCTCATAAACTTATGCTGTTTTCTAAAGATCAGGGTGCTGTGAAGTGTACAAGAGCGGGATAGCTCTTTTTTATGATCCATTGGCATCCTGCAAGTGCTATGGCATGGGCTGTTCACAATGCTGCCGAACATAGGCCCCTTTCTCTCTGGCAATCAAGGAGGACTGAGAGTATAAAAGGGAAAAGTTTCCCCACTTTTCTAATGAGCATCTATGCAGACTTGCAGTAGAAAAATTAAAAGAATGTAATCCAGTGTAATACCTAATCCAGTGGCCAGTCAGATACATATGAGATGCAGGTAAAGGTAAGCCGTCGAAAGATCCTTTACCTTTACCTTACCTTACCTTACATATGAGATGTGCACAAGCATGACACAAGCACAGTCCCATTCTCCTAGTAATTCAGAGGCATCTCAATTCATGCTCAGGTCTTTGAGAACACCTAATTAATCTGTATCAAGGATCAACAGATTATAAGGGGCTCTGGAAATAAGGTTTGGACGAGCAGAAATAAAGCTACCCTTTTCCTTAAAGAAAATCAAATGACGTAGACTAAGCATAGACACTGGGTGGCTGCGACACATTTGGACTACCACAACTTCCTCCCCCGTTATACTTAGTTTCTCCACAGTCACGATCTATCAGGCTCTCAGACGCATAGGTATGCATGGGTGCGGTAGGAGGATAGGGGAACAAGACTTAAAGTGCCTGGATGTAGGCCATGGGCAATATGTTTCCTTCCCCTTGTGTAAACAAAATGGAAACTAAAGCAAGTCAAGGGATAAATAATGTACATTTAAGTGTGCTTGGGAATGCCCCCTTTGGCAATTCTAATTCGTGTTAGTGATTATGATAATAGAACAAGGCCATAGCATTTACTGCAAATTAATTAATCTGGAATAAGAGTGTGATCTTGTTAATGCCCCATGGGACACTCACATTTGTACAATTTTATGTTACAGATTATTCTGCAAGAAATGTTAATCATCTGATGCCTGGCTTGATATTCTGTCAAACATGCACACACAGAAATAAAAATTAAATTATAATGAAAAGACTAATTTGCCCTTTAGCAAATGTAGGTGTTACACTGTGGCGTTTCTTTTTAATCAAAGTAGAGCAAGACAGGGGAAAATTAATGTCAACAACATAATTTACAAAAATAGCCCTCCTGCTCTGTTGCTCACAAATATTTTCAAAAACAGCGCTCTGCATGCCAACGCATTGGCTTGATGTAGTTTACTTTTGTGTCATTAACACTCTGTGCCGTAAGCATAACTCAGAACTAGGGATTCCAACTCGAAATGAACCTCAGCTAAGATTCCAGCTCTCAGTTGTGCTGGCATGAAGATTATTCTCTTCAGTGATAAAGAAGACAATATCCTAGGGAGACTGGAATTAGTCCTACTCTGCATCATTCAAGCCAAAACACAAGGCTTATCAAGAAGCAAGTAATTGCTAGCTAGCTAATGGCTATGGGAGATACACCACACATTCTGGCTAAGCATATCCTGGCAAATAACTAGCAAAATAAAAAATAAAAAATGATACTATGCATTTTTTTAAAAAAAGCAAAGGTCTGTTTTTAAGCAAAGAGAGAGAGAATTACCTCTTCAGATTGAGATGGACTGATTCTGGGCATTGGTGATACCTGTGGTGTTTTCAGATGTGTACTATTGCTGTCCGGAATGAGCTCTCTATGGACTGACTGGATGTGGTTTTGAAGTTCACTTTCTGATTCAAATTTAACATTGCAACTTGAACAGCGAGTCTTCAACCCTCCTGCTTTGCTTTTGTTCTCTGCGGAACTCAAGTTCTCATTCTGGCCCATGCCTTGCCTATTACTGCTGGAAGGGATGTTGACACTTGGGCTGCCACTTTTGCTGAGATTAACGCAGGCGGCACACAGACCATATGGCAGGCCATTGATGTCAAGTTTCACCAAGTCCTGTTTTGAACGGAATTCCTTCAGGCAAGAAGCACATTTGTACAGTTTCTGGAGATGCTGCACTCGCCCTGTGGCCTGCACTGCTGAAGTGCTGCTCGTCTTCTGCATGTGAAATGTCCCATGGATCTTCAGCTCCAAAGTGGAAGTCACTGTTTGCATACATACCACACAACGGAATCCCGTCAAGGAGTTTCGCAAATCAGGGTGCATCTGACAATGCTCCAAAAATTCTTCCTCGCTCTGAAGAGGCATTTTGCAAATTCTGCAATTCCCTGTATCTAGGCTCTTACTATGTGTGACTTTATGTTCTGTAAGAGTCAGAAGAGACGGAAATCGCTCGCCGCATATTGGGCACATATAATGTTTCACTGGACCCAAATGTGTCTGCATGTGTTCACGGAGTCCGTTTTCTGAAAAGAACGTCCGAGAGCACACATTGCACTTGTAGTTCCCTTTAATCAGTTCTGCCTTTTTCTTAATTATGGCACTTTCCCCGGGTCGGATGTTGTGATCTCGCAGCTGGTGATTTTGCAGGAGAGACTCCATTGTATAGGCCGCCCCGCAAATATCACATCCGTACATTGGCTCAGATGTATCAACGTCTTCTTCACTGCCATCGTGGCTATTGTGTGACTCCTGGCTATTTGTCAGCAAGGTCTGTAGCTCTACTTCTTCTTTCTGAACTGGCTCAGATGCTCCATTGGTTCCACAATTAGGGGTTTTTGTTTCAAAGACGCAGTGCTTTTCCCTCAAGTGTTTCTCCAGCAGTATGATGGCATGAAATGCTTTGCTGCAAAACTTGCAGTTGTACTTTTTGCTGTGCGTTGTGATGTGGCACTGCAGCTCCACCTCGGTACCAAAGGACTCTCCACAAAAGATACACTTGTGCACTTTCCCTTGGTTCTCGAGATGGTTGTGTTTGACATGGAGCTGCAAGTCCGTCTCGTTGCGGAAATCCCAGTTGCAAGAGGTGCACCTGTACACCTTCTTTTCGTTGCTGTGCTTCACGGCCAGGTGAAGCTGAATGGAGACCTTTGAATCAAACACCTCTTGGCACAAAGTGCAGCGGAAAAACACAAAGGTATGCATGTCAAGCAAGTGCTTCTGCAAGTCATCCACTGAAGTAAACTGTTTGTCACAACTTTCACAGATGTAGTAAGTGGAGGTTATCATGAAGTGGATGGTCACGTGCTTCAGCAGGGACTCTTGGTTTGGAAACTCCTTGTTGCACTGAGGACAAGTCAGTTTGGGTAGGACAGTGTCAAGGTGTGTTTTTAAGTGAGTCTGGAAACCATCCAAGGAAGTGTACTTAGCACCACACTGATTGCAAATGTATTCTCCAGTAGGGCGTGGAGGGGCACCACCAACCGCTTGCATCATCTTTAAAGAAGCCTGCTCTATAGTCACTGGAGATAAGGGGCTCATGGCTCTAGATTTCTTTCCATTATGAATGTAGTTTAGCGCTAACGGAATGTTCTTGTGATTTTCCTTTATATGTTTATTCAGTTTAAGAACACTATTAAATATTGGGGAATTTGTACAATAAGAACAAGAATACACTTCCACAACTGGGTCCTTGGGGGTTCCCAGCACAGGAGAACCAAAACGGGAACTACTGAGATCACAATGGACTTGTCTAATATGCTCTTCCAAAGAAGAATCAGTAAGAAATCCCATGTAACAATGGGGACAAAAGAATGCATTACTGTCCTTAGCAGCTGGATTTGCAAATCCATGATTACATCTAATGTGTTCCTGAAGAGTGTTGAGGTCATTGAAAACTTCCGAGCAGAAGTTGCACTGGTAGATCATAGCAGGCATGGTTGAAACAATCAGCGCAGGATCTGGGCCTTCGTGTATTTGTTTAAGATGCTCGTTCAGATTATAAAGCGAAGGTAATACTTCTAAACAATACTGGCAAATATGGGCCTGTTCGGGTTTATCTAAATGCATAGTTTTCAGGTGTATCTGGAGCACTGCAAGGCTCGAAAACAATTGCTTGCTGCAGTATATGCAGCTGTAGGTAACCTTGGCTTGCTTGCTTGAAGGCCCCGTGATATCTGTCACCTGTTGGGCTGCCCGTTTTCTTCCACGGCCTTTTGTTATGGGGGGAGCTGTTTCAACCATAGTTGAACTGTCCACTGAGAGGTTTGAATCTGGTGTAGTGCTAGACACTGAGGTGTAGCCAACAGTCACTAAAGAGGGGCTGTTGCTATGGTTGCATGATTCGGGCTGCTGGTGGCTATCCATGTGGCTATACAGCTCTTCGACACTATGGAAGTTCTCTGAGCAAATACTGCACATGTGTTTCTTTTCCGCTCCATTGTGAGCCTGCTCCATGTGGTTTACAAGGGAACTTTCCTCTACAAAGAGTTCGTGGCAGTAAACGCACTGAAGAGCAGCTCTGTCTTCATTCGGGGAACACTCCGGGTGGCATTCTGCTATGTGCTTCTGAAGGTCTTCAGGGAAATCAAAACCTTCTTCACATTGACTGCACTTCTGAGTGTCCTTCATTTTCCAGTCCTCCATCCGGGAGGCAGACTGGGAACCATCTTTGTTCCTCTCGTGAACTTGCATGTGACCGTGAAGCGAACTAGAGGAGAGGAACCCGCGCCGGCAAATGGCACACTTATATGGCTTGTTAGAGGTATGAGTCTTTAGGTGGATTTTAAGGTGATCGCTTCTCGAAAACGCTGCATCGCACTCGCTGCAGTGGTATTTCTTATCTCCCGTGTGGAGCTTGATGTGGCGATCTCTGCTCCGCTTGTGTTTGAAAAGGCGGCTGCAATACGTGCACTTGAAAGGGAGCTTGTCGCTGTGACTTTGCTCGTGGTGCTTCAAATAGCTGAGGCGGCTAAACGACTTGTCACAAAACTGGCAGGGGTAGGGCAGTCCAGGGACACCTTCTTCTTCGCCAAAATCACAGCCGTCTCCATGGCTTGGGGAAGTCTGATCTTTGCTTGAAGGTGAAGAAGCTGGCCATGAGCAGGAAGGGTCATCCTCAATGTCTACTCCATCTGGAAAAAGGGAGGTAAGAGAAGCAAACGGTTAAGGGCTTCCTCTTCAGACGGTACTTGTCATGAATATATACATTTGATCAGAAATGTACTGAAATGCACATGCAATTGTACAACATCGGCAGGCTGCCTTCTGCACCCGCACCCATCTTCTATAATATACTAATTCAAATCGGATGGTAAACTAGGAAAAGCCATGAAATCGGTCTGTTCCCGCATTATCCTTTTATTGCTTTTATCATTTGTAGTTGCTTGATGCGTATTATACATTGACATCTTTATTAAAATGCAGATTTTAATATACTTAATGTGTCTTTTGTATCCACCATAAAATGATTTGTATACTACGGGAACAACTGGAAGTGCCAACCAGGGAAAAAGTATTAGAAAATTATTTCAAAATTAAGAGTCACCCGCATGCCTAATATTTAATAAAAACAGAGTAATTCAAATTTCTCACTTTTGTATTAAACTTGGTCCTGAAAAGAACATAGTTTAATGGATTATTAGGAATTTTGGTGCTCAGCTACCAGAGTTAAAGAAGAAAGCATAAAACACAATGAAAAAAATATCTTCAGAAACACGCTGTTGGGAGCTGGTGACACCCTCTACTACTCTGCTGCAGTTTCCCACTTGAACTCAGATAATTTAGCAGCTACTAACCAGCACCGAAATAAATACATGGCTAATAACACGTGAGTTTGTATTAGGTTTATACTGAGTCAGCCAGGGTTAAGTGAAAGGAGTGAACTTCACAAAAGCTAGATTCGAACCGTGTATTATCTTCTTCTAAAGTTCAAGAGGTTGCCCACCATTTCTTCCTCTTTGCAAAAAAACTTTACTGGCGGAACTTCCTTAGTAAAACAGAGCCCAAACATTTAGGTGATCATAGACAAAGCAACTTGCAAAAAAACTGGAAACAGGAACAAATGACAAATTATTATGGTAAAAGCTGAAAGATTTATGAGTAACAATGAAAAGACAAACAAGAACATATGCCAAGTAGTAACCAAAACGACTTAGCTATTATACTACTTCATTTCTGGGTTTTAGGCTGAAACCTATAGAAACCAATGTGTCAATTTCTTTTTTAGATGGAGAATGTCTACAAATCACTTATGACAGAAAATACTCCAAGAAGAAGTGTTTCACTGCTAGAATAAAAAATAAGTTAACTCAAAATACTTGTATCGTTATAAATTAACATAATTTTATGCTGATTTTAGTTCCATTTATATACAACCGTTTATTCTGACAAATGATTTGTTGCTAGTTATTTAGAGCTCAAACTAGCACAAAGTTCTCTTGCTCACATCCACTGAAGTGAATGAGAGCTATGCAAGAAACTACCCATTAATCTCAAAAGTGCATATTCTTAACGAAACCATTCATTTTAGTGTTTAAAACACTGATCCAGCAAACAAAACACCTGACACTTGAAGTATTAAACAAAACCTTTATTTATTTATATTATAGGTAATAATATTTCTTGCAATACCAAGTCAATTGGAATAATAACATTTTTAAAAAACAAAAACCCTGAATAATAATCCTTGGAGAAAGCATATATTAAATGTGTGCCGATAAATAAATAAATTCACAACTCCTTAATACCTACAGCCTCTAAAAGGGAAATTATTTATCATACAACACAAAAGCCACAATTGGCTTACAGAAAAACACTCCAAGTCTGCTTTCTTTAAAGTAACAAGATTTCACTAGATTGTGAACTTTATGCTTATCCACAGGAAACAGAAGAGGATTTGTCCTTTTCCTGCATTTCGAAACCGATAACAACACCATCTCACTATCAATGCCAGACAGCAACCATCTAACTCTGAGAAAACAACCAATAGCATTCCTGGATCCTTGCCCATTCCAACAAGGCTTTTAAGTGCAAGCTGAACAGTGGACAGGTTGTGTCCTCTTCTTTATTACTCAGAGGCTGTCCACAGGCTATGCCCGATTCCTGTCAGGATCTTCAAACTGCTCCATGATCCAAAAAGATTAAAAATTAAATGGGCTACCACACAAGGAGCAGCCTACCAATATGGAAAGAAGCATAGAAGTCAGATTTGACTTCAGCTGTCCCGTGTTCTGTCTTCTAGAGAAAATATTTTATAGTAAGTAGGCTACATTCATTAGGGCAATACCTTCTCTATATCACTGCGCAAGTCCCATTGGAATTAGTGGGTTCGTGATAAAATAAACCTCACCAGTCTTTTCCTCTTAGGTCAAATGCTTATTTCCTTATTTCCATATAGCATCATCAATGTGCATGATGCTTCACAGAATGCAAAGGGACAAATGTTAGTTGCTTCCTTTACACAAACTTAGGCTTGATCACACACTTAGGGCAGGATTCTCCTCCCCTCCCCCCCCCGCATGCCCTTTGCACCCACTAAAATGGACTTGGGAGAATCCCCAGAACAACAAGAAAACAACAGAAAAGATGGGGGGGGGGTCGTTTCATCTGGCAAGTCGCAATGCTTGTAATAGCACAATGTTGAACTCCATTCTTCGTTGTGGCAGTACATGAGGTCTAGGGATGTTGTGCCAAAGACTCCATGCAAAACATAGGCTTTAAGGAGTGATTTGAAGGATGTGAAGTTGTGTTCCGTGAGGTGTTTTGAAGAACAAAGGGCAGCAAGGTAGATAAAGCAGATATGTTTGAGGGAGACAGTGCAGGATGCCAGAGCTAGAGAAGGGAAAGGCACAGAAAGCAATGTATGAGAAGAAATGATCTTAGACAGGGGTCAGCAAACTTTTTAAGCGGGGTGGGGGTGGGGGTGGGGTCCACTGTCCCTCAGACCTTGTGGGGAGCCAGACTATAATTTGAATTAAAAAGGAACGAATTTCTATCCCACAAATAACCCAGAGATGTGTTTTAAATAAAAGCACACATTCTACTCATGTAAAAACACCAGGCGGGCCCCACAAATAACCCAGAGATGCATTTTAAACAAAAGGACGCATTCTACTCATATAAAAACACGCTGATTCCTGGACCGTCCGTGGGCCTTAGTTTAGAAGGCGATTGGGCCGGATCCGGCCCCCAGGCCTTAGTTTGCCTACCCACGATCATAGAGGTAGGAGAGGCCATGGAGAGCTTTAAACAAAATGTCAAAGAGGAACATCACATTACAGAAATTACAAAACTTCAGATGTAACTTTACCAATATAACTTCTACGTTATCTCATAATTTCACATGACAAATCCTAATATACACATGTTAACATGTGCAAATGTGTCTAAACATAATGCATATCACACACACACACACACACACACACACACACACACACACACACTACACAGACCCCCCCCCTTGACAGAATTTTGGACCTCAGGAAAGTCCTTCATTACCACCCCTTTGTCTCTCCTTTATCCCACATCACCCTCACCCCTTGGCAGTTCTTTTCCTTTGGGTTCCTTTAGGGGAAAGGGCTGTCTTGAAATATTTCCTGCCTGCTGGATTACAGCTCCTCAGGGCATGATCTGAGGCGAAGGACCAGCCTCCCCTCCCCTCCTGAAGTGCTCAGCCAGGAAGGGAGGGAGGGGGGAAACCTCCAGGCATATGGCTTGGCTCCCTGAAGAATCAAGTCCTGAGCATTCTTTCCATGTCCCCAGCCCTTCCAAGAACACTCCACCCACCAAATCACTCTTTTTCTCAAGTCTACTGTCCTTAAAGGGGCACAAGAAAACAGTTTCAAGGAAAATGATTCATGTTCTGTGAGGAGCACCGATCAACATCAAGCAGCTGGAGCTTCAAATGCAACTGCTTCATTTTGTTGAAACTTTAAGGGATATTCTGGTCTTTGTTTTAAACACCAAAAGCATGATTTTTTTTTAACCAGCCCATTCTTTATAAAATTGAATTTATGAGTAATGCAATTTTGATAAAATTTAAATATTCTTTTTCCAAAGAAAATAATGAATAAATACATACATCTTTCATCATTATAAAGTATCAGCTAAATACATTTGTTCCTGTGCTTTTTTGTTCCAAACAATTATATATACCTGCTCTGTTTCTGACTTCCTTGGTTTCTAACATACAGGACCATTATGCAGATTTTAGTACACTAAAAGGGGGGAAACATGAAAAATCAATAACAACAAAACTCACAGCAGCCAACATATCTAGAGGGGCTTACATGTCTGAAGAAACTGAAAAGTTTTAACTGCCCTCCTAAACATAGGCAGTGAAGAAGCCAAGCAGATCTCCTGGAAGAGGGAATTCCAGAGGCAAGGGAGCTACCACAGAAAAGGCCTTTTCATGCATTGTCATAGAATCATAGAACTGTAGAGTTGGAAGGGATCCAGGGGGTCATCTAGCCCAATATCCAAGGAAGGAGAGTCCACCACCTTGCAAGTCTAGTCCACTGTTGAATAGCTGTTACTGTCAGAAAGTTCTTCCTGATGTTTAGTCAGAATCTTCTTTCTTGTACCTTGAAGCCATTGGTTCAGTCCTACGCTCTGGAGAAAGAGAAAACAAGCTTGCTCCATCTTCCATGTGACGGGCAAAACTAAGAGCATTTAGCCAGAACCTTTACCCCTGGTGATAACTCCAGAGGGTGCCACTGAGGCTCTTAGCTTGTCAACTATTTTTTACTATCTGGACTTCTCTCCTTCCTAGGCACCCTCCCCTGCAGCCCTGAGCCTCCCATTGACCCCCAAAGCCAAAACAGGGAGCTCAGCCAATTCCAGGAGGGAAACACCAGAGCAGCCCTTTGAAAAGAGCAAAGCACACCCAGCAGAGAAGGTGGGCCAAGAAGCAGCTTTCAGATTTGCAAGTTGCTATGGAGAGAACTGTGTGTGTATGTGTGTCCCATTTTTTATTGGTGCAGCTGGTTCTTCTTACCCGAGTGTAGCACCTTATATATGTCCCTATTGAAATTCATTTTGTTACTTTTGGTCCAGTTCTCCAATCCGTTACAGTCATCTTGAATCCCAATGTTATCTTCTGCAGCATTAGCTACCCCTCTGAGTTTGGTGTCATCTGCAGATTTGATTAGAATCCCCTCAGTTCCTTCACCCAAGTCATTTAAGACATTGAACAATGCTGGGCCCAGAATAGGACACTGCAGCACCCCATTGACCATTAATGAGGAACCATTAATGGGTATTCTTCAGGTTCGGTCAGTCAACCACCCACAAATCCATCTAACTACGGTAATTCAGTCCATATTTTACCAGTTTCTCCACAAGAATATCAAGGGAGAATTTGTTAAAAGCCTTACTGAAATAAAGATATACTATGTCCACATCATTCCCCTGATCTACCAAGCTTGTAGCTCTCTATATAAAAAAATAGATTTGTCAAGCATGACCTGCTTTTGAGAAACCCATGCTGGGTCTTAGCAACCACAGCATCCTTTTCTAAGTGCTCAGACTGGCTAATTAATTATGTTTTAGGACCTTATACATTCCTGAAGGAACAGCAAGAAGGGCCTCTGTGGAAGATGTCGGTTCTCCTGCAGGATTATATGGAGAAAGGTGTGTTTTGGTGCTTTATAAGTCAAAACCAGCACTTCCAAGTTGTACTCATAAACAAATAGGCAGCAGAATATTATTCTCCACGACCTTCCAAAATTTAGCACAAAGAAGGCTTGCAGCTATTACCACATATGATCATAGTTCTCAATATATATATGTTATTAATAGCAAATTTCCAAAATATGTATTAATGTTGTGAGAGAGATAGCAAATTCTTTGGTACAAGAAATAGGCTTTGCAATCACTTGTGATCCCAACTTTTCATGAACTTAGTATTAAATGATATGTCCTACAAAGACATGATATATTCTTATATAAATACATGGTGAGTGTTTAGAACACTGCATGACTGCTGAGACTCTATTGTATTAAAATCACTTTCTTTTTGTAGCTGTCACTTTACCTATTACTGTTACAGTTACTTTACTTATAACTGTTCTCCTCAAACTTATTTTGCTTATATTTTGGTATACTTTCCTTTCCTTTAAAAAACTATCTCCCCTTGCTTCCTTCTAAGGTTCTTTCAACTTTAACATGAGACCCCCACCCCCCCAAAAAAGAAGATTAATGAACTTCAGAAGCAGGACTGACTTATTCTTATGAATCAGGCCCAAAATGATTCAGTGGAATAATAACCCCTAGTGTTAAAAGGATATCTCATTTAAAACAATATTAAGACTGCAGAGAGCTAATTATTGCAACTCCATTTTAAAAGTGAAATTCTACATTTTCTACACTGTAAAGGGATCTCTTGCTGCATTGATACCTGGTAAGATTTCCCATTTGGTATGAACAGAAATTAACAAGAATTTCCTAGGGAAGATTGGAGGGGTGGGCACAGGGAGGAAGGAAGTTGCACATAGAAATTGGGTGAAACAGACTGGGAGATATCCACACAGAAGATCAGCTGTGTACCAAGTAATGGCTGCTTAGAGTTCCACAGAAGGGAGATAGAAGCAGACCAGGGAGCCTCATGTCACCATTGTGCAATTACACGGAATGTAAGGGAACTCTTTGCTGTACATTATCAAAGCCAAAACACGGGCAAAGCAAGATGTACTGACTCCAGAAAGGATATGGAACTAGCAATCATAAAACACATGGGAAATTTGCAGTAGCAGCCATGTTTACTCTAAAATATGGGAAGAAACAAGCAACAGCCTTTTGGAAGCTAGCTGAACAGTGTTGCCGCTATCAAGGTAGGGAATAAGTTCTTCCTATAAGGTCCACTGCATTCATATGCCTTGTTTGTGGATTGAAGATGACCTGCATCACAGCCCTTTCATTCCATGCATTTTGAGGACTGACCAATGTGTTATGATGAGTTCCATGTTTCTTTTCAAAACCTTTCTTTTTTCTGCTTTACAAAATGAAGCTTGCTTGTGGCCTTTAAGTGGTCCCTACAGACATTTTGTTTTGTATTCCACCAAGTTTTTTATTGATTTGATTGCTGCCTCTCCCCAATACAAATTTATCCGTTTAAAACAATTGTTTTGTTTAACTTTTAAAGTTGTAAATCACCTTGTGAGGAAATGAAATAAATAATAAAGAAAGGGGGACCTGGGCAACTACTTTTGCACCGCTTTTCCACAGAAAATCACCCACCCATCAAAAGAAAAAAAGGGTAGAAGTTGCTTTTACAAATACCAGCATCCTCTCAGTAACTGTGGTAAAAGCAGCTGAGGGTGGAAGATTTTCAGCCTGGGAACCTTGTGAGTGGTTTAAGAAGCTGCATAAAAATGCAGTATTGGCTGCTGCTGAGTAGATAGATAGATAGATAGATAGATAGATAGATAGATAGATAGATAGATAGATGTAAAAAGAATAAGACACTGTAATAGAATGTATAGTTCATGCCTTACAAAATTGAGTAGTAGAATACTGTGAACTCCATGGTAATGCAGAAATGGACAAATATACATAAAGGGCATGCTGAAGGAGGCCAATGGTACTCATATTAACCTATACTTTTATACATAACTTTTGTTTTCAAACTACTTTGATCCAAAGTCCATTTACGGACGCACATATTAAATTTGTCTTGGGAAGCAGTGGGAGTTTTACAGACTATATCCTGAAGCATTCCCCAAAGTATTTCATGACTTGGGGAGTGAGGGAGATAAAGTACATTTTCTAAATCAACGATTGTGTGTGAGTGTGTACACATGTGCATATTTCCCTTTAAATCCTACCAGTCGCTAAGTGCTACTTACTGTAAATGCCTTTTTTGTGTTACTGCAAGGATTCTGTGTTTCAATGTGATGCACTTAGCATGTCCATGTTAATTTTTAATTTTGGGAACCAGGCACTTCACACCAGCTGACTTCTAAAGCGAGGCCTAGCTTGTGCAATTGAAGAGAGAGAAAAAGATGCTAGAAATCAGCTGCACGGGCTATGAAGTCTATTTACACATGCAGATTTGAATGGATCGTTAGTGCATCGAGGGGAGCTCCCCCCACCTCACAGCAGCTCTTACTTGCTGAGTTTCACCATTTCCATAAAGCACATTAAAACAAGTGTGTGAACACTCTGAGATGAAAGTACCAAACACTCTTGAGATTTCCAGTGGAAAGTAGAGCTGCCTGACTTTTCTCCAAGCAGACAGGAATGCCCATGATTCAGCAGCCTGAGTAAATAAAAGAGGTCCTTATTTCCTAATTTTTCTGGCTGGCCACACTGCAGCACTCTCTGTGCCGCTGCCAACGGGAATGCAAAGCTGGAACTACACCCAGCAGCTGAAGGACTGTCTTTGTTAGCTAGCCAGGCCTTCCTGGCCATCTTCTGGCAACAAAACTACCATATCCTGCAAGAAAGATCTCCGTCTCGGGCTCGAGAGCACTCTAGTCTGCCTAATAGGACCAAACAACAGATTTTTGCCCTGTCTGTGTTGGAGGAGGACAGCTGGAAACTCAGTTAGTGGCAAAGTAACACCTGTTCAGTCATATTTATGGGGAAAGTGCTCTGCTAACAGAAAAGTGAAGTAATACCAGAAGGAGTTATTCCACAGGGGTGGGATGAAGGAGGCATCAAAGCACAAAGCACCTCTGTGGTGCAAGCAGCCAGCCACTCATGTGCCAACCTCAATAGTTGTGAAGTCTTGAAAGTGATCTTATCCCCCAGTGCCGCTCACTGAATTAACAGAGCTGCTTCTGAACAACGTGGCCAGGCATCAGAAAGGGGCATGACTTACACACATTTGGGCTCAACAGTTTTGCAAGCAGAAAAGTAGGCGCTCTGTTCTCCCTTTTCTATGTATTTGCCTTTATTTTGGCTGACATCACCAAAGCTCTTAACAGGCTTGTGATCCAAATCAACAGGGGCTTGAGTGCTTTTGAAAACACCACTCTATAATCAGCTCAAAGCAAAACAATTTAAAAAATGGTAAAGAACATGGAAATGGCTCTAGGCCCCTGTTAAAATTAGTTGAACCTCCTAATAAAATCAGCTGCATGAACATTATGATGCAATTAGCTGGTCAATTGGGGCAAGACATCACTTTTTTACAGGACGTTCTCAGCTAGATCCAATTACACATAGGTCCCGCTCACTATACAAAAATTCGCTTATCCGAATGTAAATAATTAGGCTGAAACATCACTATATACCCCACAGATTCAGATATCTGAACAGACAGAGTGGCATACTTCATTACTTGTTCCTTACTGCCTTTTCAGGCAGAAACCATGTAGGGAGGGAGGGAGGGGACGAGATCAGACAAATCAGGGAGCAGGAGATAACAGAAATTCAGTTTCTCCTTTGTATCTTTTTTGCTGGATGGCTGCAGTCATTTCAGCAAGCTACCATGGTGTGTGTGTGTGTGTGTTGGGGTGGGGGGACTGGACAAATCCCAGATTAGAAATGCTTCCATAGGAAGCAATGGAAACCATGGCCTCATTATGTGAACGATCACCTAACAAACAATTTGTAGGGAATGCATTGTAATGTAATGTAAATGAGACCTGTATGCAACCATAAAGCAAGCTTTCTCTCCAAAGGAGGCATCAGTACTTTCCTAGAATAATTAAAATAGCCTTCCTGACTCAAAGGAGCTCTTGGATGCGCCAGGATTAGACTATCAGGAATCCACCATCAACCTATCAGACTTAGTTCCAGCACCTCTCCTGAGAGTTCCAGCAGATCTTCTCTGTGTCCATAATTATCCTGGTGTTGAGGGCAGGCTGAGTGTTTTCTGGGTGGAGGAATTTGGATAGATTGGGAGTTGATGCTTTGATGCTCTTCCGAAAGAAGCTCTTTCAGGGAGGTGCGTTTTTCTGGTTGCTCCCTAAAAGCAGCTCAACAACTTTGGTGTCCTCCTCAAAGCAGCTCAACAACTTAGGGTTGTCCGTCAAAAAAAGTTGGGATTTCCTGCACCTCTTTTTCTAGAAAAAATAAGCACTGATTACACTGACATTCATATGGTTGTGCCTCAGGTTGCTTTTGGATGGATGGTCATGTAAGGGACAGTTGTTCAAGCCTCAAGTTCATGCAATTGTCTCTCAGCACAATGATCCCTTCTCATCCCACCGCATTCTGCCAGACATAAAGGACACATTTATTTTGTGAAGAAGAGAAACAGGCAACCTTACATCCTCACAGCTCCAGCTGGGCCTAGTTTCCTATCAGTGCTTTGGATATTGTAAAGTTGCCAAATATATTAAAAAATGGGACTTTCATTTTCATCATTTAGGGATGTTCATTAATAAAAATTCAGATCTGTTTAGTAAAATAAGCAAGTCTCTAATGGATTTTTTAAACGATGGAATATCCCATCATTTCCCACTGTTGTGATCCCAGAGCAGGTCGTAACAATCTAAAATTAAATAAGACTACAACAGAACACAATAGAAAGCAGCAGCCAACAAGTTGTCAAAGCCTATCTCAACAAAATACAGAAATAGCAGATTGACTCTGGACCAACAGTTGTGTAAGGGATACAAAGGAGATAAAAAGGTAAAGGTACCCCTGACCGTTAGGTCCAGTTGTGGACGAATCTGGGGTTGCGGTGCTCATCTCGCTCTATAAGCCGAGGGAGCCAGCGTATGTCTGCAGACAGCTTCCGGGCCATGTGGCCAGCATGACTAAGCCGCTTCTGGAAAACCAGAGCAGCGCACGGAAACGCCGTTTACCTTCCCGCCAGAGCGGTACCTATTTATCTAGTTGCACTTTGACGTGCTTTCAAACTGCTAGGTTGGCTAGCTGTAACTGAACTCACTCCGTCGCAGGGATTTGAACAGCCGACCTTCTGATCAGCAAGTCCTAGGCTCAGTGGTTTATACCACAGCGCCACCCACGTCCCTGTATACAAAGGAGGTACTGATACACAAAAAGATGCTAAACACCGCACACACAATGATGCTGCACTAGGGTGGAAATTCGCCTTTAGTCTAGTGTCTCATGCATATATTGTTATGGACACTGTAGGCTGTGAAATGTACATAAGACTGATGAAATCAAAACACTACCCCAGGACAAGAGCATTCACTTATTGCTACAGCTGGATGTGAGCATCCTCTTGGAGACATAAGAGCACCAAAGGAGGCATGTGATCTCCCACAACAAAATTGGTAGGCTGGTGTCCACTTGCTTTCAGCAGCTTAAGCCTTATCAGCCATAAGCCTCCAACGTGGTTTCATGACCATAGCAACAGCAGTTGAGGGATTGCCATTCCTGTCATAGACAGCTTCACCTGCCTCAAGTTGCTGACCAGTGAGGGGGAAAGGCCTCTCCGCAATTCATGATGCTACTACCAAGTGGTCAGCCTGGCCAGTTACGTATATGTGCAACTACTGTGCATGGAGCCACTTGAAGAACCTACGAATCCATATGTAAAGCAAAATAGTCTCCTTTTGAGTCCCACTTTTGTGTCGTAAGGCCACAGAAATACGTTGATTTCTCCTAAAATTAGGAGTCACCAAGCAGCCTACAGCTGCTGGATTAGTACCTGATCAAAGAGAAAATATGGTACATCAGTGGGCTAGACACCTCCCAGCTGCAGGCCTTGCTGATATATTTTTGCTACCTGGGCTAGTTACCTGTAACGACAGACCTGTCCTTGGGCCCATAACTGTCCTTGGGCCCAGGGGGCTCAGTATGATGTATGTGGAAGTACAACCTAGTAAGGTTCCTTAACAGAGACAGGATTTACAACAATGGTTACTTTCGAAGAAAACACTGTACAGAAAAATTGACAAAGCAATATATTCCAGCAGTGGGACGAGAGCAGACACACCAGTATATCCCTAGACTTATTTACATATTTACATGTACACAAACATAAAAGCAGGCATACTGTGCATGGCCCCGACACACTTTTGGCATACATTCCAATGCAAATTTAAATGATATTAAATAGGAAATGAACAAATATGACCCAGGTAAGTCAGTTGACCAGACAGATAGTAGGTAGCTCCTTCAAACAGTTTTGTGTTTGTTTTTTGCACCAGAGTTACTACATATCATATAGCTTGTAATAATTTGTTTCAGATTTTGAGGCAGGATATACCTTTTATTATTACCAAAGTGCAACTAATTGTCTAGAAAGCTGCCCTGAATATACGAGAAGGCATGTCAGGGAAATGTGATGCTCTGACCAAATTAAAAAGACCTCAGGTAGTATTGAGATAAAATATTGTGCACTTGCTGGGCATAAGGCCATGCTAATAAATATAATACTTGGCTATGATTTTCTCAGCACATCACATAATTTAAACTTGCTTAACATCTGTGATATTCAGATAATACACAATATGTGTATCAATTGTACAGCACACATTTCAGTCTTTTCGCACAACTATCAATTCTTATAGTTTACTTAGCACCCATTGTGTCTCCACAATATTATGTTGTCCCAGAAGGTGTGTGATGTCCATGCAGGAAATATATTTATACTTTTTTAAAAAATAAATGTGGGCACCATAATAAGTTACCAAGCCTCAAGCCATTTTCAATAGAGCATCATACATTATTACACAATTTCCTCCATTTGCTCTCAACAGAAATATAAACAGTTTTGGAAAAGCTACAACTTTAATAATACAACCACCACATTTTTTTCACATCAGTGGCCCCACATTAAACTCACTCATTTGTCTCATAACTTATTTAACTGCTTGAAAACTAATACTCTGTAATGGGCATTCAAAAGAGAAATGTGAACTTTAAAAATTATTTATAATTTACAGATGTTTTTAAAATGTATCAATATTTCAAAACTACTCTGGGAGGACCAATTAAATGCATTAACAGTTGGGTTACTTGGGGAGAAAGTTAAAGGGGTTCTGCATTAACAATAGCATCTTGTGGCTTTTTCTGTTTTAGACACTGTGACAAGAAAGGAAAGAGATTCCAAACTCTGATAACATAAAACCTTCTAATTTCTGAAGTATTTCTTTCCTGCTTAGGTCATAAGTTATTTTCCTACTAGCTTTTTCTAGCGGAAAGTTCTATTATCAAATAAGATATTCTGCCTGTAAGATATTCTTCCTATGAAAGAGACAATAAATGTTTTCTTCTTTATTATAAGTTCAAACAAAAGAACGATTTCAATGTCCATCTCTTCCACCTATGTTCTCTGTTTATTCAGCATATTAAGATAAAAAGATGAATGAAATGCATAGATTTCACAGTCACCATCCATTTTGATGGTGTATATCCTTCAAATTAACTTTCTTTCAATTTATAATAGAACACTGAGACACTTAATCTCAGAGTCCTGGGTTCAAGCCATTTTTGCCCACGTTGGGCAAAAAGATTCCAGCATTGCAGGGGGTTGGACTAGATGACCCTCATGGTCCCTTCCAACTCTACAATTCTATGATTCTAGGTTCATGGGTTGATGAATTAGGTATGCACCTTGTTTGAGATATCTGAAGGAATGCCCACATGCTTTAAGAGCTTTTGGGGATACCATTCTTATACCATCCCCGACTAAAGAAGATTGTTCCATTAACCAGGATAATATTTTGGTAGTGGCACCCAGCTTTGGAATGCCAAATACTAGTGGTGCTGACTCTGTTTAATTTTAAGTGCCAGTTGAAAAACCTGTATCTTCATCCTGGTCTTTGGTAAGAAAGGGTCATGAGGTGACATCAGCAGCACTCAAATAGTGCAGAAACAGTCTGGCGCATTATAAGCTGATTTTTTTAAAAAAATATGTTTTGTTTCTACTGTAACCTGCCTGGGATCATGCTACAATGAAGGCTGGTGTATAAATACAATCATGGATTGGATTTAATTGCTTAACTGTATTCCAGTTTTTAAACTTAATCTGTGATAGTTTTTATTGATTTATACGTACTGTTTTAAAGTGTTTTGTTTTTTGCTTTGAATTGTTATGGGGCATCTCTCCACACACACACACACACACACACACACACACACACACACACATATATATATGAGAGACTTTTTTAAAAAAAATTATATCAGCTTGGTTAATATACTGTTAACATACTGTTAACCAATGCAGATGATACAAAACAGAATTTAAATGCTTCAAGGGCAGTCCCACTGCAATAATCTAACTGAGATATGATCAAGGTGCATGTGATAGTGGCCAGTTCTGTTCTCTCCAGGAAATGATGTTCATTCTCTATTGCAATCTGCAGATTAAAGCCTTTTCATTCCACCCATCAACATTCATCTTCTATCCCTATTTTGTTTTCATATCGCTCAAACATGCAGTCTAATGAAGTGTTGGTTGAGCTTAAAAAGCCTGCTCACTTCTTTGGGACTTTGTAGCTAGCCTTAATAAAGGCATATCCTACTGTTACCTTTCGAGTTGTCAAACATTTGCCCACCGCTTCTTAGATTAATGACAAGCATACGAGAGCACTGCTGTTCCAGTGGTTAGGTATTTGCTGCATCACTATGGCATAGTTTGCCATGGTCAAATGCAACAACAAACAATGCTTTGATCAAACTACAAAGTGATTAAGTAACTCCCTCGCTAGGAAAGTAAAGAAAGATAGATGAGAAGGGGGAAGGTATAAACAGAGGTTTCATTCTTGATCCTCTAAACTAGGCATGAGGAGCCTGTGGCCTTCCAGATGTTGCTGGAGTACAACTCCCATCATCTCAAACCGCTGGCTATGCTGGCTAGGGCTGATGGTAATTGCAGTCCAACAGCATCTGAAGGGCCACGTGTTGCCCAACCCTGCTCTAACCAGAGTTTTAGAGGATTTATCTGAATGCAACTAGAGTGGGGTGTTAAACTTGGGTTTCCACAGCCAACACTAGCACTTTAGGCATTACAACAGACTAGCCAGGAAAAGGAGGAAGTGGGTGCAGCAGCCAGCATCTGTTCCTCATTTGATCCTAAGATGTGACATAAACAGAGCCTACTGTAATTCCTGAGAGAGGAGCTATTCAGATTCCATGTGTTTTTACCTCTGAACAGTTTAATTGCCCAAAGTAGATGCTGGACTAGACACCATTCTCAGGTCTGTGAGGGAAGCCTCCATTCATCCCTGCTCCATGGAAAATAAGAAAACCCAAACTATCAGGATTCTTTCATCCTGTAACATTGTAGACTACAGATGAGAGGAAGAAATGGGTGACAGTCAATCTCTTCAATGAGCCAAGTCATGTTAATTAATTACAATAGGCCTACTCTGAGTAAACATTAGTTGACTACCACCCAACATCATTTGTTCACAGGCATAATGATGCAAATTAATTTTGATCTAGCAGAGGCTGATGGGAGTATTTCGGTGTTGCATCTTTAACCGCATTATCTGCTGCTTGCTTTTAATGTCAGTTGCATGCAAGTTTCCCGGTGAGGTTTGACTTAATTGCAACTGGGGAAAAGTGAATCCGCTTTGCAGCCAACATTTTCTTTCTCTTACGTATGTATTCCATTTGGGAAAGCCTGCTGGAACTCACGATTAGCTGCCTGAAATAGAGGCCTCTTCAAAAATGCAGATATCTTTTCTTTGTTTAAAGCTGTATCTAAAACAACCGGTAGCAGCTTCCTGTGATCAGAATGGAAGCACTATGTGAAATATAGTAAATTAAGCCTTTGGCTGTCATGATTTGGGTGGGGGGCAGGGGGAAGAGTGAGCAGCAGAATAGCTACTAGATTTGGAAAAAAATAAAAAATAAAAATTTGCTTCATTTACATCCTGTCTAAAATCTGCTGAGAAGCTCAAGGTGTCTTATCTCTGACTACCAGGGGGTATTCAGCAGCCAAAGCAGTTAACATACTTTCTAACTCACTCTCTCTCTCTCTTTTTTAAGGCCACCTTATCTTATCAAGCTGATCTCTTCAGCTGAGGAGAACCCAGTATTTATCAGAAGCTGAACATTATATTCGCAGTTCAGGCTGCTACAGACAAATGAATGTAAAGTAGAGAGAATCAGTTAACCAGTTCCACTCTCAGTTTAGACTAATCTTTGGTTTGTTTTAACCTCAGGAAACATGTGTTTCTCCCCTATTTACATGGTCAAAAAGGAACACACAATCCCATCATCACTAGAGAATCCGGGTGCAGAGTGAAGAATGTGGAAGCAGGCATCTTCTGTGATGTGCACACCAGGCCTCCATAACTCTCTCCCTTTGTAAGCTATGTGCTGGAGTAACTCGCCAAGTGGGGTGGACTCACAGCAGTAACCTCCCAGCACCAGCAGCAGCAGCAGCAGCAGCAGCATACTGCCCAATGGACCCTGACCTCAATGCTGCCTAGCCTCTCTTGGTACATGGTGGCAACACAGCCAGAAGGCACTGCTGCAGGAAGTCTCACTTGTCCATGTGAAAAGTTTATTTGGATACGGTATAGCTATACAGGATGGAGAAGACTCCTTTCACGCACATGCGCACTGGCATCAAAGCTATTTTCCCAGTGTGACACCATGCTATCAAGTAAATGGTGAATATCTCACACCCATGTGGGCACAGCTAAATGTGCAGATCTTTCCTACCCATTTGGCCACTTTCCCCAGCTCCTAGTGGGTGTTCTACCTAAATAGGAAAGATCCCCACGGTCGATCCTATAAATGCAGTCATACTATTTGGAGCAGCAGGGCTAACAAGCCATAAGCTTGTGAAGGGACTGAAGAAAGAAACTTTGCAGTCCAAGGAGTCAAAGAAAGAGAATTTGATGTTCTTCTATTTTTGTCTGTTTGATATAAATTGGAAAACTATATATAATTTTAAAAAACAACAGCACTGTTTGAAATACTGCCTTAGTGGACTGCAAGTACAGAAAGACAGCAAGAAGCAGACCATGGCAGAGGTGGAGTGTGTTCATCATGGAAGGATGCAAGGTGGCTGCTGATTAAGCTATTATACTGGTCTAAGTGGACTCCAAGAGCAATAAAGCACTGCAATTCATATGTACTTATACAGGATTAAAATACAGCTCAAGCACAAACATGTGTGAAATAACCCAGAACCTTTATTACCACAAAGATATTATTATACAGTGGTACCTCGGGTTACCTTCAGGTTACATATGCTTCAGGTTACAGACTCCGCTAACTCAGAAATATTACCTTGGGTTAAGAACTTTACTTCAGGATGAGAACAGAAATCATGCTCTGGCGGTGCAGCGGCTGCAGGAGGCACCATTAGCTAAAATGGTGCTTCAGGTTAAGAACGGACCTCCTGAACGAATTAAGTACTTAACCCGAAGTACCACTGTAGTAAATCGAATGGCGTTTCAGTCTTTCAATTAAGACTGAATATTAATGAGATAGTAATGTCTCTTAATACTGTATCAATTGCCATGCCACTGGCACTGGACAAAATTTGAATTAACATATAAATTTTCAGAAATATGTCACTCATTTAAAAAGAGAATTCCTATCATAGATTTCCCGCATACCTGGCTTTATATCCATGTCTTCCCTTCTGCATCTCAACCACCTACCATGGGTAGTGATAACCTTAGGCTTGTCAATGCCTCGAATACCCTCTGTTAATTGTCTATTATCTTTGTGTGTCAGCACAGAGGAGAAGGGAAGGAATCATCTTCCAAGGAGCTCAGCCACTTCTCCTGAGAGCAGTGCCCTTGTCAGGGCCTTAGAGACATGAAAATATGTCACTTATTGGAACTGTAGTTGAATCAAACTACTGCCCTTGAAAACAGCAGACTAGATACTATCAAGCTGAAGAGCATGGGCAGATCCAGTTCCATTGTGGTTCAGACAATTCTTTAAAAAAAAAAAAAAAAGAGAGAGAACCAATTTAGGCTTATATAAATTAAAAATGTTGCTTTCAATTAAGTATACTGTAGCAAGCAATATTTTTATTACCGATGCCACAGTTCAACAAAATCCTCATATTAGAAGCTCATTTCCACTGCTGAAAGGAAAGAATCTTAAGAATCTCAGTCCCACTCAAGTCCAGTACAAGAGGTACCCAGGCAAATCATTCTCTCAGATTGAATGTCCTCATTGCAAAGAAGCAGTATTAGTGAACTTCTTTGCAAGACTGTTGAGGGATGGGGAATGAGTTGCTGACAGGTTCTTATCAGCCTTGAGTCTTTAGGATATGCCCACAAGTGACTTCCTCAGCTGAACTTTATCAGAAAACAGAACATATGGGAAACAGACCATGTAATACTGTGGTTGCCAACCTTTTTTGGGTCCGAGGACAAATCTAGAATTTTTAGAAGGTGCCAAGGGCACCAGTCACAAAATGGCTGCCGTCGGGAGTGTTACTTAACACAAAATGATTCTGTAAGTATGAAGTGTGTCCCTCGTAAACAGAACAGGATTCCTGATAGCTACTGTGTGGACAGGACCAATCCACTGTGCACAGAAACCATGAGATCTTTGACTCTTGGGTGAATCGACAGTGGAACTGGTCATGATATGCAGGTCTCTCTCTTCCAACACTGTTAAAAACAGTTTTTCATGGTGGGGCTGAAAGCAGCCTCAGGGGGCAATTTTGGGTGGGCACAAGGGGAAGGGGTTTTAAGAAACTGCTCACGTCACCTTCCAGTCTTCCTCTTCAAAGTAGAGCTTCAGTAGCTGCACTATTTTTTTAATAGGTCAGAAAAAAGCATTACAGAAATACTTCTGATTTGAAGGGAAATGGCTCATTCTCAATTACATTTTCTAAGTAACAATGCTCTTAGCAGTACAGCAGAATGTGAGGCGCTATGTAAAGCAGCAGCGGCACCCAAAAAAATTTTTTTAGTAGGTTCACTTCAGCAGAAACCTTCACTAATATAACCTTACATTTTTAAATTACATGCTTCCTCTCCTACTACTGATAATTAGCAAAAAATTAAAACGTCAAGTTTGTCTTGGGAAAAAGAAAGAATACTTAAGAGCTCTTCAATAAGTCCATCAGTTTGGTTAGCCACAAATAAAGATGCCACATGGCTGCTTCAACACAGCTCTGCCAAGGTCTTTTACCAGCCGCCCATACATTTTGAAGCTTTTGCCCCCTTGAAAGCTTAAATTATATACATTTATATGAATTTAAGCATGCACATGAGCAGCGGCTCTTTTCTTCCCATTGAGATACGGCTCCCACCCTAAACTAGAATCTACAGTCATGCCTATTTCCTAGTTGTTCAAAATCATCTGCGTGTAATCTTCTGAAGTGTGTGACTTGTCTAGCCTTGAAAAATATGACTCAAAATGAGATCGGATACAGAAAAAGGGAAGTTAACACTGTGTTTTGAACAAGTAAACAAGTGTACAAATTAATTCAGAGAGCAGTAATTTTGAAAATTTTCTCTGTTTAATGTGCACTGCAGTTAAACTACTTTTTTCTGTACAAATTAATTTACTGCATCAGTGATCGATGTTTATGTTTAGGCAATTTTATTTCTCAGTATGGTAAAATTAGACCTAATAGTTGCAACCTGTTATGTCCAATCTGTCACTGAAATTCAAATTGCTTTTTTCTATTATTCAAGGAGCAATTTGGAGGAATGAAAGCCATCTAAAACCAGAAGACAAACAAATCCATTGTAAGAGCTCAATAGCCTGTGTCAACCACCAGCTCTTATGTATGAGGGATCTTTTCTGGCAAGAGTCTTTGCCATCCTTTCCTTCCATTATAAAAGGCTTCCAAATTGCTGAGCCATAAAAACATTAGAGTAATATCAGAAGTAGATACCTCTCTCCTTTCTTTCTTTTTAAAATATTACTTCAGCCTCAATCCATCAAGGGTGATCTGAACCAACCTGTGTTTACAGATCACCTTTCACGCAGATGATGCGCAGCAAATGGATGTACACTGGTGAAAGGGCATGCACTTCATACCCAGTTCCTAGAATCCATACATGGTTCCCTTTGAGAGATGGGTGCCATGTGTACAGTCACCCAATACAAAGCAACGTGTACAAAGCTGGAGCGGAGCGGAGGAAGAGGATGGTCCCAACTGGAACGCCTTCATCACAGCTTGGGATTGTGGCTGTGAACCTGACAGTGTCAAGCGCCTATCTAACTCTTTGCACTACAGTCCTTATTAAATTCTCTTCTCAACATTGCACCTCAACAAAGTAATTGTGCTTGTGGAACAACTTCCATTTGTGCAGTTGAACTCAGCCCCCTCTCCTTGCCCCCTTTAAATCTGCTCTAGGGGATTCCTTCCACACCTCTGGAGTAGAATGGGATTCACAAGGGGAGGGAGGTTCTGTTGGGAGAGAGAAGTCATTCCACAAGCACAATTACTTTGTTGAATATATAACACTTTATGTTCATATGTTTTGCATTACACAAAATATAAGAAATTTATATACAAGTGCATTCTGACACCCCCCCCCCCGGGTGAGTATTCTAATACTTGGTATTTTGTTTTTCTTGTAATTATCAATAAATATGTGTCACTTGCCGTTTTTAATTTAAAATACATATTTGGTATCTAATCATTGTTTCATTCCCTGCACAATCTTTTCCTTGCTTCAGTGATCCTGCCTGTCCCAAATTATTCATTTAAATCAGCTGGCACAAGATGGTTGCTGGCACTGCACTATGGTTTTTGTGTGGGCCTTTTAATATGCTGACTTTTCCCCAGTTCACAAAATTGTTGCCATTTTAGTTTCATTTTCATTTTAAACCAAACGTCATTACTAATATTTAGAGTTTAGCTACAAATTTGCCAATACTGTCTATAATCACCTGGGTATTGGAGGGATATTGAGAATGACATGTAAACCAGGTCACCTTGTTGTAATGGAGACTCCACCCACCCACTGCTTTTGGCTAATTTGGGAGGAAACTGAACACACAAGAAAAATTTTTCCAGAGATAATGATCAGGATATGAACTCATGGACTATGACGTTGTGTCATTTAAAGCTATTATTTTGAGACACTTCTGCAGCCTTCCTTAATAATTTTCTCTTCCATTATCACTTCTCAAATACCAAGCAGACTTGTTTCATTTGAAGATGGCTTGGTTCATCACACTGAGGTGTGTGTGTGTGTGTGTGTGTGTGTGTGTGTGTGTGTGTTTTGCTAGACAGTGCTGATTAATGTGGATTATTCAACTGATTAATAACTTTACTGTTTCACAAGGCCAGGCTGATGTAATTGCCACATTTTTAATAATATTTTAAAATTGCAATTTGCCATGATTGATGATATCTAATTTCTAGGAGTCTTAGGAACCTGGTATATACAAAGTGGGGGCGGGGTATGACAACAGTACCATCCCCTGGTACTACAAAGGCCTATCCAAAAACTGAAAGACTGTGGTCAGATTAATATATAGTTTGAAATTATGCATTAATCTAGCCTTCTGCAACACAGTACCCTCCAGCTCTCATTGGACTACAACTCCCATGATCTACTAACAATGCTGACTAGGGCTGATGGGTGTTGTAGTCCAAAACATCTGGAGGACACCAGATTGCGGAAGGATGGTTTAACACATAATACCAAAGCTGAAGAGAATCCAAAATAATCCCAAAGGTGAACAAAAGAGAACCGAATCACCCCTAAAATAGGTACTGGATCATAGGAATTGGGTGCTTACATCCAAATCAGAAGACAAACTAGCAGCAACTTAACAACTTAAAACATATTATTGTTTAGGATCATATTTATATACTTTACCTAAATTCAATTAAAGTGGTCAGTTGGCAGACCACCACATGACAATGGTACTAACCTTATTTCCTGAGCTTTTTTATCCTGCCTCACAGGTCTGTAGTGGATTTGACTGTAGCTGCCTTGTCAGAAGAATCATGTAATATTAATCCTTCCTTGTTTCCACTATTTTATTATCTGTTGTACAAAATTTCCTGACTCTGCACTCATTCTGAATTGTGTTTTGTTGATACTGGACTTCACCATTCCCCACAGCAGCGTCCAAATGCTTGATCTATTGCTGAAACTAAATAACAGTTTGCCTATTAGGTAAAGCAAAGGTTGTATTTCTTATTGACTATATGGTATGCTGTGGAGCTACTTTTTTAAACAACAGCTTGAGGGATATGGGCATTCACTCTAACTGGAACAATGAAATGCATACTTGATGGACGAGGGCATAGAACATCACATTTTGTGTTTTTCAGTTGCAGGTTTATAGATCTCACTGTAGGATGAACTAATCTGATTTTGTCAAGCAGTGAAGTGTGTGCTTACCTGTATCTGCATATGACTAAAATACTCTTTAAGTATTTTTTCCAGTTTTATCTCATTGCATGGCCATGCCCTACACTTCTCCACGGTCATTTGAAACTGCAACTGCAGTTAGGCCCTGGAAGTGAATTTAGTTTAAAAGAGAACTAATATCAACTAGTACAGTGGTACCTCGGGTTAAGAACTTAATTCGTTCTGGAGGTCCATTCTTAACTTGAAACTGTTCTTAACCTGAAGCACCGCTTTAGCTAACGGGGCCTCTCGCTGCTGCCGCCGCACAATTTCTGTTATCATCCTGAAGCAAAGTTCTTAACCCGAGGTACTATTTCTGGTTAGTGGAGTCTGTAACCTGAAGCATCTGTAACCCAAGGTACCACTGTAGTCTCTTTTAAGACACTGGGGGAGGAATTCCATATTATGATATGGTGATTGTTCTGTCAGGGCAGAACAACCCACCCTCTTCCACAACTGCAAGCTGTTCTGCTGGTTCTCCTGAGCCAATTCTGTGGGGAGAGAAGATGGAGAAAGCTGCACTGCACAAGTGGAAGGCCTGGCACAGGCTTCCACTGACAGGACTCATTAGTTGAATCCTGCCCTGATCCTACATGTATAGGATCTTTAAAAAATACAAATAAAAACATGAAACATTGCAACAAAAAGTTAAAAAGAAGAAGCAGAAAATCAAAAATCAGAAAAATTAAAGGTAACGCAGTAAACCATTTTGGGGTGCTTGTTGCTGCAAGACATTTAGGTGAGGCTTAGAGACCCTGAAAAATCAACTTTCATTTGTCATTTTCCCTTAAAAAAAACAATTTTAAGGTCTTTCCAAAAGAAGCTCAACAACTTTCAGGGTGTCCTGGCTTCTACTTTTTGAAATATGGCAACACTATCCATGTAGGAAATACAAAATGTGTGCTTTTGCTACGATTGCACACATCAAGGAACTGCTAAATACACCAAGTTGTTACTTCTGTGAAGGAAACACTAATTCTATGTTTTAGTTACAGATAGGTAGCCGTGTTGGTCTGCCATGGTCAAAACAAAATAAAAAAATTCCTTCCAGTAGCACCTTAAAGACCAACTGAGTTAGTTCTAGGTATGAGCTTTCGTGTGCATGCACACTTCTTCAGATGTTTTTCGTGTGCATGCACACTTCTTCAGATGTTTTAGGTTGCATAGGTAAATCTGAAGATATGATGGCGAGTTGTGAAGAGAACAAGGTATTGGGATTCAGGCAAAAAGCAAGCCCAATTTTAATATGTTTTCAGCAACTGCTGTGTATTAAGCTCATAGTTATTCACATGAATAAGATATGCATATTACATTAATAATGGGCAATGTAAATGTGAAAATTAAGAGTGGCCCTCCAGCACTGGACATTTCTAATGCAGCCCCAGAGTACTAAACAAACCGGCTACCCTTGTGGAACACAGATTTACAACAGCTTCCTAACTCTCCCCACCCAAATACAAATCCCATTTTGCAAACCAGTTTGAGGAAAAGGGGGGGGGGGGAACAGGACAAAAGGGTAGCAGATGCAAAAGCAAAGGGAGCCCATAAAGCAGTGAAGGGTAGGCCAACTGAAATAAACAGGACTTGGAGCATGCCTTGGAGGCAGCCAGCAAGGGGCTCTGGCAGCTCACCTCAGGGAGGGAGCTACGCAACTGAGAACAAGAAAAATTTGCCCCTGGCCTGTTCCTGATCAGACCAGATTTGACCCAGCTGACAGCAGCTACCAGGAAGGGACAAACAGCAGGAGCCCACTGAGCACAAACATGGGCCTAGCATTTGAAAGGCTTAATACTCTGAGGCTTTGAATTGTATTTTCTGACATATCAGATTCCAAATATCCTGCTTGCTCCTATCTTGAGAGAGAACAGCCACATTCTGCACCTGTTTTCGCCTCTGGATCTATTTCAAGTGAAGCTCATTTAGAAGTACTTTGCAGTGGTGGGAATCTAGCACTAACAATTGCATAAATAACAGTGGTAGAGCCCCATGCTCAGAATTCGCTGGGTGCATGGCTTCTTTCCTTCCAACAGGCTCCGGAAACTGAGGTGACACAGGCGTGGGGAGGAATGACAGTATATGCCCCTCACATCTGACCTGAGCTTCTAATGTTACCTTCAGAGAGCAGGAAGGAGCACAGCTTAGCACCTCCCATGCTGCAAAGGACAATATGGTAAGGGTTAGACCTATGGGCAAATAAAGATATAGGGTGGTATCAGAGAAGACTTACGGAAATGAATGATCTTGGCTAATTAAGGTCCATTAATTCCAGTGGGTGTACTCTGAGGAAAAGCTTAGTTGAGTACCATACACAGAAAACAGAAAAAATCTTAATTTATATATATATAAAACAACACACTGAGAGGCCCAACACTGAATAGGCTCAATCTTCTATTGAATTAAGGTGTGGTGACAGGAACCTCAAATATCAAATGGTACCTAAGTGCAAACAGCTGCCAAAGTAAGACTGAGAACACAGGTCATTTTGAGCTACATTGGAAGTAGGTGTTACTCTTTTGATCTTCTTGAGCAAAAACTATGGAAGGAAATGCTACAGTTAACCACTGCTAAGTCTATGCAAGTCTGAAAACAGAGTTAGGCTACATACGGAGTGTTTCACAATTCCCGCTGCTACTTTAGACATGTGCTCATTAAAACAAGCTCTTGGATGGTTTTTTTTTCCAGGGTTTGTTCTATTTCAGTCTGGACTTCAAACTCTTCGGGTAGTAGTATGCACACTGATAGCCCTTAGGGCTTTCTATATTCTGTAAGAGGTCTAGGACACTGTTGGCATTAAACAGTAGTCATAGTGCTGCTGGTGATATGCTACTGGCTTTGCTATTTAGAGAGTGGAATGGCTGCTGAAAGCTTATACACTCCCTGACTTTTTATTATTGTGAATACTTGGCTTTTGTTTCCTAACTGTCAACATATGCTTGTTTTCATATCATCCTGTACTGCCCCGTGGAGGGAACTAGTTTGTTTCTAAGTGTTCTGTTCCTGGTGTGGGATTCCACCCCCCCCCCCGAGAACACAAGTTACAAGATGTGGGGCTTTTTTTGGGTGAGGGCGGGGGAGAGTATATATCATACCAATATTTGCATAGTAAACATAGTGAGGTAACATTAATGTGTTTGCAATGATAAACAATCGCTATGCTTTTTAAAAAACCTTCCTTTTTTATTGGAGCAGTTTCACAACTTTCAACCAGATGTAAGTATCATGAAATACATTGGGGGGGGGGGAGATGGTTGACAATATTCAGGCAACATTCTAGATATAGTAATGCAGATGTACTGCATTTTATAGAATAATGTATTGTTACCATCAAAGGCTTAACTATCTACATTCCCAAAAGACTATGTGTATATACGTAACACGTACCTGTAATCTTCCAATGATATGCCAAAGAGTAAAGTTAAGAAAATTAGTGTGACATGGTGGCTGTATTCTTTGTTACGTTCTATTCTATTGATAATTCAGTCTACAGTATGGTTAATGCCTGTATATGCTTACTCTCATACCAGGTAACTGTGATAGCCTTTCCAAGCCAACAGATTTGTAATTCCATTCCTCAAAATATATTCAGGTAAACTAGAAGTGGCAAAGTCTTCTGTTTTCAAGTGCAGGAGTGGCAGGAGAGGCCCAGGTGAGCATTCACATCCAATAAGAGGCTGCAGTCTGTTATCTTGTCCTGGACATGAAGTAAGCTCTTCCATGTGAGAACCAGAAAGAGCTGGCAGATAGGAGGCATTTGGTTCTATCAAACACTGAAATCCCCTCTTTAGGGGTTTCCATGTCTTCTGCACAAGGAAGCTAAACAGTAGCTTCAGGGTGTGTGATTTTTGTCAGGACCAGAGTACATGCAAGTATTAACTACCTTCCATTTTCAGCATGGACCCGATCTTCCCTTCAGAGGCCAGTGTCCTGGTCTAGAGAATCCTGTCCCAGACCAGGTGCCAAAATGGGAAATGGTTGCTTTGACTTCTCCAAAATAGGTAAGGGGTGAGCCTGAGCATTAGGTACAAGCAGAGTCAGAAGTCTTAACTGACGGGTCCTAAGATATTAGCTTATCCCAATTTCACCAATTTTCTTTCTCTTCTTTGGCTTCTTAGAAGTAGCTTATTTTTTTCTGAGTTTCTGGGCCTAACAAACCAGTTCATTATCTTAGCCAGGTATTGGCAGAAAGGCCTCCACAGAGTGTTCTGGATCCAACATCAATATTGAGGTCATCAATACAGAGATATTTACAGTCACACCAGATAACAAAGGTGAGGTTATGTAGGGCAGTGTTAAAATTAGGCTACAAGAGACCACCATAGCACTGATAACTGCTCAATTTGCAGAAATGGATTACACCATCAATAACAATATGGACAGAACCAAGGTAGAGTCGTGCTGCCCATAAGGCTTTTGGGATGTTGGCCTAAGTATCCCCTGCTGAAAGGTCACACAATCCCTTCATGAATCATTGAATTTAGCAGGGATGGTCTTACAAACTGGGTCCTGACGCTCTTGAACAAAGCAGTGGTAAGACCAATCCTGAAGAAAGCCTCCTTGGACTCAGAAGATTGAAAGAACTACATGTCAGACATCAATATCCCTGACTTGGGCAAGGTTGAATTGAGTGGTTGCCATCCAACTTTAAGTATGATTGGATAAACCTGATTCTCTGGATCCATTTCAATTTGCATTCCAGCCCAAATTTGGAACTGAAGCTGCCCCATTCGCTCATATTGGATCACCTGTACTGAAGGGAAGGAATGCAACTCTTTTTAGTCTACTGGATCTCTCAGCAGTGTTTGGTTCCATTGGCCAGGATACTCTTCCAGATAAGCTCCCTTATTTGGGGGGTGGAGACATCATTTTTCAGTGGTCCCACTTCTAGTTGGAGGGTGGCATCCAGAAAGTTCAATGTGGGGGCATTTATGACATGTAGTCCTTCATGGATCCATTCTGTCTCCCATGTTGCTCAACATTTTATATGAAACCACTGAATAAAGTTATCAGAGGATATGGATTTGGAAATCATTGCTATGCTGATAACACCCAGCTTTGCGAGGTTTTCAACTATACATCTGGTCTTTGGGAACAATAATGTACAGTGGTACATCGGGTTAAGTACTTAATTCTTTCCGGAGGTCTGTTCTTAACCTGAAACTTTTCTTAACCTGAAGCACCACTTTAGCTAACGGGGCCTCCTGCTGCCGCTGCGCCGCCAGAGGATGATTTCTGTTCTTATCCTGCAGTAAAGTTCTTAACCTGAAGCACTATTTCTGGGTTAGCGGAGTGTGTAACCTGAAGTGTATGTAACCCGAGGTACCACTGTACTGAATGAGCGTTGATAAATTAAACTCAGTCCTGATAAGACAGAGATACTGTTTGCATACAGAAGGTGGTGCTCATTCAATTATGAAAGAAACTATCCTCTCTTGAAAGAAGAGATGGAGAACCCAAGCTTTCAGATGTTGTTGGAATTCCTACTTACATCTGTCCCAGTCAGCATGGCCAATGATCAGGGATGATGAGTGCTACAGTCCAGCATCTGAATGGTCACGGTTTCTCCAGCCCTTTCTAAAGTATCAGGTGTGCTATCAGGAATGCTAATAAATTTCCCTTTATCTACCCAAGTAGCCTCAGTGGTGTGATAGAACTTCTTTTAGTTGACACCACAATTTTCCTGCACAGAGATATCTTAGCCACCATTATTCATGTCTTGGTTTCTACAAAGTTGGATACTGCAATGTTCTTGTACATGGGGCTGCCTTTGAAGATAGTTCAGAAATCCTGGACAGGGAAGCAAGCTTGCTAACAGAGATCGCATCTTGGCCTGTATTGAAGCAACTCCATTGGGCCCCATTAAGTTTCCAAACCAAGGGCTAGTCTTAACCTTTAAAGCCCTGTGTGGCTTAAGACCCTGCTATCTGTAGAACCACCTTCTCCTTTATCTGTCCACTGAGATTGTCATCTGACACTTTCTCCATGTGCCCTTGCTATCTAAAGTGTAGTGTGTAGCGGTGATTGGAGAACCTTTTTTGTACTGGTATTCTCTCCTCAAGGAAGACTGCATGGAGCCCTCATTATTCCCATTTAGAAGCCAGGCAAAACCATTGTAGTTTTACCAGGCCGCCTCCCCACCATGTGAATCAGCTATTGCTGTTTCAGTTTATTTGAATTTTCTGTATTAGTTTGTCTGCTTTATAGTAAATTGCACAGTTTTATTTCTTAGAACTCAGTAACCTAGACTAGGGACATAAATTTATGTTAAAGGTACAGGATATAACTCAAATAAACATATAAATGCCACTGTTGCAAGTGATTTTTGGAATCCCTGTCCAATGAACCAGCAGCAATGGGATGGGATTCCTACAAAATCCTCCCAAGGCAGAGGAGGCAGTGATCATGTACATCACTGGGAGACGGTGGTGATGATGATCAATTATGCTGACCATCCAATTGGGTTGCCCCAGCCACTCGGGGCAGCTCGCTGCAGTAAAATGCTTTTGAGAAAGTGCCTATTATGCCACTGCTTCCCGCTGAAGAATGGCAAAGGTGCCCACTGGTGGGGAGTTAACAACAAAAGTAACACAAAACAAAACAATTATAAATATAAATAAAATGAAAAGTACTGGAGAAGAGAGGTGGATACTGAAGGGGGGAAATGGAAGAAAATTCGTAGTTCAAATTTGTAGAGATGCTACCACTGTTGTGGTCAAAACGGAAATGAGTAGGAAGGGTGAGGTGTCCTATGACAACACATTCTAGAAGTTGCAAAATCTGCTCTGCACAGCCACAAAATCCATAAGCTCCCACACCTGGGCAGAAGAAATAAAGCCTCTTTAGTTTTGCAAACTCCCTCTGACCAAGCACCATTGCTAGGTATTAGAGAGGAGACAGGAAGTAGTGCTTCCTTCTAGTTCCTAAGCCCTTCCAGCACCTTCTAACAATGGCACCATGTGTCCCTTTTGCAAGGGAAAAAAGAGGTGCCCAACCAAAAAATAATGAGGCAGGGAAGACTGACATCCACATTGGCATGCTGGTCTGGGCGGAATAGTTGAAACCTCTCCAGAACAATGATGGGGCTCAATAGCACTACCTACTGCTCAGCACATAGGGACACGTGTGGCGCTGTGGGTTAAACCACAGAGCCTAGGACTTGCTGATCAGAAGGTTGGCAGTTCAAATCCCCATGACAGGGTGAGCTCCCGTTGCTCGGTCCCTGCTCCTGCCAACCTAGCAGTTCAAAAGCACGTCAAAGTGCAAGTAGATAAATAGGTACCACTCCAGCAGGAAGGTAAATGCCGTTTCCGTGCGCTGCTCTGGTTTGCCAGAAGCGGCTTAGTTATGCTGGCTACATGACCTGGAAGCTTTACGCCGGCTCCCACGGCCAATAAAGCGAGATGAGCGCCGCAACCCCAGAGTCAGCCACGACTGGACCTAATGGTCAGGGGTCCCTTTACCTTTACCTTTACTGCTCAGCACACACAATATATACACTAAAATACACTTGGAACTTATGCAAATTTAACATGTGCATATTCAGGTTTATGTGCTTGGTAATTTTATTTTAAGGAGGCAGCCAACCAGGTGGGGAAAATGTTGGCAATCTCACCCACCATTGCACCCAATGTATTTTGACTATACACAATTTTAAGACGCCATCCCCAGAAAATAACCCCTGCGTACATTGCAGTCTTACTGTATATAAAAGCCTGCCAAATTGTTTGGGAAGGGACCCACTGGAAATAGCTTTGTGGGTCGGATATGCCCCACAAGCTGAGGGTTACCTTTGCTTTACGTTCTTAGCCTCTGAGTATGTTAACCATAGATCTAACACCAGTAGTTATTTATCCTTTATCCTTTCTATTAGCCTGAGATACAATGTCTGCAAATGTGAGGTTCTTGTCTAAATATAATGGCTAACAGCCACTAATACATCTATGCTCCTTGAATATGTCTAATTATTTTAAAAAGCCTATTTATCCATGTTCATAATATTTTTTGGCAAGAATCTGATTTTTTTCTGAATAGAATGTTGATGAATTGCTACAGACTGTCTTGGCACTGAATTAACATTATCATTCTCTTTGCTGAAATTATAATGTTTCCGACTGCTTAGAACTGCCAGCTTCTAAACATGTAATGTGTAACACCCTGTATTTATACAATAACCTTTGTTTACTTTTATCCCTAAATAGTTTCCAAATAAGCATCAATTTGTATATCACATTGGTGACAATGCTTTTATTTTCACTAATAAAATATGTACCTAGATGATAACTAAAATCACTGAATTAAAGCTATCATGCGGTAGTGAAATTGCTTTCTTCTAAATTTGTGCTTGGACTGTATAAAGACAGCTTCCCAGCCAGAAAAGATCTTTATTCCCTATTTCTGAGGACCAATGGCTTCTTTCCAATGACCTTCTCCCCTTGTCATTCATCACATTTCTTTGCAGAATGGCTTCATCCTTAAGAATTAAAAGATTCACAGAGCAGTTCACTTTTACCTGTGAACAGGTTGGTTCTAGTGGCATTGTAAGTTGTGGCAGTTCCTGCAACAGAGTTTTGGGAAATGTGTGTAATAAAGATAAGATAAATCTTTTTTAAGTCCAGTTACAGATAGGTAGCCGTGTTGGTCTGCCATAGTCAAAGCAAAATAAAAAAATTCCTTCCAGTAGCACCTTGAAGACCAACTAAGTTAGTTCTTGGTATGAGCTTTCGTGTGCATGCATTTCGTGTGCATGCATGTGTATCTGAAGAAGTGTGCATGCACACGAAAGCTCATACCAAGAACTAACTTAGTTGGTCTTCAAGGTGCTACTGGAAGGAATTTTTTTATTTTGCTTTTTTAAGTCCATAAGAGATGATTTTTAAAGTCCTGAAGTGCAGTTACTATATGCACTGACAAATGAAAATCCAGCTTTTAAGTCTATTCTAATTTGTGCAATCTGATTTATGAATGATTTGGAAACATTTAGGACTAGAAAAAGTATGCACAGCTCCACTTTTTCTTTTTCTTTTTCTAAAAAAGATCTCCGGACACACAGCACTGAAAAAAGATTAAGCCATATTCTATTCCAAAGGCGCTGAATTAATTGAACAAATGAAAAACAGCTTTGTTGTCAAGATTATGATGTTCTTGGACAACCTGCTTTGTGCATCTTTCAGATGAACCTACCAAGAAAATATCACCCACTTCCAGTGCAATTACAGCTAACTACAATAAACTGTAGCACAGAGTTGTGCGATAAAGATGTCACAGTACAGGTGACATTTATCTATCTATCTCTCTATCTATTTATACTGCTCTTTATCAAAAGATCAAAATACCAGTACTATGGTGCCTTGTAGACAAGAGGGACTTCAGCATGGTTTGTACCCAGGCTTCCTCCATGGGGAAACAGGCATTATGAGGGACATTAAAAGTGCAGAACGCTCTCTGAAAACAGGGTGTGGGTGGAATATTTCTATGGGTATGCGTGGTCCTGCCACCATCCTTCCTTTTAGGACTATTTTCCCTCATTGTAGATACCCAGAGATCTCAGGGTGGTCCACAACACAAAATCACAATACAAAAACACAAAATACATGATAAAAATAAGAACAAAAACTCCTGCAGATTTACAGAAGTCATCCCAGTTTCTGATTTGATCCTGGAATGTCCTGCTTTTCCTTAGGATGTCCCTATTTTCATGGGAGAAACGTTGGAGGGTATATGTGGAGTTATGCAACTCCCGAGCCAAGGAGATAGGTAACTATGCAACCTTTAGAAGACATCTGAAGGCAAGCCTGTATAGGGAAGTTTTTCAATGTTTAATATTTTATTATGTTGGAAGCCACCCAGAGTGGCTGGGGCAACCCAGTCAGATGGATGGGATTTAAATAATAAAATTGTTGTTGTTGTTGTTGTTGTTGCTGCTGCTGCTGCTGCTGCTGTTATCACATTTGAATAGGATGTTTCCGATTTTCATCGGAGAAATAAATGTTGGGAAGTATGCCTATAATCCCCTGAAGAGTTCAACAGGAGAAAAGAAGGAGAGGAATGAGGGACATGTACCTAAAAATGCCTAGTGAGCTGTAATTCAGCAGATTCAAATGCTATACAGGGTTGGGGGTGACAGGGTGTGGGGTTGCTGGCCAAAGTCTGGGGACAGGGAGTGACGTTGTTTGCTGGCATGTGGATGAAGGATGTGTTTGGGTTTTGTTTTCCCTCCTCCTCCTCCTCCTCAAGGGCCCCTAATATAAGGTTATCAGACGTCCCCGTTTCCTGGAGACAGTCCCCGGATTTACAAACCAGTCCTCATACAAAATCAATTGAAACTGAAAAGTGTCCCCGGATTCATTGAAAAAAATCTGGTAACCTTACCCTAATACTGATTTACTCTCACTAGCCTTGCTCTCCATCATATTTGAATTCTCTGGATCAACTTCCCCCACCTTTTCACTGCTGCTGCTGCTGTTGTTGCTGTAAAGGAGTTATACCTCAAGTAATCACCAGTAAAAATAAAGCTGGAAAGCAATATTGTTGAGTATCTGGTTTTTTATTTTTCCATTTCCATTTACAATTGCCAAACTGTCCTCTCTGCTTTTTATGTAAAACTGCAGATGTCTTCTTATTAATCAGGATCCTAATACATTCCAGATGAATAAACAACTTTGGAACTATAGCACGTTCTACTCTTTTTTAACCCAGGATTTATTAGAGGAACTTGTTCCAAAAATCTCCTAACTTAAAAAAGATGGTTTATTGTTCCTTGCTTCTACAGCAGGGGCCTAATAAATGCACTGAAACTATGTCTTTGTCCACTTGCAACACAAAATTCAAGGAGATTTCCAGCCCTGCTGTGTAACTTTATCCAAGTTCTTTGAAATCCCAAATAGCTTCCTCAGACTTGGTCTTTAGCATGCTGGAAACATCAAAGACTATCAATTTGGGTATAATATATTAGTGAAAACACTATAGTAACTTTGCCCCCATGATCCTTTGCAACACATGCACTTAATATTCATCTGTGTCATCCAAGCACTAACTAAAATACAAAGATATTACTTTAAAGAGCAGTTTGGTGCACACAGCACAGAGTGTTTTTCCTTAGCTTTGCTCCACATAAAAATTAGAATAATTTAGGAGAATCTACGTCTTAGCATCATTTTAATTAATGCATAACTGGGCTTTTATGGGGCTAATATTTTTCAGGAAGTTTAGCCTGCAATGAAACCACAATTTCAACATTAAATTATCCACAGCAATCATTTTCTTTCATAGTTTAAGTTGCACTCTTTTAGAAAAGAAGGAAAAATGGTTCTCTTCGTGCAATAAACAAACAAACATGGGGAAATGAGGAAATAATGATACGGTCTAAAAGTATATATTATCACAACGCATAGCTAATAGCTTATTTATTTCACAGCACAGACATGCCTTCTTACAGCCCCCAACTTGCAAATGCATTTACTGATGCTAGACTCCTATGGCTGGTTCTAAATATAGGACTTTTATGTGCACAGAAATATAGGGGGGGGGGAGAAGTCTAAAGGTTACAGTAATAACACGGCAAAGTCATTTTGAATTAAATAATGAAAAGAGTGCAGGCTTTGGGGTACTGAGGAAATAAGGTAGCTAAATGGTGCCAAGTAACATTAGCTGCAGCAAGTCAGACTAACCTTTTTTATCTGTTTCACAAACATACGTATCTATAAAGTAATATTTTATCCATCCTTTTAAGATTCCAATTTGGTAAATAACTGCCTATGAAAGTGATGGGTTTCGTATTTTCTGACACAATGAAATAGTTTCCCTTGCTGAGTTTTTGGCACAATTTTTAACCTTCACATTAACTGAAGTATTATTTACAAGTTGCATAGACATAACAGCTCACAGTTGGAGAAAAGAACTGCCTAATAAATCCCAGTAATGAATGGAATGGAATCCAATAAAGGCAAGATAATTCTCATGCAAAGTCTTTAACAGGCAAGAGCAATCCTTATCTGCCACCCCTCTTTTTCTACTGGGCAGAAATAACCTAGTCCATGCATCACAGTCAAACTATGTTTTGGGTTTGCATATTTCCCCTTCTGTCCATGTGCTTCCTCATTATCTGGTTCACAGTTTCCATAATTTGCTATGGAATCCAAATTGGGCAAACAATGGTTACTGCAAACGACAAATAGCTACAAAATCAGAATCGGAAAGACTCTTCAAACCATGGTTTCGAACAATTCTGGATGGAATCGATGGCTTTCCTGATTCAGACACCACAGAGCACTATGTTTTATGACAAATCAGAATGTGTACATGGGAAGAGGGGAGAACTGAAGGGAGGAAGAAGGAACTGATGAGGAAGAGTGTCCATTTCCAGAAACTAATAATATGTGAGCTGTGCCAGTATAACTACAGGATATAGTTTGCATGGAACTTACTTTATCAAATGGATGACTCTATCCTTGCCTTCCTGGTTACTGTTAAGTAGAGGTAAGGGGTGATTTCACACCTCCCTAATTTGAGGGAGTATGCGTTTTCAAATTTGCTTTAAACCAGTCCTCAGTGTTAAAGCTTAAAAGCTCTTTTCTGATTCTGTACAGATTATGTGCGTAACGTATAGAATACAGCATGATGTTGAACTATCGAAAGATATCAATCAAAATTCAAGTGTTTGTGCATGGATGTAATACTGAGATAGAACTTAGGGATGGAATATAAGCCCAGTGGTAAATACTTCTGTTCCCTGCAGAGAAATTTCACAGCTGGGATTTAGAGGAATTCTTATTCCACAAACTTTTAACTACTATATTCCCCCAATGGTGACAAAATGGTGCTAACAGCAGAAACACGAAATCAAATCCTCCTCAGCTGGTGACTTTCAACTACTGAGTCAGGGCTTCCCAACTTCCTTTGCTTCCAGTTTTCACACTGTAACTAAAACTATATATTTATCAGGGTGTTTTGGTTTTTTTCAGTGAGCCTTTTGTCTGGAAAACAGGAAATCCACAGAATTCCACTGTTATTATTAGTATATAACGCCAAGAGAATGTGTGTGTATACTGTGTTAAAAGAATTAAAAGACTCATCACTAAGAAGAGCCAAGCAATGTGCAAATATTTACTCGGCAGAAATTAGTTATTGTTCTGCTAGTCATGGGGACAAGCAAGGGATTACGCATGCTCTGATCCCTTCCCAGGACCAGTGCTGGTCCTCTTCAGCTTCACCTAGTTTCTAAAATCCCACCTACATTTCAGCTCTGTCTGCTAGCTTTAAGGACCAGAAGAACACCAAGAAAAACCTGTTGGCTAGGACTGATGGGAGTTGTAGTCCAAAACATCTGCAGGGCACCAAGTATAGGGAGGCTGGGCCACAAACAGATTTGTTTCAAAAATGAAAGCCAAGATTCTTCCATTTTTTAAAATTCTGTGACAAAGGAGAAAGACTTCAGTCTTGCAAGATCTACGTGTTTGTTCTACTGGAGGCACAAGGTCCACCCATCAGAGCCAGATGCAGAATGATAAAAAAAGATATGGCTGGTGTGGAGCCAATGATCTATTATGTCTACCTACCTACGCTGTGAGTGTAGTGCATTGGGATGATATGTGTTTACAAGCACAAATCTTTATCTGAGTTACTGCAGATGAGGTATTCCAGCATTCTAAGACTGGGCCAACATATATGGACAAAGAGTCAGTCAAAGGCAATCACTTGCTATTAGTATTTCACAGGCAAACAATATTTAGGCTGAGAGATAAAGAATTAGCACAAGATCAGCCATAGGATATCTAATATTTTAAGCAAGAGTGTGTCAACACTCTTCCACATATAGTGCCATTGTCCCAGCTGGGAAATACAGAGGTTCTGAGATTCATGCTAAGGTAAGTAACTGTTCACAAGTCTGCAGTCTTTTTGTTGTTGCTATTGTTAAAAACTGGAAGAAATAAACTCTTACTGGTGTCTTGAAAATTGCCCAGAAATCTTACTAGCAGAGCCTGATCCACCTTCCATGAACCTTGATGCAGAAATGCTTAATGCAAGGTGCCCTCCTGCCTTCATCCAACATTAAGAGTTATAAAGCATCTTCATGCTTTCCTCACTTTTCCTATCTTTTCTGTTCCTTCCTCTTTCCTGCCCTTCTAATCCCAGACCCTTCTCTCAAGGATACATAATGGAGAAGTGGCTTACATAAGGGACGACATCAAACACAATGAAAGCCCCATGTAAATATTATGCAAATGTGTTACAAATTACACCTGCAGAGCAAATTTATTGCTTTCCTTAAAGGCTATAAAATAAGAGATTTGTCCTGTATACATTTTAATGCACTTCAAAACATATATTAAATTGCCTACTTCTGTTAGACAGACCATTCAAACTTTTAAGTGCAAAGTAAATACCAAGTGCTATGTTAGTAATAATACACAGCCCTAGCATAAAGCTTTTTGTGCTTTCTACCTCCAGTGGGGTCCAGGAACACATAATTGCTGCTTTCCCCCTAGTTATCTAATCATTACACTGAATGGAAGCCTGTTCACTATTACTTCACATTTCATAATTATAATTGTAAGAACTGCTTTTGGTGTTCCAGAAACTACTGTGGATCTTAGTAGTTGATTGTGCCTCTTTAAATTCCATATTTTCTATGCACACTACAAAAACCAAAATGAATTTTATTTCTGCATAGTTCTATATAAAACAACATTCACATGTAAGCACAAACATATTATATATCAACATAGTATATCTGAAGCACCTATGCACCTCACTTCTTTCTTCTTACCAGAATTTAATTATTGGAAACGGTGCAAGTTTATTACCTTTTTAAATTATCCTGCCTTGTTGTACCTATAAACAAGAAACCAATACTCTCTATTTCTTCATGTTTGCCATTAATTTCCTCTCTCAAATGAATGAATTACTGGAGGATATCTGTTTCCTTGCCAGGGGGGCGGGGCAGGGAAGACTTAATGCCACCTCAAAATATAAGACTCCCAAAAATGGAAACATGTGTTGCTTCTTTCTTCATAACAGAAAAACATTTGATGCTAGAACTGTCATCAAAAAATACGCTTTTTGCAAAGTTGAAGGTTGCTAAGAAATACCACTTTTAAAAGAAAGTACAGGATATTTTCAAATGCTACAGTTGGTCAATGATGTGTCAAAACTGGGAGGGGAAACAGTTTTCTGTATTCATTTATCTTTACTTTTAATTAGCAAATGAAAAGGGAGGAGAAACGTTATAGGAATGGGGGGGGGGGGAGAGAAGCATTTTTAAAAGACCGATGGTGTGTGTGTGTTGCAACTTCCAAGCAAATTACTTCAGGTGAGCGTAGGGTTAGATTCCTGGTTACCTGTGACAGACCTCTATCCATGGGACATTCTGCTGGAGGAAGCATAATAAATAAAATAGACAGGGGAACTAATTTTCGCCAGTTCCCTTTCCTTTCCAGCCCCCTGTGCCCTTTGAAAAGCAACTCCCAAGGGGTGGGGAACACTCCAGAACAGTGTGGAAGATAGTGCTAGACTGATGGGGGACTTAGTGAAAATCTCCTCCCTGTCTCTTCTCAGACAGAAGCCTCTCTGCTTTCCTTTCCACAGCTAGAAGGCAGCCTTCTCCTCACAGTGCAAGACAGCATGACATCAGGGTCAGGTTATTGGCAAGATGCATGCTCAATTGTATTCCAGTGTAAATGCACCACACATCTCTAATCCATAAAAGTAAAGCCTGATTCAGGTATCCTTCCATCACATAGTTGCTACTGAAAATGACATCTATATAGTGGGGTCTGCATGAAGATGCAAGAAGTCTCACAGCTGCATGCAAGTTAGGGACGCTTATTTGACATCTACACAAAACCATGTTTTTGGCCAATCCTGTGGGATCCTCTCCCAAAAGAGATCCAGCTATCTAGATTACTGACCACAGTTTGGGAAAGCCGAAGCTAGAAGGTAAGAATTGGGGAAACACTGTGGTTCAGTCTAACCCTTTCACCTCCATCATGTCCAATTCACCAGACTGAAAGTATATTATGGGGTAAAGGGACGATAATAAGAGGTTGAGAGCATGGGAGATCTAGGCAAGCAGGGCTTTTCTTGTTTTAATGTGGGCAGAATATACCAACAGAACTCCCCTAACGCTGAAATCAAAGAACCATAGGAACTTCTGGTTGTGCATCAGGGCCCCATGAACTTTTGGACTGGCCTACATGCCTGAAGACTACCCAAAAGCTTTAATAATCCTGTGGGTAAGTTCTTTCATGCAATAAATGAGTAGAGACATATTGAAGGAAATTCCCCAGGGGCTAGTGCTGTAAGCACCAAAAAAGAGTCTCTCTCTCTCTCTCTCTCTCTCTCTCTCTCTCTCTCTCTCATGTGTGTGTGGTTTGATCAGCAGAAGTACTGAATAAGTCAATGGTATCCAAAACTAAACAAAAAACTAGTCAGACAATTTGAATAATATTTCAACATTTGAAGTTTTGCACAAGGTTTAACCGTTCATGCCTTTTGACATAGTTAGAAGGCTAAAGAGGGTTTTAAAAAAAGATACACACACATTTAAAAAATACTTTTTTATCTTTGGTCTAAGGTGCATCTTGCAATCAAGACAACCACAAAAGCACTACACCAAATACCTACCCTCTTAAATTAATGGGGCAACCAGCACAGTCAGATTAGAATTTAGATTTAGTGAGAGGGAGGCAATCTCAGTAAATATTTAAGACATTGGTTGATAACCATTTAAGAAACTGTTCATTCAATATTAATGTACTTCTAGAGGGAGAGGCATGCACGTCCACAGCAACATACACATACTAACTGCTTCCTTCAAAGACACACAAACAGAGAGAGAGAGAGAGAGAGAGAGAGAGAGAGAGAGAGAGAGAGAATTTTCAAACCTTCTGCATGTCAGCTAAAAATGCATCACTTTTACATTTGCAAGAAATTGCTTGCACAGTGGGTCTATGGATTTGTCATAATACCTACAAGGCCCAAGTTGAGAATACATGAGGGTTTACAGAGCTGGACTCGTAAAGGCTGCCAGTGCTCTGGACTTGGAAAGAAGCCTCTGAGGGTGATGTGCTTGCTGCTATGCCCTTCTGCTCGACACACACGTGCAAACATGCAGTGATCCATAAAGACAGAGTGAGTCAAATGAAAGAAAGGTGATGAGTTGACAGCATCAGCTAAAGGATGTCCAGAGAAGCTACGACTGAATGGTGGAGATGTTAAGGTCTGGCACTTATCCACAGACTCCAAACTAGAAAGGGTGGGGGCAGGTTAGAATCAAGCTCTCTGTTTATCTTTCAGTCTGATCTGATAAAATTTTCTCCTCTGCATTTTAACCCTTATATCACTCTAGAATCCTGACATGCAGAACTTAAACCTTCCTTCTTACAAAATGCATGCTTTCCACTCTGCCGGCTGCAACACCAGCCAGTGAACACAACCACATAAACACCCACAAACTCTTCCTCCACTCCACATTCAGAGGAGGGAAAAAAAAACTAATTTAAAGTATATCAAACAAAACACATTTTGATAATGTATAAAGATAATACCCAGTGGATTCCTGAAAGATACATGAAATTAATCCCTCTTCTGAAGGCCTTGATGCGAGCTTTACACTCTTGGGGTAAATTTAAAATCCCACAAAAGCCCATGATTTATTTCCTTCCAGAATAACAGCAGCAAACACAGATAATTTTAAGCAATGCAAAACATCTCTTTAAAATTGCTCGGATTGGAAACAGAGGGTGAAAGAACAGGAATTAGGAATTTTTGAGCACTTATTTTCTCCCTATCATAACTCTGACATGACTTGCACTGTCTGTCCCCAAGCCTGAAGGTTCTAATTTTGACCCTCAGCTATTCTCTGTTTACAATACTTCAGGGGTAGGGGACGTCTGGACCACAGGCCAATCTTGGCCTGTCTGGGAGTCCAATGTGGCCTATGAGGCCATTTCCCCCAATCACATGCTGGTGTCCGTCCAATTGGCGAGTGTTGTCAGCTGATGGGTGGTGTTCAATTCTGCATTGGCTGCACCCTGCAGTTGCCCACAGGAAATTGTTGGATGCAGCCAAAGCAGCAAGATTTAACCTCCCATTGATGAGATGGTGAATGCAGGGTGCTGCTGCTGCAGATCCTGCTCAGAACCCAAGAGAGAACAGAACTGAAGTCTCTGCTAATCAGCTTAATTGACATCCAAAAACATCTGGAGAGCCACAGGTTCTCCACCCCTGTAGTACAGTGATGTTTCCACACTGGGAACTATTTAGAGTGGGGTTTGCATCAGGTGCCAAAAGACCAGGTAAAGAGCTACATCTTCAGAATATAGTTGTACCTTGGAAGTCGAACAGAATTCATTCCAGAAGTCCATTCAACTTCCAAAATGTTTAGATACCAAGGCGTGGCTCCTGCAACCAATCAGAAGCCACAGAAGCCACATCGGATGCTCGGGTTCCAAAGGACGTTCGCGAACTGGAACACTCTGAGGTATGACTGTACAACAAAAACAATGAAGGCACCAGACACAGCTCTGTAAGAAGGGAATTTCACAGCTGCCACAGAGAATGCCTTCTCTGAAGGAACCACCACCATGACCTGGCCTGAACATCTTCAAAAGTGCCTTACAAAATTACATCTTCCAAAGGTGCCATAGCAATTATCTCCCAGACACAATGGTGGTGGTGAAGTGAGCTTTCTTCACTGCCACTGCCTCCATATGTGCTTTCACCCCTCTGGTGAGGCTCTTACTGACATTTATGCCCCCTGTTTTCTAGCAGTCAGTCTTCCTGGTTCATCGCACACAAGTCAACAGAGTATCAGCGCACCCTCTGGACCCTGACAGCAAGGCCTTCTAGGAGCAATCGTGTCAATGGCTCTATGCACTTCACCATTTCATAGCAGGACAAGAGTCTCAACAGGAGTGCCTGCCATGGCAGCTGGAAAATCCTCCTGGACATTCGGAAATCCATCAGATTCCGCAAGTCGCCATGCATGGCCTATCTCAATTCAACTTCCGCTACAGAGTGGAGTAGCTGTGTTCAACCCAAAACACACCAGTCTGGACAAGACCACCCAATCAAAGGAGTATTATCAATGAAAAATAATAGATTAAGGACACGCCCAGACACCCCAGTAAAGCCAACAAGATAGTGAAACAGCCCTATGTCTGTCACGGAGACCATCAGTTTGTTTGCTTGCTTGCTTGTCACACATGGGATACTGGCAAAAAGCTTTAACAGAGCCTTTGCTGGAAATACTCAATAGGAATTTATGGCTCATTTCTACTATTTTAAAATGTCATCACCGTTCAGTGTAATACTGGAATGACTTCCACATCTGAGGACTGTGATGTTACAGAGTGAAGAATCTTAATTGGAATATATCCATCCAAACTAATTTTTGATAGGCTATTCATGTCCATTCATTCATCTCCTACACAGAGATATGAAAAATGCAGCTTCCTTGCTTCTACATAACAGCAGTTAAGTCAGTAATGTATCACCAGATAATATGAACGGTCCACAGCAAAAATTAAACTAGTGTAAACAAGGCCAGTAAAGACTAAAAAGGACATGAAAAGCCCCATTTCACACCAGGTATCTTCTTCAGTTATTTCAGGGCACTTAAATTTGAGTACTTTGTCATGATACCTATATTCTTATATTTATGATTAAATGGGCAGATAAGCATCCCCTGGAAGGGACACATGAGAAAGTAACAAAGAAAATCAAACACCTGTAATTTCTCCCACCCCCACCCCCTTTTTAATGACAGGTCTATTTAGCATCAATGTGGAAGAGCTCCATGATTCAAGCTATGAAAGCAGAAGCATGTGATCAAGTCCCATTTATCTCAATGGGATGTACTCAAGAGTAAACACATTTATAATCACAGCCTAAGTCCCGTTAGGAGTAAGGCAGATAACATTATCAGCATACTACACCTGTTGTACACAGACGGAAGAAGAAACCCCTCAGCTTAATTTACTGACCAAAAACCCCAGTTGCAGTTCTGCTGAAATGAAACAGTTCTTTGCAATTTTATCACCTAATTGAGAGGCCACCATGTGGCAGTATTCCAAGACCTTTGTTTAGGCTGTTTATCATCTTCCACTATCATGTCTCAGCGTTACTGGCCAAAATTAGAACGGTATATGTATATGTGTAAATAGACAGACAGATAGTAACCAGAGCATCAAAAAGCACTTCAGACTAATTCATTCTGGATCCTGGATTTAAAATTCTTGTATACTTAGTCACTTTATAACACACACATAAACACACACTTTATAACACACAAACACACACACAGAGTATCGGTATCGATATCCATGTACAGTGGTACTTTGGGTTACAGATGCTTCAGGTTACAGACGCTTCAGGTTACAGACTCCGCTAGCCCAGAAATAGTACCTCGGGTTAAGAACTTTGCTTCAGGATGAGAACAGAAATCGTGCTCCGGTGGCGGCGCACCGGCAGTGGGAGGGCCCATTAGCTAAAGTGGTGCTTCAGGTTAAGAACAGTTTCAGGTTAAGAACAGAACTCTGGAACGAATTAAGTACTTAACCCGAGGTACCACTGTACAGACTTAAAAGTGGATTATTTGAAGTTTGCTTCCTTGCCTTTTCTATCTCTCCAAACCTTACATCTTTTATTCCCCCCCAAAAAATGTTTGCAATCATCAAACAAATCATGCATTCATCCATTTATCGGTGTGAACAATCCCTACATTATGATGTACTAGAAGTTACAAATAAAATTATGTGGGTCAATTTTTTTCTGCATCCTTCTCTACAATGCTTTTCGTCACTATTCTTGAGGGTAACAGCAGCAGGATAATGCTGGTCACATAACGACAAGGTGCTGTGCCAAACTAGTCCACACACCAGTACATTAATGCTGAGCTGATCAAATGCCTGTAGCCACAGTGCAGCCTATCCAGCTGCCTTCAGCATATCAAGGAAGTGATCTGCAAGTTATCCTCTCATAGTTGCTTACAGTACATTTCACCTTCCTCCTCTAAAATCCTCCAGTAGGTGCCTGCAGCAACCTGCATACAAGGGTTCCACGAGTCATCAATCTGATACCATTTATAGTTGTTTTGAGGGGTCTATGGAAGGGGTACTATTCTAAGGCACATCTGGGAAGTGGGGGCACACTGAACAGAAAGAGGAAAAATGATTATTGAGGAAAAGACAAACAGAAAGCCTACCAGGCTAACTTTTAGGACTTCTTTTTGCACATGGGTAGTGCTGTGGGTTAAACCACAGAGCCTAGGGCTTGCCGATCAGAAGGTCAGCAGTTCGAATCCCCGTGACGGGTTGAGCTCCCTGCTCCTGCCAACCTAGCAGTTTGAAAGCAAGTCAAAGTGCAAGTAGATAAATAGGTACCACTCCAGCGGGAAGGTAAATGGTGTTTCCGTGCGCTGCTCTGGTTCGCCAGAAGCGGTTTAGTCATGCTGGCCACATGACCCAGAAGCTGTATGCCAGCTCCCTTGGCCAATAAAGTGAGATGAGCGCCGCAACCCCAGAGTCGTCTGCGAATGGACCTAATGGTCAGGGGTCCCTTTACCCTTTACCTTTAAAAAGAAAAAGGGTGAAGTAGCTGCACTGTACTTTACTGTAACCTCCTTTGCTTGTCTGTTCTATTGGAGTGACAAGGCTGTGGTAGCGTGATAGAAAGTTATCAACATATGGTTATTGTACTGCTTCTGAAGCTCTGCATTTGTAAAACTGAGTTAGTGAGAAAAGAAATCAGTCTTAAGGCTCCTCCCACCAGCAATATCCCTAGGAGTGCATGTGGCCAGGGACAAATCACCTTGTGGGCTCCCTCATTGCCTTCACCACCACTGTGGCCTCTGCCACTACTCCTGCTGTACATGGTGGCAATGGTCTCTGTGCCTAATAATTCCAGTGATTCTGCATGCTACAGCTCTGCACAGGTATGATCTGAAAGCACTGCTGCTTGCTTTAATTAACTTTTAAAAAACAACCCATAAAATGCTCCGGCTTCGGTATTTCTTCAGCAGCAATGGCATTCATGCTTGCCAGGGTAGCATTTTGCACAAATTCTTTATAAAGACAGGTGGGCGGGACAAAGGAGGTTTTTGAATCAGCTGTACTTGATATATAGGGACATAAACAAAGGGTCAAAATCATCTGTCATAACAAAAAAACAAAACAGATTTTACATGGGTTTTATTATGTCATATTCCCATGTGAACACTTTTGATGGACATGAGTAGGCGCATGAGAACATAAACTGAAATGGCTTCAAATAGAAATTTTCTATCCTTGGCTTATGAAAAGTAGAGCTTATACACTGTTATACAAGAAAATTCTGTCCCAGCATTCAGATGACAAGCCACTTGAGCTATACATTCGTGGTTTATAATGCCACCCGAACTCTCTATGGAATTATATATAGAATAAATGAGAGGCTATAATACATGCCGTAAGTACCTAATATAGCCTTATAAATTATAGGCTTTTACTGCCTTGCAGTTTACAATGTAATGCCTCACACAGACACGTGCAGGAATGCACAGCGATGATACAATATCCTGATACAAGACACAGTATCATTCTTAAGCACCAAGAAAATCCTGTATTGTGGCAAAACAAAACAAAACAAACACTTCAAGGCATAAACAGATTTTGAAGACAAGAAGTGAGACACAGTATAAAGACAGGAAATGGCAGATAGGCACATTTGGACTAAACTGGAAAAGCAAGCGTTTGGCTTTAGGGGCAACATCCTGCTCTCCGCTGCCACCTGGGAGATTCTATGCTGGAATCTTTACTCCAGGGACAGGGCAAAGGGTGCTTCACATCATTGAACATCATTCTCTCCAGCAGATTAAGGAGCAGCACTGATGGGCTTCACTGGGATTCCGAGCCACATCTCAGCATGTGGAAGGATGGTGTTGCAATGCTGGTATTACATTCTGACAGCTAAAAGTAAATAAAGTAGCTATCAACGAAAGGTGAGGAGCCCCTGATATATTATAGAGGGTTTCCCATCTCCCACTCAAACCTGGATAAATGTAAGATAAAACAAACTTTATTTTAAAATCAGCTTTTGTTTTTAAAGTTCATCTCCACTAAATTCAACAGAACTAAGTTCCAGCTAAATGTGCTTGTGCGCATAGGCTGTGCCCACTGCTCATTCTGCTTGTCAAACTCCTGCCATTAACCACATTAACCCCCTCGGGCTTCCCCTTCCCACTCCATGCAACTACAGTGGTACCTCGGGTTACAGATGCTTCAGGTTATAGACTCCGCTAACCCAGAAATAGTACCTCAGGTTAAGACCTTTGCTTCAGGATGAGAACAGAAATTGCATGCCGACGGCATGGAGGCACTGGGAGGCCCATTAGCTAAAGTGGTACCTCAGGTTAAGAACAGTTTCAGGTTAAGAACGGACCTCCGGAACGAATTAAGTTCTTAACCAGAGGTACCAGTGTACTAAGATTGCTTTTCATCTTCCCAGCCCCATTTCTGAAGCTACTCCTCTCTCTTATTCTGCAGCCCCACTTTGCATCCCAGTTTCCACTTCATGCATCTTCCCAACTCCTTTGGGGGAAGCCTCCTTGCACACAACCCCAAGATGTTGAGCTGTTGTTGGTATCCGTCTGTCAAGAGAGACAGTGGAGTGCACCTCCAGGGGTGAAGTCAAACTGCTGCATTAGTAGCACCAAAGTGACCACCCTAGGGTGCAAGCCTAGGCAGAGAAATACGTTTGGCACCAGTTTGGTTACAGATGCTTCAGGTTACAGACTCCGCTAACCCAGAAATAGTACCTCAGATTAAGACCTTTGCTTCAGGATGAGAACAGAAATTGCATGCCGACAGCGTGGTGGAACTGGGAGAAAAAATAGGGGGCAGCAGAGCTTTAGGGCCAGTTTACTTTCTCCTAGATGGGTTATCTTCCCAGGTTGATGAGTCCCATCTGCCCCTCATTTCCCACTACAGCAAACAGAGACGGAGAGACACTGACTGGCAGTTTTAAACAACAGCGGAGGTTTGAGTACAGCAAGCAGAGGGAGACAGTGAGAGGAAAATGACGGATTTAAACAACAGCAGATGTTTAAATAGAACAAGTCAGAATGGAGACAATGAGGGGGAAAGTGGCAGTTTGGAACATGGTTTCAGTACAGCAAAAAGGAGTTAGGAAAGGCTCTGTTTTGTTAACTTTTTGGTGCTAGGTTTTGTGTCATCTCTATTTCTCTTTGTTAATTAAACAAAAACCAACAACCCTCCCTTCTCAATCTATTCAGACCCCTGTCACTACTTTCCAGTCTCAGTGTCACTCCATTCTAGCTCCCTGGCCATGGCCACTGCTACTGTGCAACCTTCCTTCTCTTTCACAACCTTACCTGATCCTGACTTCATACAAATCAAGGATTGCGATGAGGCACTACAATGGGGGCTGTGCAATGGCAGCCTGTGTGAGTGTGTTTTTGTGTGAGTGCACGCGCGCAATTATGTAACACAAACATATACACAACCAATGTACATTTTTATCACAGGACTTAAATGACAGAAATAAAGGAATTCATTATAAAAGCAAGCTCAACAGCCAGAACTCTACAGCATCTGACAAAATAGCCTTGGCTTCAAAGAAAGTTCGTTCCAGATGCTCAAAAAGGAAGTGTCTGAACAGCATTAATAGAGTATTCCATTTCCTCTCATTAACTCCCGGCTTCCGGTAGTCCAAGGTCTGGGCCCCCTGCTCCATATGAAGTTGACTAATAGCCATTGATAAGGTCTTATCTTCCTGAATGTGTTTAGTCATTTTCTGAAGCCCATTAAACTATTTACCCATAACATTCTTATGTGTTTAAGCTTGTCTATTAAATTATTCTTGTAGATAATTAAGCCTCTTTTCTGCGGATGTGTAAACACTGGCACTGTACATGTAGGAATGGATTGCCTTTCTGCAAGTATTGTCCATGGGATTATTCACATGTTCAAATACCATTAAGGTATTTGAAACCTATCCAAGGCCATAATGTATATCAGCTAAAGAGGAGCTAAAACACGATACGCAGCTTGGTCATACTGCCAGGCTTTCAATAACTCCACTTGCCTGAATGTTACAACTCCTAAACTCAACTGCATGAAGCAAAAGTCCTGGATTATATGAGCAAGTCATTGGCTGGATGAAGCCTATGCTAACAAGAGAATTAACATATAAAACAGGAAAACACGACTATGGGTTTTAAGGTTGTAGAATGTGCTCCCCAAACAGATACTGTCGATGTTTACTTTATCATAACAAGAAGAATGCAAAGCCAATCGGAGCATGGAAATAAATGCATACCTATATTTGTAATTTAGTGCTATGTGCATGAAATGGAAGAAGCCAAAGTGAAACCTCATGTTTACGTTCCTCTCCCCTCAACTCTCTTCTGCCATTGTGGCAGGGAGAAGTCTTTGCCAAATTTTACTTTGTTACCCCTAATCTCGGCTGTTGGTGCATGAAAACCAGCCAGGTTCATAATCTACTGTTTGAAGCTAGCTTGTTTTAAAACTGACCCAACTGCTATCTCTGTTTCACATGTAACAAGCTAGAATTCTGTGAAACTCGAAGTAAACGCTAGTGAAATCCTTCTCCTGGCTACGTGGAAAGAGGGGAGGGGAGCAGATGAACATGAGTTCTAGGCTCTGCACTGGCTTATTGAATCTTGTGCATGCAGCACTAGACCATGGTTTAGCATTACATGTGCATGAGGCCTTTGACCACCATAATGGAATTGTTTCTCTGCAGGACCTGTTACACAATCAAGATTCAAAGGTGATTCTCCCAAGATTGTTGCCTTAAACAGGCACCACTGTCTACAAAAAGAAGATGCTCCAAGGTGCTTCTGCTATGCCCCATTGCTGATTGTGCCAATTCCCAGATTACTGGTGTTGCTAGTGGTGTATAAAGAAGAAGAAGTAGGAGAAGAAGTAGAGTTTGGATATGATATCTGGCTTTATCACTACCCAAAGGAATCTCAAAGCGGCTATCATTCTCCTTTCCCTTCTTCCCCCACAACAAACACTCTGTGAGGTGAGTGGGGCTGAGAGACTTCAGAGGAGTGTGACTAGCCCAAGGTCACCCAGCAGCTGCATGTGGAGGAGCGGAGACGCGAACCCAGTTCACCAGATTACGAGTCCACCGCTCTTAACCACTACACCACACTGGCTCCTAACTGTAACTTCTACTTCTGGTTAAATAGATCTAGGCACCGTCAAGTCTGTTAAGTTGGCTTAAGTAGGGCAGAAGCTGCATGTACACATACAGCCTTCACCAACCTGATGCCCCCTAGATGCTCCCGGCCACAACTCCTATCAGTCCCAGCTAGTACAGGTAAGTCAGCTGGAGCAAACAGGAGTCAAAACCCACCAGGTCTACAAACCAATTTCAACCTCCGATTCTCCCTTTAAACCTATACATAAGCCAGAGTTTGAAATGTGTGAAGCGATTGTTACTCCAAGATACATTACAGTATAAGTGATTACAGTGGTAGCTCGGGTTACAGGCGCTTCAGGTTACAGACGCTTCAGGTTACCAACTCCACTAACCCAGAAATATTACCTCAGGTTAAGAACTTTGCTTCAGGATGAGAACAGAAATTGTGCAGTGGTGGCGCGGCGGCAGCAGCAGGAGGCCCTATTAGCTAAAGTGGTGTCTCAGGTTAAGAACAGTTTCAGGTTAAGAACGGACCTCTGGAACGAATTAAGTTCTTAACCTGAGGTACCACTGTACATAGAACCATTTGGCTAAACACAACTAAATTGTCACATGGTTCATTTCCTTCCGTCTGCTGACTAACTTCAGACTGTGAACTCTTTGGCACAATGGCCAATCTTTTTTGCTCACTGTGCCCTGTACAGGGATGGCATAATATAAACAAATAATGCTGAGATGATCCCATATAGTACAGGTGGTGAAGAAAATGTGCAGATGAATTCTAGATTCATCTGGAAAAGCAGCTACACCATCAACATTCACAGAGATGTGTAGATGCACATTCCAAAGTCCAAATGTAATGCTGGAACCAGTCCTTTTTCATGGATAACTTCTTGTCATTAGAAACCTTGTTCTTATTTTTATGATTATTCCAGTTAGTCAGGAATCTGAAGCTACTTTAGCAAAGGGGAGTCGGTCACATCGGTGCAGAGCAAGATTCAGGAGACTAACCCCTATTCATCCCTTGCGAGTAGGCTGGAACAAATTTCTTCCTGCTTAAAAATCTTGAGAAAAGCCTAAAAACTCATCTTTCACTCTTTTCTTTTCAAGCAAGAAAAGGAAGGAAGGGCAAACAGGAAAAAAGCAAGAGGGCTTGCCAGGGTGATGCAGTATATCATGCTAGTTTGCTTAAGACCGAAGATCAGAGCTAGTTTTTAAGTTGGAAACCTTAGGGATGACAGGAGAGAGGGAGTAAAAGCAATCATGGTTCAGAAATAATGCACTGCAGTCTTGGGGAAGAGTATCAGGTCACCGCCAATTAAAGGAGGCCAGGCAAGGTTAGTTAGAAAGGCAATATGGACTCAAAATATTTAAGGATGAGATAATGCAGCCCAACCTGGTGACTTCCAGATGTTTCAAACTACAACTCCCATCTGCCCCAGACAACATGGTTGGGTCCAATGGAAGTACAACGGGTGGGCATTAGGTTGGAGAATGCTGCTATAAGGGACCATTAGGAACTAACATAGCAAGTTAAATAGTTTTTAGAAGATGCAGAAGCATACATAAAAATAAACCCCAAGATTAACAACACCATTTAATAGAAGGTTCCTGTTAATTCTGGGTGAAAGATACAGGATTTCCTACCAGTCACACAAGTTTTAAAAAGTATCCCATATCTTTAAGTGCATTCCCTTTTTTTTCTATTCGACAATACAAAGTGGAAAGTGCAGATACAATTTGCCTGAAAGGCACCAGATGGGAGGGACAATTCTTTCTCAAATAAAATCCAGGTGCAACTGTTTTTATAGACACTTGTAAGCATCTGAAGTGTGGCCTACCTTCTTCAAGTGCATTAAACACACAGAAGAGTGCACAAACTATGGCATGCGTCCTCTGCTGAAGAGGCAGCTAGAGCAGCTTTGTTAATGGACTGGGTGTGCCTTCCAGAAATTTAAAGTAGTAACGGTTCACAACAGCTCATGAGAAGTCCGTTTAACAATTGTATTCACTCCATTTCAAGAATGTGATTACATCTCGAGTATTCCGGCCTCTGACAAAAAGGAATAATTCAGAACCTGCAAATAATAATGCTTGCTTGTCCATATTTGTTCAAAGTAGAACAGCAACACGGGATTAAGAGTGTCTAAGATATACAAATGCCGTACATTAAGTTTTTAAACGAATATCTGGGAGGAACAAGAACAGTGGATATGAATTTCAGTAATGATGTTGGTCGGGTAACGTAAGGTTTTTCCTCCTGGGCTTTCCACCACCCCAAAATATTCATAGAATTGTAGAGTTGGAAGGAACATCTAGTCCAACCCCTGCGATGCTATCATATTATCTCTCAGTGTCCCCTTTTCTAGGCTAAACATGCCCAGCTCCTTCAAGTGGTCATCATAAGGCTTGGTTTCCAGATCCTTGATCATCTTGGTCACCTTCCTCTGCACATGTTCCAGCTTCTCAATGCACTTCTTAAATTGTGCTGCCCAGAACAGGACTCAGGACTCCAGGTATGGTCCAACAAAGGCAGAATAGAGAGGTACTATGACTTTCCTTGATCTGGACACTGTATTTCTGATGATGCAGCCTAGAATAGCTGCTGCATCAAACTGTTGACTCAAGCTTGTGGTCCACTAAGATCCCTAGACCCTTTTCACATGTGCTACTGGCAAGCCAAGTGTCCTTCATCTTATATTTGTGCAGCTGGTTCTTTCTGCCTAAGTGCAGAACCTGATGAAATACTAAGTGCAGAACATTATATTGTCCTTATTTATTTCTCCATTTTCCATTCTCCCTAGAATGGCTGACCTACTGGGGAACAGCTAAATGACAGTAGCTACAACAGAAAAAAGTCACAGTACAACATGCATCCAATAGTTTACATACATCATTTGCAGTGCCTGCATGAATTATCAAACATAGAAGCTTTTCCCTGCTTTCCTTTCCCCTTTCCTGCCCTGTTATTTCTCTGTGCCAGCACAGAAGGCAGGACATCTAGGATCCCTGCCAGTGTCTGTAGTACATGCGTGATCTCTGAATATCTGTGTGATGCTGGTGCAAAGGACCGTGCCATAGCCAGAAATGCCTTAAGGGTTCCCTGTGCTAGATTTAAACAAAGCAGAGAGCCTGGCTGGCTATTTGGCCTAATGAATTCTATCACTTCCGTCTTCAAAATATTTTTTTCCAGCGGTGACAGATACCAGGCAAAAGCAACAACAAAGCCTTCTGGAATGAACTATGGGTCCTCCCAGCTCATAACTTGTTGTCTTAATTATTTTTAATTGTTATAAAACATCCACTTTGGCCAGTATCCAATGGGTAGTCATGTTATGTGCAACAATGAAAACAAGAGACTTGTGTCATCTTAAAGACTAACAGATTTATTGCAGCATGTGCTCTAGTTCACAAAAAGCTGATGCCACAATAAATCTGTTAGTCTTTAAGGTGCCACAAGGCTCCTTTGATTTTGTCAAGCTTTTTCTTTTTCTTTCTTGCCAATATTCGGGGGTGGGGAGGGATCTGCACACTTTCATTAAAGGGCTATGTTATTTTTAGAAGCCAGACAGAAGTAGGAGCACATATGTCAATCCCACCTGCAACAGTAGTTTGGGGTTTTAAAATACTGTCTGTGGTGTGACCTACTGAATTGAACGCCAGTTGACTTTTATATATCTCCTTCCCCACCCTTTAAATTACTAAGTTAAAAGCATCGTCTAGAGAGAGGGGGAGCTCTGTCCACGAGGCCACACCTAAAGTAGAAAAGCCAATACTTCTCTTTCCCCCTGCTTCCCTCCCCTTCTCATTTCATGAGCAGCCAACAGCTGGAACTGTTTTACACTAGACGGCTGAGTTCTGTGAGAATGTTCTCCTTGTCTTTGTCTGTAAGACTGAAAGAAGCTGGGCTCAAAGGTACTGCTCCGTCCCTAGAGAACTCTGGGTAAACATGAGCCTAGGCTTCCAGCTCTCTCCCGATAGGGTCAGGTGACACAGTATCAAAAGGCAGCCAAAGAAAGATCTCGAAAAACGTTTGCCTTAGTAAGAGGGGTGTGCTTGTGATAAAGAGCACACACACATTTCACATTTTCCTACTACAACGGGTAGCTCCGTTAAAAAGCGCAACAGTTAAAAGCTTGCCGTTATGGATGTCATATAAAACACACATGCTCTCTCAGTAATATCCCATAAGCTATTTGGGCTGAGGCGATTATCAACAAAATAGCGATCAGATTTATTAAAGTTCAGGTGTGGCACCACGACGCAAAGTTCATCAGCATAAGGGAAAACATTTGGTCATAAACCCACCAATATATTGCAGAATCAAAGTAGATCTACTTTGAATGAAAGAGGAGGTGAAAACGATATCTACAGCAGATAATGAAAAATGATGGGTAAAAAACACTCAAAAAAAACCTACCCAGGTCCTTAATGGAGTGGGGGAGAGGGGGGGAAGGCTCTGTCCTAAAACCTAGGGCAGATGTAAAATCTGAACATAGAAAATTAAATGTATGCCGTGAAGGAATACAGGAGTACAGACCCCGCAAATAAGAACAATATAAATATATACTTTGCAGACAGACAGGGGAAAATACACATAAATAGAGAGGCGCACAAACACACAGGCATCAACCAACTGACTATTTCAACAGCCACATCTGAAATTTCATTAAAAAGAACCCAGCTGCTTCTTTACTCTGACTTTGTCTTTAAGGACTTAGCTAAGCCGAAGGAGTGGCCAGAAAAAGGAGGAGGGGGGGAACCACTTCAACCCATCTCTCTCAAATTCTTTTATTTCAGCAATGCATTAAGCAATCTCCCTGCAGAGTTATTCTCTTCTTCCTGGTGTGGATAAAGCTTCCCCTGGGGAGCTCTGTAATTTCCAGCTTCTCCGAATTCAGGTATTAGTAAAGACCGCTTGGGGACACGCAACAATATAACTCTACATTTTCAGGCATTCGGAGAGAACCCCCTAAGGGTCCCAAGTTCAAATTTCTGAAATGTAGGCATTGTAAAAGGAACCTCAGGGGACTCCAGCAATAGAAATCTGCTGAATTCAAAGCATTTCCTAAGCCCTGGCAGGAGCCTTTGCTCCCACTGGAGGCTTTTTATAAAACATGTGTTGCTGACATGTTGACAGATTGCTCAGTGAAGTGTTAGGTGCATACACAGGCTGGCCATTTAGGGGGACATCAGTTTACCCTTCATCTCTACCTGAAGCACCATGTTTTATACATTACCCGAGGACAGGCACAAAACAGACACTTTCCAACAAAGTACAGTATCACTTAGCAAGAGACAAATAAAAAGCTAAAAACTGAAGATATTACATACAGACACACAAAGAGAGAGAGAGAGGGAGAGGGAGAGGGAGAGAGAGAGAGACCTGTGCAGACTTATCTCAAAATATCAAAAAGGTCAAAAAATAAATTAAGGGGAAAGAACGAGGCCTGGGCTGGAAATTGCCTCCATGTATCAGGTCTGCCACCCTTTTCCTATCCAGGCCAGAGCTCCGAGGGTATAATGAGCAAAGGAATTTTCTAATGACAGCTGACTGTTGGGAGGTAATCTGATCAAAGGCCGATATTAAATCCAACTTCTGCTCATATCAGGGTATTAGTGATGTACGACTTAATAACCCAGCAGCTCCAAAAGTGCTGCCGTGGCAACAGGATGGAAATTGGGATAATAATGTATTCATGGTGCTGGCGACCTGGGGCTGCAGTGCGTGCTCTCAGGGGAGGGCACTTCACCCTGAGCCAGACGTGTCTGGGCAAAATCACTTCACAAAGGACAGGAGTGGAATACTGAAGAGCTCTGGCACTGATGAGTGTGTCGATAAGGGGGAAAAGAGTGGAATGAAGTGAAGGGAGAAAAGGAAAAACATTTCCAGCAGAAGAGCTTGAGTGGTGCTTCTCTGAAAAACTGATGGGGCTCAAGAAGCTCTCCCCGACAAGTACAACCCAAATGGATAATTATTAAATGAACATAAAACTATATTCTCAGCAAAGTGCTGAAGAACAGATAGCGCCGGCTTACGCCAAGTGACAGGATTTTCGCATCAGGCTACATCTATATCTTCCAGCACTTCCGCTGTGAACAAAAGGGCCACTGCCTGCTACCATCAATTTCCAAAATTTCTTTAACATTAAACAGCTTTTCAACCTTTTGTGCCCTGAAATCTCCAAAGGAAGAAAATTCAAGGAAAGGTCACACATCAGCCACACCTTTCTGGCTCTTGTAGCTGCATTTCGTGCACAAGTGGAAATCTCCTTTGACATTATTTTGCTCTCTTTGGCTCAGTATTTCTCTCCCCGCACCCCACAACAGAAATGCTGTGATCCATTAGAAAATTATACTATCCAGCTTTTGTTTGGAACAACAAATAAACTTGGAAATCAGAATAAAAAGAGCTGCAGTGTGACCCTATTAATCCATCGCCCCCAAATCAAAGGGCAAAGATAAATACTTGTATTATTTTATCTCCAACATCCTGGGGAACAAACAACGTAGCTTATGAGATTTTGGTTTAATTAAATGCAAATTACACTCTGTTACTGTCCTTCTGGAGGCTATGAGGGAATTAAGGGAGGACTCATGCCTATGGGGTATAAAGAGGTCTTGTGTTAGTTCCATCTCTCTGAGTGGACCAAGGCCTGGCCTATACCCGTTAAGAGATCACTTGGGACCACTGGCATGAGGCATGAAGGATACAAGTATAAACATTAAATAAAATAGGAAGATCAATGTTTTTATCTGCCTCTCCTACCCACTCACCCTATCTGTGCCAGCATACTTGCCTGCAATGTCTATGTATCATCTCGGTAGTGGCACCCGCCCTGTGGAACGCCCTCCCACCAGATGTCAAAGAGAACAACAACTACCAAACTTTTAGAAGACATCTGAAGGCAGCCCTGTTTAGGGAAGCTTTTAATGTTTGATGCATTACTGTATTTTAATATTTGGTTGGAAGCCGCCCAGAGTGGCTGGGGAAGCCCAGCCAGATGGGCGGGGTATAAATAAATGATGACATCATCATCATCATCATCATCATCCCTGTACAGTACCAACTACTGCTAGCCTGCTTTTGTGGAGAAACACAGGTATGGTATTGGCACACGCCATCCTAAGGACTTCTTTGATAGCATGAGACCTCAGATCAGCTTCATATGTTGCAATTCATGAAATGTTCCCAAAAGTCGCTGGCACAAACAAAATCATACCATGAGAAGGACTTTTGACACTGCAGGTGGAGTCAGGAATCAAGAAGGAAGTTTGTCACAGCCAAGTCCAACCTGCAGGCGGACACAAACTTTCCATATTACAATTTTAGTCATGAGAATGACTCACAGTCACACTCCAGTGAAACAGAAATAATAATACGGGGTGCAACCTTTAAATCTTCCCCTTAAACAAGACATAACAACATTTATATAAATAAACCAGCAGTAATTCAAAATGCTCTGCTTGCCCTACACTGACGAACAGAACAAAAGCTCCAATAAAATACAATCGAAGAAAAAGTCCTGGCTGAAATGGCTTGACATCTTTCTCTTTCTCACTCTTGCTCACGCATATGCATGGACACAGTCTTCTAAAATAGCAAAAAATAATGGGGATGGTGAATTTTAATTTATTGTGCTATTCTTGCAAAAGCTCCCATTGCAAATGCCAGTAGTGATATATGCTGGTCCCATAAAATGAATGGGGAGCTAACCTTGCAGTGGGGGATAGGTGCACTTGGTTTCCATCGCACGTGGATGTTTGGGTGGGGGCACTGTGAGTGTTCACCTGTGTTTGCTTGGTTTTTAAATGGAGAGAGCTCTGCACTCTAGCTTTGAAGAGAGGAGGGCTCAACCTTCATAACTCATTTTCAAAAAATAGTATAATGGCCCACAAAGTGGAAGAACATGCTGTGTGGCCCAGGGAGTAGCCTTGCAGGCATTTGCCACTTTTTAAACAAAGGCATCATTAGCACTCCCAGGATAAAAATGTGAAAAGAAAAGAAAAGAAAAGGCCACAGTGTGGTTTGTCACTAGTGATATCACAGGCATTGTCCAATAGATGCCTCTGACACTCATGTGGCCGAATTCCACACAGGACCCTATCCCAATATATGACATAACTGGAGGTCCTTAACAAAATACTGCTGGCAACATAAAATGTGCCACAGAAATGCTATTAGAGGAAAGTTCCCTGGGCCCTTGCAACAACTAAGTAACACCCAAGCATTTGTTGCATTAGAAACTTGGTGCCACTGCAATGTGGAAGGGGATGGGGTAGGGGAGATATCATCCTAATTTCTCTCCACGTGTTGCACAGAGTGCCAAAAGCACACACACTGTACTCTTAAGCACTTCTTCCTGCCTTTCCTAGTATTACAGATAATTTGCTAGTTTCAGAGTGTACTTATTACAGGACTGTCAGAGGAGTTTTTGTTTCAACAACACGTTAACTTTACTGCACTTATAAAAAACATTATGTGTCCCCTGTGATCCTGTGTGTTTAAGAGCAGCGAAATGTTATTGATCCCAGTGTGACAAATCAAGAGTTAGGTAATGTCTACAAAACTCAATTTTCTGCAAGACATAAAACCCTTTTTATGAAACCCCTCCTTAAGAAATTCAGGAGAAATACACACAAAAAATTACAGCAGAAAGGTCAACAACCTTTTATTATTATTATTGTGATCTTATTCTACTCTAATGACAGACACATGACCACCGAGGCTGATTTTAACTAGTATTCATTCTAAACACTTAAAAAAAACAACCACCTGCATATAGACCTTCTCATTTTCTTTGTAAACTTCTACAAAAAAATTGGGAAACTACGAAGCAAGATTTTCCCTACTGTGTGCATCTGACGTACTCAGAGGGTTGGCTGATTCATGCATCCATGTACAACTATTCAGTGCTTCATCACTTTATAGTGTAAGGTTGCATGTACAGCACTATGTCTGAGTTGAAATGGGAGAATGTGATTGGATTTTCCATAGGCACCTTGTTGGCCAATGAAGGAACAGAAGGGTAGATTAGTCGGGATTATGGTTTGATCCAGCAGGACTGACTGACACTCTCTCTCTCTCTCTCTCTCTCTCTCTCTCTGTGTGTGTGTGTGTGTGTGTGTTTTCTTATGCCATTCTCTGTATTCTTACATATGCAAGTCAGTGCTGGACAACACCAATACTGAAGGATGAGTGTACAGGTGTAAGTACACCAAAAGTATGAAAGGTGCGTGCAAGTGCCTCAGTTTTTTTAAATTCAGCCCTCCCCTTTCTAAATATATACCTTCCAGGAGTTTCAAACCTAGAACCCCATGAGAAACCCCTGGTACAAAAGTTTTTTCGTTTTTAGAAAAGGCACCCCATACATGCTTGAAACCATTTGGATTACCATAAAAGATCAAGACCCTTTCTGATCTTTGTTTTTAAAGTGCCCCTAGATTTTGTTGTTGATATAATCCAGGAGCAGCCAAAGTAATGGCCTCCAGACCACCACTGTGGACTACAACACCCATCATCCCTGACTATTGGCTATCCTTGCTTGGGCTGATGGAAACTGTAGTCCACAAGACCTAGAGGGTCCCATACATTCCAATACACTCTAAAATATAAAGGTGGTGAGTGACTGGATATTCACAGAGGAGCAATTCCTCCTGTTCATCTGCTGCTGCAAGAGCAAGAGCAATGGAACTGCTGGCTCTGGACATGGCTCTGGACATGTCTCTGAATTAATCCCCACATAAGGTAAAGGTAAAGGTACCCCTGCCCGTACGGGCCAGTCATGTCCGACTCTAGGGTTGCGCGCTCATCTCGCTCAAGAGGCCGGGAGCCGGCGCCATCCGAAGACACTTCCGGGTCACGTGGCCAGCGTGACGAAGCTGCAGCTGGTGAGCCAGCACCAGCGCCGCACACGGAAACGCCGTTTACCTTCCCGCTAGAAAGTGGTACCTATTTATCTACTTGCACTTAGGGGTGCTTTCGAACTGCTAGGTGCGCAGGAGCTGGGACCGAACGATGGGAGCTCACCCCACCGCGGGGATTCGAACCGCCGACCTTACGATCAGCAAGTCCTAGGCACTGAGGTTTTACCCACAGCGCCACCCGCGTCCCTAATCCCCACATACCTGGCACTATTTGTATCATTCCCTTAGAGGGTGGGAGCCAAGGGGCCAGTAAGAATACAACAATGGAGGCAGCAATAAGGGAATGTTAGGAAACGCAAGAAATCTTTGCTGAGAATGCCGAGATGCGCCATGTAAAAAACCACACATCTGAGGAAACTTACTCATTCTTTCCTGATGACGGCAAAACTCTTCAATGAACACATTTGCACCTACCCACAAGAGGACCCACAAATCTGGATCACATGGCAAACAGAGGCAATGCAAAGAGCAGTGTTTTTGCACAGAGGTCCACTGGAATAGATGGGAGCAAGATGGCTGCTGTATTTGGCAACTAGGCCAAATATTCCCTCGCTGCACAGGTGCATCCTTGATATGAAGATATACACTACATTAAGATATTGTAAATACTGCATCCAGTGTCACAGGATGTTGCAGCCTACTCCATTTTGTTGCCGATTTTGCTCTTTTTTCAGCTACGTGCACATGCGCACTCACCCCACACGTGCGCGAAATGACACTGTCTGGCAAAAGCACGTGCACACAGCACACACAAAAGCAACATAAAAAACCTCATCTGAATTTGTATGAGATTGCCTTGCATTTCTAGAAATTTCATGGGTAGGCATACATATGGGGATTTCCCCCAAACTGTTCAGGGAGAGCAAGCATGGATGCTGCAGTTCAATTAACAAGCTAATGTGATGCCCTTCGATGTGAACAATACGGAGACTATTGCTCAACCTCTGAAGGGGAGGGTGAGAGAGAGAGAGGAATTACATTACATAAAGTGTGCCATTCGAGAATATGAACCTCCATTTTATGTGCTTTCCCCTACAAACTTAGGTACGTGACAAGGTAAGCTTCCCCTCAAGCTCACCCTCTCACCCCCTAAGCTGCTTTGGTTTTAGCTTCCTCCTTAAATTTTGTTTTCCAGATCCGTTGATAGTGTGTTCTCTCTCTCTCTCTCTCTCTCTCTCTTTTCCATCTACTGCATTCATCATTATTCAGCTGCATTATAGCACTTAAAAAACCACCCCAGCTTTGGAAAGAAAAAAAGAAAGAAAGAAAGAAATCATTTGATTTTCATTGCCCTGGAGAGAATTAAATACCCCCAAGGAAAAATTCTGGTACATTCTCTGCACACATTTACATGCAGCCAGTGAAGTAAACATTTCCATAATTGCTCACTTCAGAACACGTTACCCAGTTCCTAGGTACAATAACTGTCAGGAGTCAATGAGGAATAAAGAATTTTCCTGAATCCTTGCACACAACCTGACCAGCATTAATAACTCCACAGTTGTACATAAGTTAAGAAATGGATTACTGTCAGGCATCAGCCTTCTCTGAACACTTTGGGCATAATGCAGTCTTCAAACACCCACAGAAACACACACACACAAACTAAATAACTATTTTTTGAAAAAACACACACACTAACCTAAAGGCTATTGATAAGATGGGCTTTCCTCTACCCACCCTAGATAAAGAGAACCAAACACCAGAGGCCTTTCAAAATGTTTTTTTTTAAAATACAGCAAACACAGATGGCTTCCATTTATTTCCCATTTTTACTTCTTTGGTGAAGTTGTCTTCTTCTCTCGCTAAATGACAAAATGAATGATGAAATTCAGTTGCTATGCTAGAAAAACAAAAAACAAACCCTGGTGCCTAATCCCTGAGGAGAACTGGACTTCAGTTATGAATCATCCTTACCAGGAACCTTGGCAATATTAAATGAAAGTCTTTATATACTTATAGAAAACATTGTGAATACGCATGATCAGGAAGCACAGTCAGACTGATCTTCCGTTGCCCCCCGCCCTTTACCCCACCCCTCGCTCTTTATCTTTGAAATTCTTTGCTACTGAGGCTGGGCAGGCACCCACCTTTTGTAGTTATTTAAAGAAAACTCCAGCCATTCCACAAACATCACTGAGCAGCGCTAACACCAAATGCATCTGATTTTTATGACATGCTTGCTGAACACTACATATTGCTGGGGCTGCAATGAAGGGTCTTTGGAAGCACGTAATAAAACCATATCTATTGAATGGTACAGTATTAGCAATTCCTCTCCTGCACTTTGTTTACAGGAGAAAGAAAAACTTTATAGGCTCTTTCCATGTGTAACCTACGTTCATTCATTTTTAGGATTTTTATCTGAATTCTGCCTATATCAGGAATGAGAGGCAAACTCTACTGCTGGAAAACCATTATTTTAAGCAATCAACCTCTGAACACAAGAAAAGTATAGCTCTGTGTAATATAAAGTATTTATGGTGTAAGTTTTTCACCCAAGAAGAAAGTATCCTTTTAATAAGCCCTTTTTACTACAAGAAGCTATTACTGATCACTGCTTTACTGGGCTGTTGTTGGGTGAGTTTCAGTTGCTATTTTAGAACAAACACAATGGAAAAGAAAGGGCAAATGCCATGTTATGTGACCTGCTGTAACGATGAGCAAAATTAAACATTTCTGTCAATGCAAAATGAAAGGCACTTTTGCTTGAATTGTTCAGTGCAGCTAAGGAACAGTGGCCAGATTTACGTCTCTTCTGTTGCCTAGAATCCAGGAGCATTTGCTATAACCAAAAGAAGGGGTTTGGGTTAGAAACAACACAATGATGAACCGCAGACTAAAGTGCTCAGTGCTGCCAAGCAGTAATGCTGATTTTGAAAGCCTCGGGAAATTTTGTAGAAAACACTCGTATAAATAAAGGAAATCTAAGAACACATTTGCTACTAGGTATACACAGGGAATTAGCAACCTTATCCTTAATAAAGAACCTATTGATTAGTACAAATGCTAACTACAAGAGCTGAAAACATAAGGTCATGCCCAACTCTCCTGCCATCTGGAATCTTATTCAGGTCAGTGGGACTCAGACAAAAAATATAAATTGTTGTCTGGTTGTTAACAACCGCCAGTGAAAGCAGAACAGACAGAAATAACTACAAATACTACTGCTGGTCTTACAAAGCCTTGTGAATTTTACAAAAGACAGGTAAACACCCAGTTTCCTAATCACCGTGGAAAACCAGAAGCTTAACTGCACAACCTAACACACACACAGGCATTTATTAATTTATTTTGCAGACATGGGATGGCACATATGTAGGCTTTCTAATAATATTATTGTGAAATTACTTTGGATGAGAGATTTGCCACCATTCTTGTCTATAAAGCCAAATGTCGGCTGCACATTTACCTCTGAGTAAGTTGCACTGAACTGATGATAATTCGCTTCTGAATACAGTGGTACCATGGGTTAAGAACTTAATTCGTTCTGGAGGTCCGTTCTTAACCTGAAACTGTTCTTAACCTGAAGCACCACTTTAGCTAATGGGTCCTCCCGCTGCTGCCCGATTTCTGTTCTCATCCTGAAGCAAAGTTCTTAACCCGAGGTACTATTTCTGGGTTAGTAGCGTCTGTAACCTGAAGCGTATGTAACCTGAGGTACCACTGTATATACATTATCTACATAAATGAATTATGTGTTTTTGCATTTTGGATAAATGAAGGTGGTCCCAACACATAGTGCAGATCGTGTCTTCAATCTGGTCTTTGCTTCTGAACAGAGGAAGGGTGGCCTGGAACTGGAGAGGCACATAATGACCTCACTGTTGTGATCAACTAGTACCTGTTGTGATTTGGACTGACAGCAACAACTGCATGTGTGGCGGACCTATAAAGATCATCCACCTCTGGAGACTCCCAGTATCTGAGAGATTCTTGAATGCTCTCAGGAACTTTCTGGCTGACAAGGCTAGCAAGGCTTTCACAACCTTTGTCCGACAGGACAGTCTACATGGTCACTCCTAAGTGCACTCTCTGGCACTACAGCCTCTGTGCAGTTCCCTCCTGTTCCACAGATCTGTGGACTTTGAAGAATGACCAATGGTGGCATGTCACTCCTTTTATTATACTGTCTTACACTATTTGTTTGCTTTAACTCATATTATTGTACCCTACCCTTGTGTCACACGGTGGAAAAGGGTGGCCTTAAAACATTTTAAATCAATGATAAATACTTGGATTCACACAATTGCTAAAATCTAGTTCTCTGAAAGGTGTGGTTCTATCCAAGGCAAGTATGCATGTGTTTTTAGGAACCACCTTTTTATTTATTTCTGCTTGTACATTGTTTTCAATGTTGTGTTTTAATGCTGTATCCTGTCCCAGGACCTTAGGGTGAAGGGTGGGTAATAAATTAATGGTGATGATGATTCTGCATTCCCCGGTTATCTCTCTTCGAGTTGTACAGTCACACTGGAGACTTGTCATGTGTGCACCAGTGCTTCTTTGTTGGCACTGGGGCCTCTGGATCAAAGCAAATATGCTTAACTAGGCATAAAGATATAGAAATGACTCCCATCTCTGCAAAAAAAAAAGGTAACAGATGTGTTCTAAAACTGTGCGCATACCAGATATGCTCATATCTGGATCTGTTGGGTGGCTCAGCAGCTCTTTCCATAAAACCCACTATCATTTATCCCACGTTTTGGAAGTGGCTAGGGGATTTGGCAGGAGAGCTGAATGAATGAAAAACCAAATGCAAACCTCAGTGCTGCATGATCTCATTAGTGTGTGTCACCTCTGATTGGGCTTAATCAATACCTGTATCAGCCTATAGATTTCATTAAACACCCTAAATATGCGGTGCCCAAAGCTACAGAAATCTTCCAAATGTATTAATTGTTTTGCATAGACGATGAAGCATTTCCCAAATGCATCCATTATAGCTTGGGTGGGAAGCTGCGGCCCTCCAGATATTGTTGGGACTCCAACTCTCATTAGTCCCAGACAGCATGCCAATTCTCAATGGTCAGCGATGACAGCAGATGTAGTCCAGAAACATCTGGAGGGAAACATGCCCCCCCAATTATAATGATATAAAACTACCAGGAATGTGGGGTTCCTCTCACTATAAGCACCCCTTGCTTCAAGTCTAAGCTATAGTGCTCTCGGGAAGAGTCCAGGATTCATGAGAACACTCTGTCTTATGAGACCAGGGCCCTGCAGGATCTGATTTCTTTCCACAGGGCCTGTAAGACAGAGTTGTTCTGCCTGGCCTTTGGCTTGGAGTCATTTTCATTCCCTCCCCCTCTTTCTTTTTTCCTTTCTCCTCCTGTGATGAGACTGCGTTTTAATGTTTTAATGTTGTATTTAACCTTCTTTTTTAAGCTGTATTTCAATCAACTTGTTTTTATAATTGGTTGTTATCCGTCCTGAGCCTGGCCTTGGCTGGAGAGGGTGGGGTATAAATTTTATTATTATTATTATTATTAATTACATTCATTGCCTGAGCTCGAGATAAAGAAATTGGAAGACGTCAGGCCAGTAAAGCCATGGGACAAGACAAGATGAGACATGGGATGGGAACAGCCAGATAACTCAGTTGGTAGAGCATGAGACTCTTAATCTGCACATTGAGCGGCACATTGGATAAAAAAATTCCTGCATTGCAGGGGATTGGACTAGCTTTCCCTTGTGGTCCCTTGCAACTCTACAGTTCTTTGATTCTAAATCTCTGAAGGGGCACAAAATGGCACAGAACTGGTGGATTAAGGTGCAGGAGAACTTTTGGTACACGAGATGTGGAAGAAATGGATATTTCAGACACCTTACTATATTTCAAAAAGTGGTGTGGCTTAGGAGGAGGCACAGTGGGCAAATGTGCTCTGGATCAGGGTGTCAGATAGCATCTTACATTTTCAAGTGAAGCCTCAGGTATTCCTAATCCCAAATTAAACTTTCTGCCACAGCAATGAGGTAACATTCGTGAAGTTTGTAGGACCTTCCCTTTTGCTCAATCAGGAGATAAATGGCTACTTGTCTAGTTTTCATTCATTCCCATTTCTAATGTTTGCTACATTTTGTATCTGACAAAGCTTCATATTGTTGACCAAAGAGAGAGAGAAGGGGGTTGTATCCATTTACATCATTACTCTCATAAAGAACAGATGTAGACTGCTCTGGTTTTGTTGGACGATGAGCTCCTGCTGATGTTGGATAAGATTCAAATATCTGTTTTGTTAGAAATTTTAACTGCCTCTGATACCTGTAGGCAGTGACTGTTGATGACTTACCTCCAGTTCCATGAAGGGGGTTTTAATAAATTATTCTGGAGCAATTCCACTATTCTTTAATAGAAGAGTCAGATGCAGTGAAATGATTTTGCCCAGAGGTCATTTTCTAAGTCAATAGGTAGATGAGCAAGTATCGCAAATATGCTTGTAAGCACTACATAACACCTAGTCATGTAACTGCATCTGAATTACAGTGCTCTTCAGAAATCAGGACTTGTCTCTCCATGATGTGACCATGTTCCTTAAAATGCAACAAGGGCGTTCACAGGTAAGTTACCCAAGAGCTGCTAGAGGATGTTAGAATTCCTTCTCACCCCAAATTTTTACTTAATCACCAAGACTCAGGGCAAATGTTTTCAAATTGTGTTCCAGAAAATGCATGCTTATAAGAGTATCAGCATGCATTTATCAGTAATGGCAGACAAGCACCACTAAAAGATGGTGGCCAATCTTTGTGGCCAATCATCCACTGCCAAGTGCACCCACAAGAGAGTACAGAGGTGTTCAAAGTTACATTTTCAGTTTCCATGGGGAAATGGTGAGAAGCTAACAAGCCAGAACAGCAGCCGGTGTGGATGGTCTGTGCCCTTGAAGGCAACTTAGCATTTTCTACAACATAGTGGAGTTATTTGGCAGACAAGTCCATGTCGAAAGGCTTCCCCAAAAGGGAGAATGTTTGAAAAATCACTGAGCTGGGACACAGAAATTCAACCACCACTACTCCAAAAGGGACTCGCTGTACTGTATTCAAAAAGTACAGCGGTAGAAAAAATCCTGCAGTAGCAGCTCCAGGCTGTGGCTATAGAGGCAGCATTACATCTCTCAGAATGCTGCACAGAGATCCACAGGCCTGCAGATTCTGAAACAGACCTATGATTGGACCTGAGTTGTGATCCACACACTTCAGATCAAGTCAGTAGCTTTGGAAGCTGAGTTCAGCAAGTCCCACCCCTAATCCCCACTGAGGTTCCTGGCTTCTTGTTGGGCTGCATATTTAATAAAGGGGAGCCATACTGGGGTGAAGGCATCCTCTTTTATTTGTCCCTGTGTCAGTTTTAGTCTATTGGTTAGCTTAGTCTTCAGTTACTATGACAAAGTTTGGGAACCCCAGACAAATTCATGGGCAAAGGCCACAGCATAGATGAAACAGATGTCTTCAAATTGAAAATAATAATAATACTGGTCTTTAGTTGTTCAGATGCAGAAACATAGGAAGCCCTGACTGCCATTCTAAGTTTACACAACTATGAGGAAGAGAGTGGAGTGTATCAATACAGAGAAATATTTTTTTTCTACTACAAGCTATAGAACTCAGGGCATCCAATAAAATTGATCAGCAGTAGGTTTAAGACAAACAAAAGCAAGCAAACAGGGGGGAAATGAAAACAATTTGTGGCCAGTTGCATGTAAGGCATTGAAAAGAACAGACAAATAAATGGCTAGATATTATCTATGATATGTAAAAATGAAATCTGCATATTGAGAGTCTGTACACATCTTTGTTCCATGTGATTGGGGCAAACTGGATGTGACTTTCCCTACTGTGTCCTGTTCATGAGCCACCTAAATGTACCACTGAGTGAGGGAGACCGAGGGCCTGACTAGATGAACCTTGAGATTCACCCAGAAGGCATCTTAAACAGCAAACTCTTGAATATTTTTCCTGCTCTTCAACGTGGCACTAAAAGGAGGTCTTATAGCTCTAATACAGCCTTCTCCAACTAGGTGTCCTCCAGATGTTGCTGGACTCAAACTGCCGTCCACTTTGGACCAATGGTGAGGGATTATGGGAGATGCAGTCAAAAACAGCTGGAAGGCATCATGCTGGGAAAAGCTAGTCAAACAATATCTTTCAAGCTCAAGGAAATGTAAAGATCATTCTAAGGCTTAATGTCTAAGGTCCTCCCACACTTTTACCATCTTGTTTAAAATCTTCTCTCCTTGTTTCACTTCTCTGGAATCACTGTATACACAGGGGGAGGAGAAGGGGAAAGGTATTAATTTTTAAAAAATATATATGCTGCCCAATAAAGTTCTCAAACGCTATAGCTCTTAAGGGTTTTTGTGAAACATAGATGCAAGTCAGTTCTTTGTAGATTCAAATGCTATATACAATTACTTGATTTTGATTCAATGAACAAATAATATATAGCAGGCAGTGAGTGATGCAACACATGTGGAGAAAAACAAAGTAGGACATAGCTTGTATCTAGTTGTGTGCACATAAGATTCATTGGTAGCTCAGTCAGTAGAGCATGAGACTCTTAATCTCCGGGTTGTGGGTTCAAGCCCCATGTTGAGCAAAAGAATCCTGCATTGCAGGGGGTTGAACTAGATGGCCCTTGTGGTCCTTTCCAACTCTACCATTCTATGATTCTAAGGGTGGAGCAACATGTTCAGTAAAGCCACATGGTGGCACGTTATTCCCTGTCCCTTCCTTCACACTGCAGGTGAGGCAAATCATGTTTCTGAATATTCTGCCATATTTAAAAAAAGAGACAGATAAGTTGGCTGGGAAGGCGTATCCAGCATATATTGTCCTAAAGTAGGCAGTATCACCTTCTGATAAAAACCCCATGGTTATTAATATTTAGTATATTGAGGTCAACAGGAATACTAGGGTATAAGTGTAGGCGTGTTTCATTTTCTCACTCAATACACCTAACATAACTCAGGCTTATGAAAGTTTATTACCCATGACAGAAAATGAGGGTCGGTATCCATTGATTTCTCTAAGAATTCTAAAGTGATAGATCAATATATTCATATGAAATAATTTATATCTTTTTATATATATATATTTTCTTAATGTACCCATGTACTCGTATACACAGATACAAAATTGACGGAATGAATCTAGATTCAAAATGCCTACAGAGAGATGAAGATTACTGGCGGTGGGGGGCAGGACTTAGAGATATTAGTACTTCTTCAGAGTAACCTATTTTCCATGATTGTTGAGAGGATAAATAAATTGAATAACCCTTTCTACACTACCTGGGTGGGGGAGAATGGATCCAAATATGAGAAATCAAATCACTCTGTTCGGGTTACCAAACACATTTGTACATTAGGAGGGCCCTGCCTTCCATACTTATTTTCCCCCTGAGCTTCTACTTTTATTGCTATTTAACATTTGATTGACTAGATGCCAGGCAGAACATAAAAAGTAACATGGATCCTCCTCAAATAATAATGCAGAAAAAGGGAAGTGTAGCAAATGAGCAGTCTGCCAATGAGAAGGGGTAGAATGGTGTGGCAGTGGAGTGACAGACGAGTTACAAGATTGCAGGAGAAGCAATGTAGATAATGTGGGGCTCAAATAATTCTGGATGTGTGCTGTGATCTGAAGGCACATGAAGCTAAGCAGATCTCTGCCTGGCAAGGGCTTCAATGTGAGACTGCAAACCCTATGCATGGCATTCTTGCGTTAAAAGTAACACATAAAGAGAGAAAGCACTTGAAAGGAAGAAGACATTTGTTAGAGATAGGTACATGACAGGAAGAAGAAAAGAAAGGAGGAATGTTTGACAGAATGCTAACCTTACAGACAATAGCTCATTGGACTACAGTTTTTTTTCCTGTCTGGATCCAACCAATGAGAAAAGTAATGGTACAAAGTAGGAATGGATATATATGGGGAAGGAAAAGTGGAGAGCTGTAACGATAGAAATAAAAACCTACAGTTGATGTAGATAATGATAGGCAGCCACACCAACACATTACAGGAAACAACATGATCACAGCAGCAAGAGAGAAGGATCACTATTAGCAGAGATATTCTCAACCAACTGAAATGAGAATAGGAGGGGGAAACAGAGAGTTATAGTAATATGGACCAGACCATGGGCCAAAGCTTCTGCTTGAAGGGGGAGAAATGTAGATTGTTGAGATACTGATTAGGAAGCCCTCCCAAGAGATCTTTAAACCATTTGAACATTGCTGGAGGGAATGAGAAGGTTTATGTGGAAACACCATAACCAGTGTAATTAGGGTTCTAAAACATGTTTGGGGAGGCTTAACAGGCATGGACGGTTCCCTGCTGCAGACAATTACCCTTGTGAAAGGTGAATGAAGCAGTGGTGGAAGGCGGCCTAGCTAGTTGTGTCTACTGCCTCTGCAGTCTTAGTTAACAAGATAAATAATGCCTGAAAAGGGCTACAACAGGTTTTTACACCCAAAGCCATTGACCAGAGTGCAGTGCTACCTTTCTATTTATTTGAGCTTTCCTGTGCTCCACACCCTAATATTTTTTTGTTTCCAAAAATAAATGTTTGGTTTTGTGGGTTCTTTCTTAGCTTTCAGTACTAAATTATATGGTTCTTAGACATCTCTTTTTATGCATCTCTTGTACTGAAAAAGCTAACAATTCAGCAATTTATGATCAGCAAGTAATGCTTCTATTGTTTCTTGCATACAAAACAGTTCTTAGCCACACTTCTATTTCTCCCACAGAATATATTTTATATTCCTACGAAATTACTCAAATTGGAGAGTCATTTGTGAGCTGCACAGTGTTTCAATAAGTAGTTCATTACGATCAGTAAACTAGAACTTGGGATATATTTTAATGCATACCGATTTGCAAATTATTTCTATACAGCAGTGGAAAATAATAATTCTGATTTTACACACAGAGCCTTTTTGTTTAGTGTACTATAGCACTTTCTGAAAACAGTATTTGAAACATTTCCCCAAACCATTTTACACAGCCCTCTTACATTTTGTTGCAGAAAAAAAAAAATCACCAAGGAACAACATGCTCCCTAAAAAGGATATGACACAAGTGGGATCTTTCATCTTGGGCACCCAGTGGAAATGGTCGTGTATTTATGTATATTGGAAAAAAGAGCAGCATAAGAAGCAGGAGGCAATAGATCCTCAACTCATGAGTTTACATCTAAAGCTAAGCCAAAATATTCCAAAATTCACTGCTCAATTGACTGGCTGAAAGGAAGGTTCCAAAGTTTAGCAATTATTGGACTTAAGCAATGCTGTCCTTTCTCCTGAACTGGTGTTACACAGCAAAAAGGGTACCTAAACCTATCTAACTGGCAATGCTGCTACCAATGACACTGGTGGCATTGGGCAACACAAAACCTTGCCACTTGGCGCCATTTTTCCCTTCTGCTGTGCCAGAGTGTTAATGGCAAGAAACACTAAAAGAATCAGTCAGCTGTGTTTATGTGACACCGAGTTACCAAGCAGGTCACCTCCCCTATTAGAAAACACATTGATTTTTGTACTCTTCAAATATATCCTGCTGGGTATCCTACGCCCAGTGGATTGTCATCTGGAAACGTTGAAAAAAAAGGCCTTTTCCGCTGCACCACCAACCCTCTGGAATGTCCTCCCAAAAGTTTAGTAAAGCTCCATCAGCTGGATATTTCAAATGTCTATTAGACATTTTAAACCACTGTTTTATTCAGACCTTTTCTGGTGTTTAGGAGGGCTGTCTTGTTCAGTTACTGACAGTGTTGTTTTTAACTGATGTGTTGTTTTTATAACATGTTTCCTCCATTCTGGTTTTTGTTTGTGTGTTTTGTTTTTTGTAATATTCTGTAAACCACTTAGATTTCTTTCTTTCTTTCTAAAAACGTTAAGTGGTAATGGTATCAGGAAGCCAAAGCAGAGTGGGGCAAGGTAAAAGAAATAAGCTATCAATGTGAGCAAGCACAGTTACCTACACTTAGTTTCAACTGGGGAAGTGGGGAGAGCCATAGACTTCACAGAGAGATGCAATGAAGGATCGAGAGGAAAGAGATGACACAAACCTCTTAATCTGAGGCTTGCAGGTTCAGACCCCACCTTGGGCAAAAGATTCCTGCATTGCAGGGGGATGGAGTAGATGACCCTCGTGGTCCCTTCGAACCCTACAATGCTATGACCCAATACTGTACTGGTGTTCTACATCTCTTCCTCTCTCTCTCAACCAGCATTTTGGCCCTTCCTTAGTTTGCCTTATTGTTGTGTTTGCAATTTAAAATAAAGAAAGAATGGAAAAGGCTCTAGAGCAACTGAGGGCAGTACGAGTTGGAGAAGCAGGACTATGATGGGGAAGATGGGCAAAAAGAAAGGGCAAAGCAAGGCAACAGGCAGCTTTAAAGATAAGGGCAAATCGTTTGTGCTGGGTGCAGACAGGAAGCCAGTGCATGGATCACGGCCTGAAGTAATGATTGAATGAGGTGTCAGACAGAGTGGAAGGCCTTAGGTAAAGGTAAAGGGACCCCTGACCATTAGGTCCAGTCGTGACTGACTCTGGGGTTGCGCACGCATCTTGCTCTATAGGGCGAGGGAGCCAGCGTTTGTCCGCAGACAGCTTCCGGGTCATGTGGCTAGCATGACTAAGCTGCTTCTGGCGAACCAGAGCAGCACACGGAAACGCCGTTTACCTTCCCGCCAGAGCGGTACCTATTTATCTACTTGCACTTTGATGTGCTTTCAAACTGCTAGGTTTGCAGAAGCTGGGACCGAACAACGGGAGCTCACCCCGTCGCGGGGATTCGAACCGCCAACCTTCTGATCGGCAAGTCCTAGGCTCTGTGGTTTAACCCACAGCACCACCCGCGTCCCTTAGAAGGCCTTAGATCTATTTCAAAAGCTGGAGGCTATGCAACATAGCTACGACATCACAATTAGATACAGTAAGCTGTATTAGCTAAAAGCAGAGTTCCACATACTAGAGAAAGTGTCTGTTCTGATTTGACACTACTCCCCTTCCCCTGGACAAGCATTTTTAAAGGCAAATCTGATTTTTATTTGCAGTTTGGGAGGGGGTATTGAATCTGAGACTTGAGCTGAACATGTGGATCACAGAAATAAAGGGCTCTGGACTATGTGGTCCATTAACCTAGATATTGGTTATCTAAAACACTCCATTGTACGCTCCACATATAACCCACAGGCAAAACATATTCTGACTACTTATATTTCACTTATCAGACCAAATCTTTCAGGTGTCATTGCTTCTCTTGTGCACTTTGTTCTTCACGTTAGCTAGAAGGGGGTGGCAAAATGTAAGATCTATTGAGACTGAATGAAAGCCAGCTATGGTCAAATATAAGTGGTAGAAAATTCAAATGTGCTTTGGTCAGAAATATAAATTAAAACTTCTACCAAAAGTTGTGCTAATATTGAAGGTGTCTGTCCTACAGCTGACCCTTTTTGTTCACATAGCATAATGCTGTGTTAGAAATATCAGAAGAAGAAAATGGAAGGAAAGTTCAGGTTCCACCATCTATGGCTAAAAAAAGCCATGAAAGATTTCTCATGATGTCAAAACAGATGGGGGAGAACCCAATCCACTGAGTGCAGCACCCATACATAGATTTCCAAGTTGCCCCAATTCAGGAGCTGCATGAAGGCAAGAACAGAAGTCTGGAAGGGGATAGAAGAGGTATGAGCAAGACTTCCCATGCTCTGTGAAGTCTCCTGATGCTGCCTGCACACATATTGGAAGCAACAGATTTGTACTAAGTACATTGGATTTGTCTGCACACAAATGCGGCCTGTCCTGTGTGGAACTGATACTATAGGAACAATGACAGTGATTGTGTATGCAGCAGATGATAATCTTTACACTTTTGCACAAGCAAGGGTATTTATTCCTGGTATTATAAATTCACTGACTGAGCAGCTGGAGGCATGACTAGCAAGTACTGTGACCAATGGACAACTCAAGTCTGCCATCCAAGACTGTAGTGCTTATTTGTAAAAATACAAAGCAGACAGGCAGTGTAGCTGGCATGAGCATTTACACACTTCCTGTTGAACTTTCCAACAATATGAAGACATGCCATCAGCCATATGTGTGGCTGACTCTGCATCCAGCTAGGAGAGTGCATTTGCAATGTCCAAAGCCATTCTGAAGATGAGGAGGAGGAAGTCAAGGGGCATGCTGGAACTGATACAGGACTTTTATAGAGAGAACTGACTGGGGGCGGGAATTCAAGTCCCCCTACCTGAACCAAGATTCCTGGAACAGTGTTTTTTCATGACATATAAACATAGTTGTCCCACAACAGAAAAAACTGGATGCTTTCAAGAAATCAAAAAGGATCACCCACATATAATTGCTGGGCTGTCCCTTTTGAGGGCCAACAACTTTCCCATGTCACAAAACTGAACCTGGGAGTCCATATTCTGGTTTGATTTGGATGGTTTATTGATATCTTAGGCCTTTAGGGAAACACTGGAAATGTAAGTTGCTAAAGAACAAAACAAAGAAGAAATTGTAAAGATAAGGTCCCAGGGTGGGGAGAAGCAGCTCATTCAGCCCATGACATAGAATACCATGTGATTGATTTATTTAGTGGCATCAATGTTCAAAGCAACAAAAAAAGATCTCTGTCCTGAGAAACTCACAATCTAAATTTCAGCAACAGGGTAAACAAGGGGAGATGAGGAAACCTCCTAGGCAGAAAAATCATTACAGCCAAGTAAGGGATGGGAAAGGGTTGGATGATGAATTAGAAATTTAAAAGATGAATGAACAGAGAAACATACGGTAAATGTAGTAATTAGAATCCAAAATCCAAAAGACTTAATATAAGACAATGAAAATGTAGATTAGCTAAAAGGAGATTTAAACTTTGCAGACTACATACTCCAGCTCTCTTTTCAATTGCATTGCTGTGTACAAGGATCTAGGAAAGGATTTCCCGCCACACACAAAATCTGAATGAATCTTGGGTAATGCCAGGACAGTTATGTAATGCATACACTTTAAGCTGCACATTCACATCTACTCAAATATACACATGGAACTTCTATATATCTTAAGAGTGCCTACAGTTCCACTGAAGTAAATGGGACATTCCCTGTAGGCATGGAATCCATGTGCACACTAGTGTTCCCAAGCTCAAAGAGACCACTGAATTAGAACATGAGTCTGTAATATGCATATCGTAAAATAACAAGGATTTCCCTCTCCCCCTCTTTTGTTATAGCAACACTGTGAAATCACAGACTATATTGTCCAACCCTTGTGGGTTTAGGAAAACCTACAACAGTTTCTGTGCATACAAAAACCACAGTGACATACATTTGAGCAATACAATTCTGAATCGCAACTCATGGATATGGCAAAGAGAAATTACTGTATATATGTTTTATACATATAGGAATGCTACGCATCATGTTCTGCAGATAGGGACACAAGCAAAACAGGCTGTCCGCTCAAGACAAGCAGTAAAATCTTATAAATTGTGTGAATCATTCCATAACTGCACACAATTCTTATATGGAAGGACCAGATTATTTTACTAGAATTTGTGTCCTCCACACCAGTTTCCAGAAAGTCAGGTGCTACATACAGCAGTAGGTTTGGAAACTAGGAAAGATGGCGTGTGATGGCTCAGGGGTGGGCTGTAGCTCAGTGGTCATGTACATGTTTTGAACACAGAAGATCAAAGATTCAATCCCTGCCACTGTCAAGTAAGACTGTCTGAAATCTTGGAGAGCCACAACAAATCAATGTAGGCAATACTGAGCTAAATGGACCAATGCTATAACTCCGTATAAGACAGCTTCATGTGCTCCTGTGGGTGTTGACCAGCCAAGTCGGAAGACCATCATCCCAGCATTTGTATCAGACCTGCCAATCTCAGGAGACAGTGCTAGGCCCAATGCTTGACTGAGACCTGTGTGCACACTGCACTTCAGAGACAAGAGGCAATTGCCAAGACTGGGGATGATCTATGAATAACTTCCATGTGAATACCTGCAACTGGAAGAAGTTGAATGTAATGCTTTTTTCATAAAGCATACTTGCATATGAATGCAAACACAGGGGTCCTCACCTGGCTGTCAAAGGGATGAGAATGGGTTTATCTTTCATAAAAGACTCATCAAAGTATAGTTTGAAAGGGGTAGATATTTTTAAAAACTGTTTCGAAGAAGGTTCAATTCATTTGACTTGAGAAGTTTTTCTACATTAAGAAAGGAATTCAGATGCTGTGGCTATCAGGGCTTTATTGAGTACAAGGATAGAATGATAATATACAGTTTAATCAACAGAAAGATGAAGGTCAAAGACTAACATTGTTATGTCTGCAATACATTTTAAAATCAAAATTCAAAGAGTAAATGTTGTGACAGTCTGGAATTTTTGAGGACGAAGGTTGAACTTAATCCGAGGCTCAGAATACTTTGAGAATTTCATATATTTTAGGATTTGTGGCAATGGCAGTGTGCTTTTTCAGGTTTCAGAGAATGTTTATTAAGCAGTAGTTGTGCCATAATTTATTAAAATGCACTTCAGACACATAAGCTGAACTTTGCTTTCATCAAGAGAAAGTAAATAATCAGAATCTGCTGTTCCCACTTTTCCTTTTGTTAACTTTTACATCTGGTAAAGGGGCTTGCATTGTGTTTGAAAAACCTGACCCTTCCTGTGCCTTCTCCACGGGAGACACCCAACCCTCCTCCAGTCATTAAACTGGACTTCCCGCTGGAATGAAGCAGTAAAAACAAATGAGACACACCATTTCCATTCACAGTTAGAAAAGCAGTGAAAGAGCAGGCATTTCTCTGATACATTATTTAGCTTGCTTCCCTCCCCCTGTGCAAAAAAAAAAGTGCATGAACCACCATTTTCCTGAATTTGACACCTTGTCAGTCTGCTCTGTTATTGTATACATATTGTATTGTATACAGGTGTCCTAGCTATGTATTTCCAACTTCAGGAATTAAGAATGTATCCATAAAAATACTTTTAGTAGGCGTTGAGCAGCTGAATCAAATGTGGACAGAAAAGTCAAGGGAAACTTTCCCTCTACTTTTTATTTCAGTGAGCTCCCCATGAATTGTTTTATATGCAGATACAGATTCACAGTGGTGAAATATTGGCAGTGAGCTTGAGAATGTCATTGATCATACTGTTCTGGTAACAAATGAGATTTCAGCAACTCTTTTATCATTTACATCTTCGTATGTGAAAATGTTTTAACGCTATGAAGCAAATATCAAGGAGGGGGCAAAACAAAATTATGAGGGATGGTTTCATTGTTGTTTCATGGGGGGGGGGAGCACAAATCATTTGCTAAAAGATCTGTAACCAACGTTCTCATATCTCAGTTCACAACACAAGCACAAGCTTTTGTTCCTGCTATCTTGTTCTGTCATCCCAACACCATCCCAGAAATTGCTGGGAAGGATACAACATAAGCTAAGATATATCCTTAGTATAAAACATGAGTATTACAGTTCCAAACATGCCTACTACCATCCATCTGTTAAAGAATACTCCTGTCCCCCTACATTCATTGGGCTCACTGCACAATGCACTGAGGAAACACAATGCCTTTAAACTTCAAGGAGTTCCCACTGCAATGTGGAGAAAGAGAGATTCAGAGATTATGGAATAATCATCTCCAAATCGATCAATTTTCCCCTGAAGGTAAAACTGAAAGAAATAAAAAGTTGAACAGTTCCAGCTACACAGCTTGAAGTTTAAAGGAAAAGTACCCCCAGGGCACATTGTGGAATGATCCCTATCTCCTTCTCCTGGTGCTTATTAACAGGTCAGAGATCTCCACTACATTTACACCATTCCCAGGTGATCTCCCCTACCAAGGATGGTGACCTTTCAGCCCAAAGAAAGAATTAAGAACATGAAGTTCTACTTCTTTAACAAAGTTTTCTTCTGTCATCAGCCATTTTGGAATCAGATGACAGATTTGTCAAAAAAATAAAATCTCTGCAGCCTCTTAGTCATCCTGATGAATGAAGACACGGCACAAAATATACACCAACCGCACTTCTAACAGAATTTGTTTAAAAAATTCATATAAGACTAACACATAAAGTTAATAAAGTATAATAAACATAATTGGTATATGAAGCCACACATGCATCACCCATTCATCCACTGGTAATCTTGCTAAATAGCCATCTTGGGATTTAGTGCAAAAGTTCATTAAGGTGCAGGAGATGGACAAACAGAATGCATGCCCAGCAGGGCCAAATTCTGTTTAAGCAACTATTGTGTAAAGAAGCAATATGTGGTTGCGGTGCTTTAACTCAAGGGAGTTAAGTAGGAGCGGCTGAAAGGATATTCTACCAGGTTTACTCCAGTGACTGCACCCTGACCTCAATTCTGCACCCTTATTTGAAAGCTTGTGTGTTTGCCGCAGTTTCTGAACTTGGCAACAACCCTAGAACAGGAGCCCCAGGATTTTTGCAAGTCTCTGCCAATGCACTGTTAGTGGTGCCATGATTGTGGAACAGTTCTTCCCTCACTTGCAGCTCACTGGCAGCAACAGCATAATTTTTCTTCCCAGCTACCCTGGGAAGCAACAGGGAACACACAAGAGGCTCAGAGAGAACTTGCTGCTAAGTCACAAAGGAACATATTACATTTTCTAATTGTACTACCATGCTTTGAGGTACACTGTAAAGTGTGACCGTGGCAAACATGCACTTGCAAAAAGGTGACTCATGTAAGTAAACTTGTCAGGGAACCACAGTTGGCTGCAGTTTCCTTTGCACACTCACGTTTGCCTGAATATAATGTGCAAAATGGCCCTCATCTCAGAATGGTGTACACATTAATTAATACTGATTATTAACAGTATACTACTAAATCCTATCCCTTCCCTCAGACTCCAACGCAACCATATGAAATAACTGCTCTGACTTTCCCTCTAATGCATTTCTGTTAACTGTATTTTGTAACAGATTTTTCCAGCCAGGCACAAGGTACAAAAAAGCAAAACTCCCCACCATCACTTGGACACAATTTCTGTCTCTAGAAATAAAATGTGAAGTCACAAATCTGGTTAAACTAACACTGAGCTAGAATGACAACCCACCAAAAATCGTCTTAATACTTACATTGTTCAACCAGTACTTAATATGCAATTGTTCTGCTATATATCTTCTCTTACCTATTAACTCCAACACCCCATAAGATAAGCCACTTTCCCCCTTTTACTTCCCCTCCCTTTCCTAATCAGAAAAACGGGAAAGGCTGTGTAAGGTTAGTGTTATTGCTATTGCTTTCTTCTACCTTTTTGATCGTACATGTGTTTGTTGTTAGCTGCTCTGACACCTTGGTGGGAAGGCATGATATAAATCCTGAAAACTAGGGTTGCCATATTTCAAACAGTGTAAAGTTGTCGAGTTTTTAGTTTTGCCCAAAGTTGTTCAGATTTGGGGGCAAAATGACTTTTTAAAAAAATGCCATTTTGAGCTATTTTTATGGGAAAACAGCAAAAATGGCACTACTGCCGTGGGCTGCCATACGTCCAGATTTTCCCAGACACTTACCCAATTTCTGCCTGGGCACTGCTGCCGACATATCAATCTGTGGTTTTTCACTAGCACAGGAAAAACTTGAAATCTGATAGAGGGTGCAGAGACTGAGTTGTATAGAATGGAGCCACTGTGCGAGAGGAATGGTGTCGGCCCAAGCGGTGGAACTCCTCCTCTCTCTCCTCCCTCGCAACCTTGTCTGCCCTGCACCCCCCCCCAAAATCTGCATTTTGCCCCAACCTTCCAGAACAGATCGGGGGGGGGGGGAGAGAGCAGGGGGCACACAAGCTGAAGGGTGAAAGTTACATGAGAGGAAGTTGTTCCTCTCTGGCAATGACTCCATTAGATTCAACTCTTGCTCTGATTTTTCTTTTTGAAAGTTTCCAATTGCCTATCAATGTGAGCGTGCACTTTTAATCTTGTAGCCAGTGACTAAAAAGGGACAAGAACAGGCGGCTTTAGCGCCCTACACAATATCACATCATTTATAAAGCTTGCCAGATTCAATTTTTCTTGGCACATAATTTGGATTACCTTGGCAGAGAATTGCATGTTTTATTCCATTGTGTGCAGTGTACTAATGCCCTATGTAAGGCTTCTTTTATCAAACTTCTCTATAAAGACAACAAAGGGAAAATAATCAATTAGAGAGGACTTTCCTGTGAAGTCAATATTATTGTGAGATAAACTTTTCAATCAAGCCTTCATCAATCTATACTGAGTGGTCACGTGCAAGGCAGTGACTGGTCGGCTGAGCAATAGATCAAGGCAGATAGAAATCTATTAAAAATCGCATATGCTAAGTTTTTCTTAAAGAATAACATGTTTCATATTAAATAATCTGAACATAGGATTCTTAGCAGTACAATGAATCTCTAAACTGAATCAATGACTTCTTCCAGACACACTGAATTAAATGAGACTATTCTATGCAAATGAAGAACCAATTTCACCACATTTTAAATATATTTGCAGATTTTGATTTTACACCATTGCTTAGGAAATACACGAAAACCCAAGTTTAAATTGGCGTTTTCTTTCTTGCTGATTTAAATGACTGATTTAAACTCACATTGATTTAAATTATCTCACCATATATGTAATACATGAGTTGGGTGTATAGATGGAGTTCCTTTAATTTTTTGTGCATATCATTGGAGGAAATTTGAACCTAGAGTAGCAAGAATAAAAGTGTAAAAGAACATTACATATGTGTACACCAGATTCACGTACAGAAATGGAGTGGAATGACTTCCATTGGTTCACCCCTCCTGTATACATTCAGAACAACATCAGGAAATTGTAAGAACAGTACACAATATATGGGACCTTGGAGAGTTCCTGGACCCATGGACAGAGCATTATGAGCATTCAGCTTGTATGCACATAAGCTCAGTGCTGATGTTTCGCTGAATGTATGTTGATGAAGACTGTCACTACAGTGTTCATTCAGTGTATACAAATCTCATGTGCCTACAAGGCTAGAGGTTCTAGATTATCTTCCTTTGATTTCAGAAGTTCATTTTTCTGGGGCTAAATTGGTAAATATATGAAAATGATATTAAGTTAAAACAAAAACAGCTAACAAAGAAAAATGTTTGATAAATTCTATCTAGCAGTAGAGAAGAGCATAGAGGTCTGAACTGATCTACTCTCTATAATGTAAATGTGCTTTATTCTTAATCCATGTGAGTAGGTCTTATGTTTCTGGTACACAACCATTCACTCTCCCCAAGTATGTCTGCATATATATTCTTGTCAGCATTTTAATTAGAAGTGCTTATAACTTTTATGGGGGGGGGGGTGTCCTGCAGCCCAATGCTAACCCCAGATGGATATTATGCACGTTTAAAACAAAAATGAGCAAGACCTGCTTCCCTTACAGTCATAATCCAAAATCTTACAGGACTGTGCTCTATGGGAGCAGAGAGAGGCTGTTTTATTATCTCCGGCACTGGGGAATATTTTGAGCGCTCAGTATACACCAGAGCCACTGGATGGAGCCTTCATGTTTGAATTAGGGTTTCAGCCACAAGCCACTGAAACCCACAGGAATACAGCGCAATCTTACACAAGTCCAGCCAGAAGCAAGGCACAATGTGATGTACTCCCAGGTAAATCTGCACAGAACTGTTACCTTAAATCAGACGTTGGAACCTGAATTGTGGCATTTGTTTAAAAACTTTAATCCTCAACTCAAATTTGGTCTGACTGGAAACCATGACAGAAGCATAATTACTAATGTAGCTCAGTGATAGAGCAATTGGGATTGGGGTATTGTATAGGGGTTTTTCTTGGAGTGGGGGGCGTTGCTGTTATCAATATATTTTTTCTATCTTTAATTTTTAGATCTTATTACAATTTATTATTTATGCGGAAATAGTTCGGTTTGGTGGCATCTTCATTCTGAACATCGAGATCTAGCTCGGGGGGGGGGCCTTCTGGCGGTTCTCTCACTGAAAGAAGTGAGGTCACAGGGAACCAGGCAGAGGGCCTTCTTGGTAGTGGCACCTGCCCTGTGGAACTCCCCTCCCACCAGATGTCAAGGAAATAAACAACTATCTGACTTTTAGAAGACATCTGAAGGCAGCCCTGTATGGGGAAGATTTTAATATTTGACATTTTATTATTGTTTTTATGTGTGCTGGAAGCCACTCATAGAGGCTGGGGCAACCCAGCCAGTTGGGTGGGATTTAAATAATAAAATTAGTGTTATCGATAATCATTATTAACTATGAAAAGGCAGCATGAAAATGAAATGATGATAATGATTATGTTTTGCATGCAGAATGCCTCCAGTTCAATCCCTGGCATTTCCAGGTAGGGTTGCGAGGGACCCTAGAGAGCTGCTACCAATCAGTGAAGACAATACTAACCTAGATGGGCTGAGTATAACACAGCTTCCTATGTTCCTATAATTGACAGAAATTCAGTCTGGATTCCACAACGTTCAGGAGAAGCAGCGACATAAGGCTATACTCTACCACTGAAAACAAATTTATAGCTAGCATGCGCTTCCCCCACCCCACTCTTTGAACGCAGACCCTCTTCTTCTCCCGTTGCACCTTAGAGCCACATGACAAAAGGCCTCTCAGGCTCCCAAGTTTCCATCGCCATTTACAGTATAGTGCGAAGAAAGCTCTCTTACACACCCCAAGCCCATGTGCACACAACACATGGCTAGGGACACAGAAGCAAGTCAAATTAGCTTTTGCATTCTGAACTAGAATAAAGTTATTAGGTTAGGGCCTAAAAAGGTAAAGGGTAAAGGGACCCCTGACCATTAGGTCCAGTCGTGGCCGACTCTGGGGTTGTGGCGCTCATCTCACTTTATTGGCCGAGGGAGCCGGCGTACAGCTTCCGGGTCATGTGGCCAGCATGACTAAGTTGTTTCTGGCGAACCAGAGCAGCACACGGAAACGCCGTTTACCTTCCCGCCGGAGCGGTACCTATTTATCTACTTGCACTTTTGACATGCTTTCGAACTGCTAGGTTGGCAGGAGCAGGGACCGAGCAACAGGAGCTCACCCTGTCGCAGGGATTTGAACCGCCTACCTTCTGATCGGCAAGTCCTAGGCTCTGTGGTTTAACCCACAGTGCCACCCGCGTCCCAGCTTAGGGCCTACTTTGGCATTATTGACCATTCCACACCTTGGGAAAGATCAGTAATAGGCCCCAGACTCATAGGTTTCTACTCCCCTCACCACTAAGAAAAAGAGAGATGGAAAGAAAAGATCCCATCTTTATCTGAATATGGGATTGCACCTGAGCCTCTATGAAAGAGGATTTGATTTTGCCGAGTCGCGGAAGTACGATCCCAGGAAGAAAAGTAGCACCAGAATATGATCTGAATTAGAACTTAACTGTGTCTGCAAAACAGGATCCTAAATCTATAATAAAGTTCCTTAAAAAAGCTTTTTCAGAAGTTTGCTATCTCTCCAAGCATCATAAAAATCAATACTAGCTAAAAGCAGCAACTATCTTTGGGCTCAGTAATACTTCATCAGTTTATATTTAGGTTACTGGGTCATATTTTCTTGACATTATTGTGCTTAACGTACACAAAACATGGTGCTGAAACTTCCAATAACTCAAAACTAAACTAAATATGATAGGAATGAAAACATAGATTTAGCAGCCTAATTTACGGCACTATTCTGTGCACGTTTATTGGAAAGTAAGTCCTATTACACTCGTGGGGAATTATATATAGGATTGCAGCCTCAAGTACCCAATTTCACATTTGGGGCTGAAGCATGTTTTCTTCACTCGTTTTTTCATACACGGCCTGGTTCATACAACACAACAAGCCTCCTTCCTGGTCTTTTTACTCCAGTGCCATGCTAAGCCAAGATTTTAGCCATACCATCCAAACCCCATGGGGGGGGGGAGAAGGACTAGGGAGGAGAAAAGCAGCTGCGAGAAACTCTCCAGGGCTCTGCACATCTGTGTGGTTCCAATAAACCATAGATTGGCTTACCAGCTGGGGAAGTCTCTTCTAGTGCCCATTGCTAATTAGAAAAATGAAACAACTAGAAAACCGTATAAGGGCATTATTTCATACCATATCCAGGACAAAACCATTTGCTATTTATTTTTTTCTAATATATCCCACCCTCTGAAACCAACACATAAAATATTTTTGACTGATCCTGCAGACAGCATTAAAAACAAGCACACACATGAGATACTTTTAAGAAAATGGCATATTTGTATAATCCTTGTTTCAAGAGCAGGACACTGTACTTAATCTTGGATTATTTCAGGTGTGGCAGAGCATGAGGAACAATCTTGGTCCTTCGATGCAGAAAGAGGTTTTTAATTTTTTCCAAACCCTCAGTTTTATTTTGAATAAAAACCCTCAGTTTTATTTTGAAATCAATTTCTACCAGTCAACAATTTCTACAGCAACACTGAGACACCAGACTTTTTAGGGGATTCAGTGCCTTTCTTTGAAAAACATTTCTTTTTAAATGTACTCAAGTGGCAGAGCCATTTTAACCCTCATTTAGCATGGCAAGTTCTGCCCTCCAGCATGACCTGGGGTGAAGTGGATCAGGAGCAGTGCTCCAGGAATTTCTCCTTTCGCTTCAGTTCCCTAGTTGCGCGATATTCAGTTCATGCTGCTTGCAGTCACTCAACTCAACACCCAGCTCCGGGTGAGATATGTCAGGGGATTACAAAAGGTCCGTCAAGGAAAAATGGAGGCAGCAATTTTTCATTTTTGTTTCTTCTTTTTGGTAGAAAAGGAGAAATTTTACCAAACATAAATGGCCAAATTGGGGGGGGAGAGGGGTTTCCACCCACCGACACCAAACACCTTGCCAGACATAAATAAGAATTGCCTAAAGGAGAGCATGACAAGTACATAAAAGGGCTGGAGTGAAACAGAAGGATTGATTTACCCAAACTTTGGTCAGAAGATGATTTCAAAAGACCAAGAGCAAAAAGCAAAACAGAAGGCAACACACAGAAAATATATACTGCGATTGTCTGCAGTTTCAAATATAGGGCAGTGCAGGCAGTTCCCCGCACAGGATGCCAAGCCGAGGGGGCGCCAAACTGAGAAGATGCACAATCAAGGCCGTCTTACCCATAGGCGCTAGAGGTGCGGGGCACCCGGGCACCGGGCTTTCAGGGGCGCCAGGCCAAGAGTCCAGGGCCCAAGAGTTGAGTCCAGGGAGGAGCCCACCTGTCGGTTGGAGCGCCGCGGCAGGCTCCTCTGCTGCTGGCAGCTCTGCGCCACGAGTTCAGGGGCGACTGAGCCAGTGAGATGCTGAGGCAGCCGTCCGGCTCCACCCTCTTGTGCACCTGAGACTGGGCAACCTGGGGGGGGGGGCGCGCCAGGCAGATCTTTGCACCCCGGCGCCGCATATGCTTAGGACAGCCCTGTACACAATTGAGAAGATCCATTTGGGGATGCCAAATTTTGGCATCACACAGTGTGCCATATTATAAGAGATTTCCCCCTTAAATATGTTTGTTCTGTTTCTCTATTCACCATGAATTAGCTTCAATACCAGATTATACATATGAACATACAAGGCTACCTTATGAATATAAGCATTCCCGGACAGCTTCATCTACTCTGACTGAAGGCAGCTCTCTGAGTCTAAGGGATTCTCTCCAGGGTCTTTCCCCAGCCTTGTTATCAGAGACTGCTTTTTAACTGCGTGTACTTTGGACCTTCTGCATTCAAAGCATGTATTCTGCTGCTGAGCTACAGCCTGCTTTATACACACAAGTATGCAATCTTGTGCAGCTGCTTTGGCTAAAGAGCTAGAGGTGCCAGTAAATGCACACACACAATACTGCAAAATGCTTATCTGCTTCCCTTAATTGCAAAAGCACACGTCTCATACATTTTTCTCTACAGAAATAGCTAACTGCTGGCCGTGATGATTCCTGTGATCTGAACTCAGAAGGTTTAGGCCAATCTGAATAACATTCACAAGTAAATGAAGAAACCATGGGGAATTGTGTAAAAAATGTGTTTATTTTTGGATATAGTCTTATTATGGTAGGTAAAGGAGAATTTGCTTGCTTAGACCAAGGGACTGTTGCCAGTGCTGCACCACATCTTTCTTCACGGCTGAAAAAATTACTTTGATTTCAAAAAACATGAATGTCTAATATCAATTGTTTTCTGGAGCTGCCCTGACCTGCATTCCTTTGGGTTGGAGTCCCTGGATTGGTCTTCAAGGATATAGGATGCATTGGTTTGCCCCTACATAAATTCCTCATGCTTCTGAGGCCAAAATATTTTTCAAGAAAGCTTCTCAACCAAAATGATTCCTGTGGTTTACCACATGGGGTTATATGAGGTGGGTCTTCTCATCACCATCCCAGCATCCAAGTCCATATTCTGTTTAGTAAATTGCATTAGAAATTTATTTGGTTCTGTCAGTCCCAATCACTGCTAAGAAAACCCACTGAGAAAATGCACCTTTCTTTAGGGCCCAGACATCGCTCTAGACCACAGGCCCAAAAGTAAAACACCAAACAGCATCTTTGTCCACAGTGTTACAACTGGATAGGAGTAGGTTCATGAGGCTACTGTGACCAGCACACTACAGTTACTGGTGTGATGTTTCACTACATCCACTGCAAATTCTATCAGCGATCGCCACACACCATTTCTGAAAACAGCATTTGGAGCCCTGAGTCTAGGTTTTCTAGGACCAGGTTGTACCCACGCCATTTTTTCTTACATCAAATTGCATAAGAGACGCTTGGAGAGGCAAGTAAGAAAAATCAGTTATAAAGAAATCTACAATGGTGTTTAATGGTCTGCCAGAATGATCCATGCTTCCTTAGAACCTGAATGGAACCCATTCACTGAAGAACAATGGAATCGTTTCAGAAATGTGAACAAAATTACCTGAGCATCTTTAGCAGTAAAATAACAGGGAAGGGGGAAATGGGGGCGGGAATAAGAGAGCGGTTCTGAAGAAGGGACCTGAAATCAGAAACAGAACAGTGGAAGGAGACACAAAGTGATAAGTATTGTTTACCTGTCAGTTGACATTGATTAATCTTGTGCTCTGTGATATCACTCAGTGACTCAAACACCTGGAGGCAGCTGTCACAGCTATGCACAGCTTCTTCCTCTAACTCCTCCCCTTCTTCCGGCCTTTTCTTACAATCTATCAACTCTCCATCTTCTGTCTTGTCTTCTAGTTTACAGTTCAGATCTGAAAGAAAATCAAGACTATGACCCCAGGGCTTTAAGAGATCCTTTAAAAAGAAGAAGATTCAGATTGGGTTTGTTGTTGTTTAGGTTACTTAACAAGGGGGGGTATTTTTGCTCAAGCCTGCAGAACATGAACATAATACTAGCTTTTATAGCCACATAAACAGAGGAAGCATCCATCCTCTTTTCTCAATGGTTTTTCTTCCCAAACAGTTACTCCCCCCTGCAAAAGCAGCACTTCCATTCGTCACAGTTAATTTTGTCAAGTTTAATATAACTATTGGGGGCTTTTCATCACTTGAATAATTTAAAAGAATAAATCCCTTCTACAATTCACCACTATATAACGAAAGGAAAGAGAAAAAATGCACCAGTGAGTGAATTCAAGAGATTTTGTTTTAACTTTCAAAAAATGGTAAAAGCTTTCCAAGTCGTGAGAATGAAACTGTCTCATTTCACTAACCAGCCAAATGATCAGATTATTTTATTTTATTGCCAACTAAAAATAAAAACATATGCCTTAAAATGATAAGTCCTAAAGTTATTTAAACTGTCTGCTAATTAACCAAAGCTGTATTAACCTGCAGAGGATCACTAGCCCAAGAGACCTGGTTTCCATCATTATAAATCGTAACTGGTATAGTGAGGATCAAACTGATAAGCTAGTTCCAGGACAGTAATGATGAGCCCAACAATAGGTTCTAACTTTTTGTAACCGGTTCACACAAATCCCTTGTAGAAAGTGAAATCTAATAATCATCCAGCACAACTGCAGCTTTGTATACAACTAGCGCAAAAGGTAAAGGTAAAGGTACCCCTGCCCATCAGGGCCAGTTGTGACCGACTCTAGGGTTGCGCGCTCATCTCGCTCAAGAGGCCGGGAGCCGGCGCTGTCCGAAGACACTTCCGGGTCACGTGGCCAGCATAATTAAGCTGCATCTGGTGAGCCAGTACCAGCGCCACACACGGAAACGCCGTTTACCTTCCCGCTAGAAAGCGGTCCCTATTTATCTACTTGCACTTAGGGGTGTTTTCGAACTGCTAGGTGGGCAGGAGCTGGGACCGAACGACGGGAGCTCACCCCGCCACGGGGATTCGAACCGCTGACCTTTCAATCGGCAGGTCCTAGGCTCTGTGGTTTAACCCACAGAGCCACCTGCGTCCCCAGCGCAAAAGGGACAAGCAAGTTTAAGACTTTAAAAAGATCATAATTTAAGAGAGCTTCTTGTGAACTTTCAGAAGATTACCCATGCCAAAAAGGCTTGAAAACATAGTACTGAAAAGCTAAGAGCTCTATCTAGTTCACCAGGTATTAAAAATATCTTTTTCCCCCCCTTCAGATACTAGGAGCTGTATCTTTCTATCAACCTTCCTCCAAAAGTAGAAAGCCATGATCAAGGTTGCATATATATAGTCCCCTGGGCCTATAAGAAATCTGATAAATTTCCTCCTGCCCACTGGAAAACAAACACCTGACTGGAGCAAAAAGAGACCTGGGAGAGGCACTTGAGAAGAGGTGGAGGTGCAGAACCTAAAACTGACTCGGGTGGAAGCTCTGCATCCACTACAACTCAACATTTGTTCAGATGCAGCAGCAGTTTCTCCTACAGAGGTTAGCATAGCAATAAAGCTCAGTTGAGTCTGATGGCAGGACTGGAGACATCAAGAAAGCTTCCCCTCTAGAGACCATCATTTTCCCACTAAGCTGTATGGGGAAAGAGAATGGGTTTGCCAGCACAGGAAGGCAGGAACACATCAACATCTTCTCCCTAGGAAGTTGCGAAAGAGTGCTCTCCTCAACAGTTTGCCTGATAAGAGAGCACCCTCTTTGGCCGCAAAAATTAACTGATGGATCAAGCTCCATTAAGTACTATGGAAGAGAAGAGACACCCCCCCCCCAATTGCAGATGGCCCTCTTCATCCTTAAAACTCAATAAAGGAAATGTGGTTTCATACCTGGAATTATGTAAACAGTGGAAAAATCTGTATGAGGAACCAAAAAACCCAAGTGGCAAAATGATTGTACATGTGTAAACACTGTGTCTGAATATTGGTATATGTTTAGTCCGCATGTGTGAATGAGGCGCAGAAGTTAATGTGTTTTGTATAAAGACATATTTCAAGTTCTAGGTTGTGTATGTGAATGGCATGTAAAAGTATGATCCTTTGTGTTTTTGGTATGGTGGCACGTATATTTGGCAAGTATTATGAATATGTCGTCTACTAACAAGCAGCTTATACATGTTAAATGCATATGGAAAGCTCCCTTTAAAATCCCTTTGGAAAGTGTGTGTGGTAATTAAGGCTGCCATAGTACATGGGGAAGCAACTCAGTTACTAAAGGTGCTCACATTCCACCAGTAGTAAGGCACAATCCACCGTGCGTCATTCTCTAGTCAAATATTGACTACATATACACTCTTTAGGAAACTGTGACAGTGAGTCCCCATGGTATAATACATGCAGTATACACATAATTAAAAAATGAATATGACTCTCATAAGAAGCAGTCCTGGTATAGAAGTAGTATACTGGCATGTACCAGCTAATTTCCATATTGTTTCATTTGGATCTTACATTGCCCCAGAACAACACATGCTGATTGAAGAGAAAAGCCCCTTTAAACTCCCTTTAACACACTGCTTGGATCCCAAACTTACTTGTAAGTACATTCCCAACCTTTACATCTACCTTAGCCTAGCAGTTAAAAATACCGCTAGGTTATAAGCAGCTGAGGAAAAGAAATAATTGTCTTAACTGTTGCAAACTGACCCCGACATCATTAAACACTTGTTGGAAGGCAGCATGTGCACAATGCATACTATTAGATGTTCAGCTCAAGCTCCCAGTTTCATCTCATAAAACTGACAGCACTCGGGGAAATGCAGGCACTGGGTCTGAATTTTAACACGACTATTTAAATGCTGCACATAAAGTTTACAGACCTGTTTGTTTTAAAATAAGGGTAGAGTCTGACTCTGCTTTAAGTAGCATGCTAGAGGGGAGAAAGAGATGCAACAACGCTCAGCACTTATTATTCATGAATGCTGGCCCTTAACAAGAATCCAATAGAATAACAGACAGGCGCGCGCACAGAGCTTAGGATACAAAACGTGAAAAACTGCTTATGACAATGCGTTTTACAAAAATAGAACCGACTATTAATGTTAGAATTATTTTTTCAAATTACATAATGGGAGTCGCTGTGGGGGAGAGGGAAGACTTGCTTCCATTTATGCATTCACAGATACAAACCTACTGGGACGGGAGTCAGGCAACTTAGTCCCTTCTGCTGCAACTTCAGAATGCATGCTCTAGCAAAATGCTACGGTAGTTTTTAGGTCAACTCTTAAGGGGGAAAACCTGCAAGACCTGGGTTCGGTCACAGCCTCTGTGTAATGAGTTGTGGCAGCCTCTGCCTCTCTTGATGCATATATTTCTACCACTGTCTCTCTCTCTCTCCCCCCCCCCCACCCCTGTAAAGAGCTCTCCATTTTAAAGTAAAGCCACAGATACTTGGAAGCTGCTGAATGGTTTTAGAGATGGCAGGAAGAACCATCGTCTACATTGCGTATGGCAACACACAATTATTACGGCTAGGTTTTGATGAAGCATTGGCTCAGTGGCAACCCTAACTATTGGTTGGTTCCACCAATATATTCCAAGCCTTTCACACTAGTTAATGACTTCCCATAGTTGTATCTTCTGGGAACACTGCTCATTCAACATCTCACTCTGGACATACAGAAAATAGCCACATGCTTCCATTCCCACCACCCAGTAACCATACAGACTACAAACTACAGTTTTAAAAAATATACCTGAAGGAGTATACCTGAAGGAGCATCTCCACCCCCATCGTTCAGCCTGGACACTGAGATCCAGTGCCGAGGGCCTTCTGGCGGTTCCCTCATTGCAAGAAGTGAGGTTACAGGGAACCAGACAGAGGGCCTTCTTGGTAGTGGCGCCCTGTGGAACGCCCTCCCTTCAGATGTGAAAGAAATAAGTAGCTATCTTATCTTTAAAAGACATCTGAAGGCAGCCCTGTTTAGGGAAGTTTTAAATATTTAATGCTGTATTGTTTTTAACATTTGATTGGAAGCCGCCCGGAGTGGCTGGGGAAACTCAGCCAGATGGGCGGGGTATTAATAATAATAATAATAATAATAATAATAATAATAATAATAGGGTTTTTTTTAAAAGAGTTCCACAATGCAAATTGTCTGCCAAGTACCCAATATCTAAATCCATGGTTGCACACTCATCTGATGGGCAGCAAACAAGAGAAAAAGCATAAACCGCAATCCCTGCTTTTCTCTCGGTCCCATCAGTATGATGGACTGGTGTATGGCCATCATCAGCCTGAGGTTTTATAGCATCTCCAAGCTTATACTGGTAGGTGTCACCTAATGTTATCAACATTTATTTTACACAGAGCTTGCCTTCCCACACTTTCTCTACATCAAATATCCACGTGACTCCAAATCAGAAGTCATACCAAATGAATTTTTTCTTTGATAACTGCAGAACTTGACATGAATTCTCTAGCTCACAGACGCATTTCAGATATCTGTGATATTAGAAACTTTTTCTCCTATCAAACATATGATAGACATGGGAAAATAAATGCACTGGGCCCACCTTTTCCAACAAGGGAAGGGGTGGAAGAGTTTTACAAGTACACAATCTCTGGAATGCTGTTATTGCTGGAGTCTGGATACAGAGAAAAAATTGGACTGCTGGGTTTCAGATATTACTTAGACACACACACATGTCACCATCTCCTTGTGTATATGGGATGTATCCAACTAACTTTCACTGAGAGTAGACACAATGAAATTAATGGACTTAAGTTAGTCATGTTCATTCATTTCAATGGGTCAACTCTAAACAGGATTAGCACTGGATACAACTCATGGTATGGGTGGACAATCCGCTCATAGAAGCCTACAGCTGTGTGTGGATTGTCCATCACTGAATTGGATCTCCAGCATGAACTGCTGGAAGTTCAGGGTCTCAAACCACAATACACTAGTAAAGCTCAATACGTCAGCAAGTCTGTATATCACTGTCCCATCTGCAAGATCCCTTTATAAGATTACCTAATGCAAAAGGGGGGAAAGATTTGGCTCTGGAAGGAATTCTAACCATTAATATAGTACATAAATGAACTGCTGTTTTCTGTTCCTGGTTATGTTAAATGTTATTTATAAATGGTATTTTCCCCATTACTTTCGTGTCCTGGCAGGTGGCTTTCTCCTTCTCTTCCTTCTCCTCATAAGGGATGTTATTGCTGTAACTCGGTCTAATAAAACTACAGCTTTGGAGGAAAATGAAAAACTGAAAAGGCTTAAAAGAGTTAGCAGCAATAAACCCATGGACTTCAATTAATTTCCAGTAAGAGATTGGTTTAAGGCCAACAAGCAGAAATTCTATTCTGTCCATGTAAAAATTAGGTTTCACCACATTTACTTTTTATAACCTATATAAAAGTCAAGTTTCAAAAAAGTAATGAATATCTAAAAGCCATCTCAGCAGACTGGCAAAGACAATCTGTATGCCTGAAACTCATCTTGAATATTTCTCTCCACGCAACAAGGATCCATAGCTGATCAAGAGCCTAAAATGTCAAACTACGAGGAAGAAAGCCCAGTTTCCAGTCCATTTGACTGCGTTTTAATGGACCTCCTTCCAAGCCACTTCTGCATGGAAAAGTGCTGGCAAAAGAAAGGAAAACTAAGAGATCATGTGGTTATAATTATGACCAGGAAAGGAATATTTCTGCAGTTCAGCGGTGAAGTAAAACTCTGTCGCTGTCTGCTCCCAATAGTGTCCATCGCAAAACAACTGCCTCATTAAATCTCTGCAGTAAGATTAATATGCCGTAGCTGCACTACATTTATAACTTGGTACTCCATAAAAAGCACATTTAATGGAAGGAGCCAGAGCTTTGATACAAAGATTTACTAGAAAAACTTCTAGCAGCATGTATGGGGCTTCTTACGCTGCTTTTGTGTGAAACAGCTGAATATTTTCTGTATTGGCTTGAAGGCTAAAAGTGTTGCAGCATACAAGGCACCCGAAAGCCGTAATAACAAACAAATCAATAATCAATAAAGACATTGAGAAATCTTTTTCAAAACTCCATGCACCTCACATGGTGTGAGCCCATGGGTGCTTTATTAAACAACATTCCAACATGAGTGACATTTTAGAAAAAGGCTATGGCTTATGTTGTGCATAATCGGAAGAATCTCTAGAAATGAAGCTATTCGACTAACCTCAAATAAATCTCCCCATTTCAGGAATAACCTTCCCCCCTTTTCTGCAGGGTATTCTCACACCCTGCCATGGTTTGCTTTAAACACTCTATAGTTTTTATCAGTTATTAGCATGTTTTTAATATTCTGTTGGGAGCTGCACCAGAGTGGATGGGGAAACCCAGCCAGATGGCTGGGGTATACAGTTAATAAGAACTTATTATTATCAGTGCTAACCATGGTTTCTTTACTGGTTTAAAATATCGCAGCACTGCTGTTCAATTAGAAGTGTCCTTAACTTTTCCCAATAGGTTATAAAATTGACCAAATGCTCCTGTAACCACGGTTTGCAAGCTCACTTTAAACACTGACTACAAGAGCAACTCTGGTTTGTGCCAATGTAGATATAATACTATTATAACTATCTCCTAACCATGTTAATTAATTCATTATTTCAAAAGATTCAGAAAAGTGTGCCTGCCCAAGATGTCCCATTGCTGCTGATGCTTCAAATAGTTACAATTGTTTTCTTCCACTTTATAAAATAATAAAGGTGTATAATAATCAAAAGCAGAGGGCTTTTTGGTCAGGGAAAAACACAACATCTGAGATCTTCAGAGGGGTGGAGATGTGATCTGTATGGAGTATTTTGAAATGCACTGAAATACCTGGCTGAGCTTTGCTTTTCCAGAAATAAATCCTTAAGTTGCCCTGCAAATGAGCCAGTGTAATGTCACAAGTTAGGCTATTACGCAAGCATGTCAATCAGCTACATATCCGTGTGATCATCCAAGATTTAATGGCAAACACCATTAAAAACTGACAAAGCAGGTCTAACATTTTGGGAAAACATGTTCCTTTCCTCACAACATATTTTCCAAACGCAGCCCACTAAAACATTAACAGGATTTCATTTCTCCAAAGTAGTTAGAGACATTTCCAGAAAAAAGTAGAAGAAAATTCCATATATGGTTCCATATTTTGTCACAAGCAGTCTTTTTTATGCGGGTGTCAAAGAAGGAAAATATAGTATATACAAGAGTCCAAAGAGTTGGACAGCACAAATACCAACAAAGAGATGAATCCACTTTACTAGAGATGAAAAATGTACTAATAATCAGTTTACCGCATATAATAAGCTTACATTACTATTAATCACCTTATAAAGGAATCCTTCAAACTAAAAGCTATACATTAGCTGCGATTGGGGGGGGGGGCTTTTTAAGTCTAAGTAAAACACAATCAATGAAAGCAGAATTTCCCCTTAGGATTTTCTTGAGACCCTCATCTAAAGATCCATAAGCAAGTATCAATAGAGCATAGAGCATGATCATTTCGTTGAGCAAAAGCTATTTAATTATTACTTCACAGAATAAGTAGTCAAATATACCAAAAGACTGAATCATTCCTTAAACTGTAAAAACCAAGTATTTTTTTTCAGACCAGAAGCAAAAAAATAAAATAAAAAGGGAACCACTGTAACCAACAACATGCTATTAACCCCCTTATAGCTGTTCATTATAATGAACAGGTCAGATTTCCAACCTAAAATCTTGCTGGTTGAACTAAGGATTTAGCTACAAAACTCCCAGTGACTTAAATGTAGGGATCAGTGGCTGCTAAGAAATTCAACGGATTAAGATTTTAACTATACACTCGTTTATGAAAGCAACTAGCCTGTAGAGATACTGGCCACAATCCAGAAGTGTGCATGCGCCAGATCGGCATGCACAAGCTAATTCCCATTTCAGTCCCTTCCTTTTGCCAAACTCCCACACCGTTTTCAAACTTCCGGAAGTTTTTTTAAAGTGGCTTGACAGATCTGCTGTGTGGGTGGGGAAGACATTGTGAGGCGAAGCAGGGCTACTGGAATATAAATGGGCCGAAAAAATGGATTTGAGCTGAGGTCTGGTTCACAGCCTAACTGTCGTTTCATATGAAAAGTTTCTTTCAAAGAGCTGTGATTAGCTGGGAGCTAGTGTGGATTCCTGCTTACAAATAAGGCATCGTGGATATTAAAGGGTCCATATTTCCGGAAGACGGTCATCCATCCATCAAACTGAAGCCCTCTTGGTTGAGGGAAAGAGAGAGATCCTGGGAAGCTAGGAGGCCTTTGGGGAACAGAGAGAAATGGAAAGACGGGCTTTTTCTTCCTTCCAAATACTTGAGCTGGAGTTCAATCAGGTAAGAGTGGACTCAATATCTCTCACACTGTTCCAAGACAAGCAAAATAAATGTAGGAATTCAGCATTACCTGTCTGCACAGCTGACTGTCCCACACCTCCCTGGTCCTCCGATTCATTTTCTTCTACTGTCAAGGAAAGGTAAAAAACAAACAAACAAAACGAAAAATGATCCATTAGGTAAGTGCCTTATTTGTATTCCAAACACATATCGCTACCTTCCATTCTTAAGGCCATCAATGTTCCCACTCCATGATAAATAAAAAGAAATTCTGCCTAACAAAATATCTATTTGAAAAGGAGCCAGGCTTTAAACGGAATCTCAATGCATCTATTTGTCCATTGGATAAGTGGCTTTATGGGACAACTCAAAAAATGTTGTGCATCAGAAGCCAAATAAATCCTTGCAGAAGGGAATCCGTCTTTGACTGTGTTCTTACTTGAAAAGCTCCACCAACCGTAGTAGCCCCTGTAAGCACAAGGGCAAGAGCATTCTTAAACCATCAATCTGGAATTTCACTACCACTTAAAAAATATCAAAAATAAAATAAAATCTATCAGAATCCTAATATCTAGGACTCTGAATACGAAAGTTATCTATCGAGTGTATTCATCATGACTGGGGAGTTGTGACTGCAGCTACCCTTGCCATTTTGACTGGGCTATGGTCAGTTGCACTGTAGCTATTCCTGTAATTTGCATTTGGCTGTAGCAACAGTGTCAGGCACTAGAGCAATTTGTAAGGGATGTGACTCAAGATAAAGGAGAATTGCCACTCTTTTTTTTCTTTTTTCTTTTAAAAAGACTCTTCCATCAAGCTCCAGCTCTAAATGGACAGGAGGAAGAGAACAGTCCTCTTCTTCCATTCCAAAGAGGTGGCAATTTAAGGTTTAAGGAGTGGGGACTTAAAAGTTTATCAAGCTTCTACTGAGGAGCGGTCTTAAAGTCTTGGCAAAAAATATAAACGCTTGCTTAGTTAGATATTTAAGTCTCACAGGCTGGATGTGATACTAGTAGGTATTTAATAAGACAAGGATTCCATAGAGGCATTATACATTAAGCGGTATTATTCCCTGGTACAACTTTTATGCTGCACTGTGATTTTAGCTACTCTATGGAAACAACCATTAAAAGAGAAATTGGGGGTGGAGTGGGATCTAATGGTAAGAGAATGATGTTGAGCAGATTGGGGAAACTCATACCTGAGGGCCAGAGATGTGTCTCCATACCTCTCTTTCTAGCCCTTGGGAATCTTTTCCCAGGCCATGACCCACTCCACCCCCTGCTCCATACATTCATTCTTTATGTATTGCCTCACTGGAATATGGGCTTGAACTGCGATACCTTGTGCTTGCATGGATGCTGTGTTGTGTGTGTGTACAGTAATGGACAGTGCAGTGATGCTTACCTGACCTATTGACAGCTGAGTCTTTGCAGCTTACCAGGTGAAAGAGTTAGGGGGCGGGGCGGCAAGTTGGTTGGCGTTGTGCAAATGCGCCTGCAGGAGCCCTGCTGCTTTTGCAGAGTGCTGAGCTCCCCACCACCTCGCCCCTCCCACTCTCTGCCCTGGTAAGCGGCAATGACTCAGTTTTCAGCTGGTCTGGTGAGCAGCAGTGTCTACCCACTGTGTACAATTGTGTCAACCACTAACTTTAGCATGGCTGGAGGCAGCCTCCAATATACCGTATTTTTCGCCCTATAGGACACACTTTTTCCCCTCCAAAAAAAAAGGGGAAATGTGTGTGCGTCCTATGGGGCAAATGCAGGCTTTCGCTGAAGCCTGGAGAGCCCCACCGCCAGCCCCACAAGCTCGGGGGACAGCAGGGAGGCAGAATGCCGCCATCCCGCTGTCCCCCGACTTGGTTAGAAGGCTGGCGGGGGGGGAGAAGCCTGCTCCTCCCCGTCGCCAGCCCTGCAAATTCGGGGGACAGCGGGGAGGCACAGCGCACCTTTCCCGCTGTCCCCCGACTTGGTTAGAAGGCTGGCGGGGGGAGAATCTTGCTCCTCCCCGTTGCCAGCCCCGCAAACTCAGGGGACAGCGGAGAGGCGCAGCGCGCCATCCCGCTGTCTCCCGACCTGGTTTGGAGGCTGGCGGAGGGCTTTCCCCGCCCCCAGCCCCGCAAGCTCCCAGAGCGATGCCGAAGCTGCGCGCAGCTTCGGCATCGCTCTGGGTCCCATTCTGGGGGCTGGGGTCGGGGGAAGCTCGGGCTTCCCCCACCCCAACCCCACGCCTGGGGGGGGGAAATAATTTTTTCCCTTTATTTCCCCCCCAAAAAAAAAACTAGGTGCGTCCTATGGGCCGGTGCATCCTATAGGGCGAAAAATACAGTAAAAGGTAAGAGTAACATCCATTATTCTGTCCACTTTTGCCTCTGGTCCAGCCCAGCACTGTCAGGCAGCCACAGAAGGTTCTCCACGGGGGAACACAGCCCTTGTGCTGGAAAAGGTTCCCCAGCCAAGATGTAGAGCGTTGTAAAATATAATTAAGAAGCTTTAGCCAGGGAGTTCCTGTCCTTGCCATTCTAACTCACAGGATCCCACTTCAACCTGGGGCAGAGAAATCCCATTTATTTCAGTCCCATTGCGTAAGCATGCATGTGCACATGCACACATACACACACTTTTGGCCTGGGTAGCTTCTGTTCAAATATTTTGGGGTTGTCACTGCCTGCCACAGCCATAGGATTGCCATGCTGGAGGGAAGACAGCTGCAAGCTCTCTGAACCCACCCCCATCCACCACACCCATCCTCATCCGCCCCATCATTTGAGAAACGTTAAAAGGAGCATCACAAAGAAGTGAGTAGTGCAGGCACAGTCAATCTCTGTGTTAGCCATTCCCTGTTACCCTTTCTGAAAGGGCTGGGCAGTCTAGCAAGTCATTCAAAACTTCCCAAATCTCTTTGCCCATCTAAGAGATCTGGCGGAAGCGCAGAAAAGGCGGGTGAAGGGTTCCACTATGGCGGATTAAACTGTCTAGACTCTATCATAACAAGATCAAGAGATATGGAGCAGCCTGTGACATTCAGAACCTAGTGGGGCTCTCTTCAACTTAGGGGTCCCTTCCCAGAGATGCAGGTGAGGGAAACCTCCCCCTGAGCCTAGGTTGCTTCAAACTGGGATGACGCACAGAAGCCTTCCTTGCCCTGGGAGTTCCTCCCTTCACGCTGCACAAAATTAGACTCAAGCGGTGGGAAGCTCTAATAAGAGCATTCAAAAAATAAATGCTGTGAGTTTGTCAAGAACAGTAGTGACATTTTTGGCATGCTTGGAGCAGTCCCACTTAGAAGAGAATTTAGCCCATTTTATTCCAACAGAGTAAATATTCAGAAGTTCAGCAGGATCCAAAATTCACTTTGCTTCTACTTCTCTCCCACTGGTGGCTCCTGGGCACAACTAATTACTTATTTTAACTCTTTCTTGATCCACACTGTGATGATGAAACAGGGACAACAGTTGTTGCTGTTCTGCAAAATGTTTTGTAGTAGCTATTGGGCCAAATGTGTGGAAGCTGTTGGGTTTTTGGCCAGTAGGCAGTGTGAGGCTCAACTCAGACATACTGACAGACCATGGTTTACTGTTATGAGAGTGAGGAGCTATGAGCCCAGTGCTTCTGCACGTTTGCCTCCCCATCACTTTTTTGAGCACAAGGGGAAGGGAATTTAGTTTTCAGTCATCACAATTTGTAACAAAGCAGTTTCCTATTTGACCCAAGTAAGGTTTTGAATGGAATGAAAAACTATGGACTGTTACAAACTATGGCTGAAAGCTTCAAATTTGCCTACCTGAGGGGCAGGCAATGTACCGTATTTTTCGCTCTATAAGACACACTTTTCCCCTCCTAAAAAGTAAGGGGAAATGTGTTTACGTCTTATGGAAAGAATGCAGGCGGGAGGCTCTGCTCAGCGCTCCCTTTAAAGAGCCGTGTGGAAGGGTAGCCCTTCTCCCTCCTCGGGGAAAAGCCCCCAAGAGCTCTGCGCGCTCTTTAAAGGGAGCACGGCTCTTTGGGGCAGCCTTCCTCCCGCTGCCCTCAAGAGGCTTCGAGCGGCTATCCCATAAGCCAGGACAGCAAGCGATCCCACTTGCTGTCCTGGCTTCTGCCTTAGCCGCGCTCAGCCTCTTCCGGGCAGGGGGAGCCTGCATCCCCCTGCCCGGCAGAGGCTTCACGTGGCTATCCCATAAGCCAGGACAGCAAGAGGCTATCCCAGAAGCCAGATCCCTCTTGCTGTTCTGGCTTCTGGGCTTCAGAATATTTTTTTTCTTCTTTTCCTCCTCCAAAAACTAGGTGCATCTTATGGTCTGGTGCGTCTTATAGAGCAAAGAATACTGTAGTTAAATGTATTGCTGGGCATCATTCCTGGCCACCGGCCATGCTGGCCAAAGCTGTAGTCCGGCTGCATCTGGAGGGTCCAATGTTGGCTCACCACTGGCCTAACTTAAGCCATGAATGAGGGCAAAGGAGAAGCAGGAGAATATGAGGCTCACACTTGGTTGTTCTGTTAAAGGCATGATTTGTTATCTCCAAATCAGACCTAAGAGTTAGTATATTACTAGTGAGACAGCATTTCTCAGGGTGTCATTCTCCTTTTTGTCAAAGGTTCTGTTCTTTATGGTTTTCTAAAATAAATGAACAAAGCAAACTTTTGTTTATATTCTACAAGGAATTGTAGAATCAAACTATACTGCACACTGTACAGCAGAGTAACATAAGTTAGTTGAATCCCACTCATTATAATGCCAAAGACTTGAGCGATATTATCTCTAATTTAGATAAATATTTTAAAAATACTTCAATGTTGTTCTGATTTCTATTGTTTGCAACAAACATAAGGTTCAACATATAAGGTGATGGAAAATCTCTCTTATTAAGTAGATACAAAGTTTGAAAAAGCCCCTCAAAAGATAATGCCACAATGTTTGATATAAAACCTCTTCAAAAGGCCCAAATTGCAAAAATGAGCTTAGCAGTTAGCTTGACAACGCCACAATTTTTTAATAATAGCTGCTGTGGTTTTCGCATCCTGCCTGCGGTGACGGATGTGGGTTAGGTAGCAATTGTTACGATCTTGTTAACCTTTGTCCGTACTTCCAAATTTGGCTGTTGGAAAGTTACTGAAGCTAACCCTCAGGAACAGAGCACCAAGCGTTGCCAAAACATGGCTAGCTGCTACAGGTATGTTGTGCTGACTTCATCCTTGTGTTTATATGCTTCAGTGCATCTTCCTAAAATGGTTATGTCCTCCTCAAAATGAATAACAATTAAACCAGTGAAAGTCAGTGGGCTAGAAGAACTGATTCCTAAAGATAGATCAAGGGGAAATGTGGGGGCAACATGAGCCGGCAGCAGAACTATAAGTTTCAAAGGCAACAACACCAACACCTCTGTTATTCATTGTTCCCTTTTGAACTTAGAACTGCACAGCACACCTGGCTAAAAAGGCACTCACACTGTATTGCATGCATACAAAGATACAGAAAAATGGTATGAGAGGGACTACTGTTCTTCTATTACTGTTTGTGTGTCCTTCAGGAAACACATTTTAAAAACTGTTAAGTGTGGACTATAATCAGTTTTCTCAGTTCCCTCGGTAAACAAACAAACAAACAAACAAACAATACAATACAATACACTTAATACTTGGCTGCACTGGAGCAATAGTTAACAGCTGCCTTAAACAACTTTGGAGACAAAAGACACAATTTTGCTAAATAAACAGAGAGAGAAAGAGAGTGCCCCAATAAAATCCAAATACTGCCAGTACTGGCCAACACTGCTAAACAATGAAACAGAATGTCTATAAGTAATTCAGTCCACAACAGTCAACTAATCACTAGCACCTGCTAATCAACCACACCAAAGGCTGCAGAGTGATAGGCCTTCATCCATCATACCATAATGCCATAAGTCTGCCTGAAGCCAAAAAATGGCTTTAGAATTCCAATGTGTTTCACTGCACACAAGATGGAAGTCAGCTGCGTGCTAAATAATTCCCCCCACTTTCCATCCAAAACAAAAGAATTGCAGTTCGCTCTCTTCTTTGCCTGAGATACTAACACAGGAAGAATTCCATCCAGTTTTCTGAAGGTCTTACAGCAAAGGTTTATAATCTGCAAGAATATGCAATGCACTGTGATCTTAGAGGTGTTACCAGTAGAGCATCTTTTATATGTTTGCATGGGGTTAGTGGGGAGACACATACCCTGGGTCATGTGTTGCAGTTGTTGTTTTTTCTACTTTTGAGTAGTCACTTCATGGCATGGCACACTTTTTTGTGAATGGAGCAAGCACATGCCCTGCTGCTCTGCCACCTCTCTCATTAAGACCACCACAAAGTTTGTAAAATGAATTTTGTAAAATGAATTTCGTGCTCACTGTTTAGTACTGGTCGCTGTTGTTTCAATTTCTCATGCCTTATCTTACAAGATTAATCATATAAAAGCATTTCAGCACTAAGCAAATAATAAATAAGTAAAGCAGAATTAGTCCTATCAAAACACAAAACACACTGCATCATCCTTAAGGTAAGTTTGCTTTAGCAGTGTTTCTTCAATATCAATAAAAAAAAGAAGTTTGCAAAATGTTGTGATAGTGCTGCTACTGCCACCACTACTCAATGTTGGCTTAGTGCTGAAATGTAGATGGTATCCTACAGGGTACAGAACAGGCAATTATCTCTTCCAAAACACACAGAACAAGGTTGGGGGGAAAGGAAGGAAAGTAGGTAGTTTGGGGATTAATGAAACAGAAGCAACTAAAGGCATACTGCACCAGACGTGCTTTGGGAAAGACAAAGGCAGAGAAAGTAATCGCAATGGAAAAGGATTGTAGGGAGAAGCCAACACCGTTCCTTGATTCTCTTTTGCAATACTACAGGCACAGTCAATGCACAGACCAGAGTTCTGGTGCATGTACACACATAGCACAAAGGGGAGAAGAGCTTCAAACGCTCAGGAACGCATGGTAGACGTGTGCCAGGGAACCATCACCGCTGCATGTTTCAGATGCCCCCTTCCCTTTACTCTTTCTGCGTAGAGGAGCGAAGCACAACTGCCACTCAGAATGTGAATGAGTTATTCTGTCGTGATCAGATATGCTTTTTCAAAAATCACTCCTGATACCTGTGAAGTACAGTAGCCCCAGTGCCCAAATCTGAACTGTAGCAGGTGAGAATGAGAAGGCCAATAATAGACTTGAAGCAGATTGCCGCAGCCCAGGAACAGTGTTGGCCTAGGATTCTTCAGCGCCCAGTAGCGCCTGCTTTGAGGAGGGTGCACCTCTCTCTCTCTCGCTTTTGGTTTCGGTGCTAAAGCAATAGTCTGGCAGACTGAAAAGGTCCCCTGTGGAGCATGCTATGAAAGGGCCCCTCAGGGAGCAAGCTATGAAAATGGGATGGCCTCTAAACATGAGCAGGAATTTGATAAAGCCCAGGGAACAAAATTCATTATTCCTCCTTCATTTTATAACAACATACTCTGCAATTCACTAAGCTGCCTCTTAAATGAGAGCCAGCTTTGTTCCGCATTAGGAAAGTAGTGGCCAATGGCAAAAATGTGCATTAGAGACTTAATAAGGGAAGTAATGGGTGACTGTGAAGTTGTACAAACACAGCAAGAATGTGAATGTACACTTTACAACAAATCCTTGAGAACAAAGGCTGTGATTTATTGTATTTATACTACTACAAACTATAATAAAAATAAAAGCTTTGGATAATTGAAATAAGTCTTTTTTTATTTTTCACGAGGCAGGTTAATAATTTTTTTAGAGATACCTACTGCCCGGAATGACTGAGGCCATTTTCGGCTTGTTAAACAAAGTAAGAGAGAAGCCACACATCCCAAAATAAACTATAAAAATAGATTGCTATTGATTTAGTACCCTTCCTAAAATGGTTTCCTTAAGGAACGTGAAACAAAATAAGCCTAATACAGCAACAATAGTTGCTGGGAGGTAGAAGAGGAGGAAAGGTTTTAACCTAAGACAACTGTCCTCATTTTTTTCTTTCTTTTTGGGGGGCAGAGAGGGGGTGACTTGCATTTTGCGTTTCCTGCAGTTCAATAAATAGTTATTCTATAAACCCTCCTATGCATAAAGATTAGAAGTTATTTGGTCTTTTCACCCATCTTACACAAGTCTTTTCCCACAAGAATGACAACTTTGCAGGGGTGAAAATGCGTTCAATCTGCATGTTTGAGTAGTATCAGCAGACAAGTAATAGAGACACTAGGCAGATTAGCATAATCAATACACAATTTACAGAGCTATCCAGACAGAACAGAAGTGATATGTGTATGCCATTATTTTAGCATCTACAAATTACAGTAATTTCGGGAGGTATCTTTATGCATTTTTCTCTCCTCTGCCTCTGTGCATGTAAAGCTAATAAGACACACAGACTGCCCCCCACCCACCCCATCCACCCTTCAAAGAGAGAAGACACATTTCAGAAAGACACTTAAGAACAGGAAATATACGCTAACTCTCCTCACTTTCAGGATGTTGAATGGGAGATGAGAATATTTCACTGTTTAAAATCAGGGTTCTTGATTAATGCAAAACTGCAACTCACTGAAAACAGAGCTTGACGTGAGGCTTAACCGCATGATCAAGGACCCAAACAAAGCAGACCACACTAGCAGTGTTGAAGCAGGAACATGCCAAATCTTTCCAATCCCTTATTTCTGGACTAGGAATTTAGAGCAGACACACTTACCCTGCCCCTTCTCTTCACTGCTGCAGACTGAAACATGGCTAAAATTTAGCTACTTTGGCCACAATACTAGCTAACATTAACTAGCGTTGATAGAAATTTACCTATTAACCATATGGTGGTTGCTTTAAAAGTTATCATCCATAGTTCTAGGTGTAGGGCAGGGATACCCATATGATGCTCTCCACATGTTTTTAGGCTGCATCCTATCATCTCTGGTCATGATGGCTTTGGCTAATGGAATTTGGGAATCCCAACAGCTGGAGGCACTATGTTGGCTACCCTTGGTTTAGGGCATATTTCAACAATTTGGGTCTTATAAGGTTATAAGTAAAGGTGGCTGTGTACTGCAGAGCTGATTTAGTAGCAAAATGGCTTGTATTGACATCCAGGGAAGGACTGACCAATTGACAATGGAGCAGATACTGTTAAGTTTCATGAGAATACATAACCATTTGAAGGCACAATAATATGCAAAAATGCAATTTAAAATGGACATATGTCTTGAGAGTTCTTTGACTCAGAACTAGAAATCTTGAGCAAAGGAGCAAGCCGCTTTTGAAAGCTGTTGGTTTTCTCTCAGATTTTGACCAAGCAATGCTGAATGAGATACAAAATATGTGTTTCACATTGGTGTGGGCTTGCAGTGTAACCACCTGTTAATAATCTATAAGGAAATAAAGTGGGGCACTGGGGAGGGGGTGTTCAACTCTATTGGGTAGTCCCAGCCTTTAAAAGCAGGGACTTGGTTACGGCTGAGCCATGTCTGTAGAAATTCAGGGGGCTTTCCTGGATTAGATGAAGTCCAGATCATAGCCTACTTCATAAGGTGACAACAATTATACACACAGACACAGAATGCCCATTTTTTAAAAGTTGCCAGTTGTAAAGGGGTGGTGGTTGAGGCAGTAGCAAGCGTTCAAGGAGTTGCCAGTCTTTTCTGCTATCCTGGACTAAGACAATGAATTTAAAATACTTTTCACCCTTAAGCAATAAACAAGCCATGTAATTCTTCTCTATATGGTATTTGTTCCCTAATCCTACCTAACCACTAGGCACACAAAACATATACTCTTATTCTGTACTCCAGGAAGAAATGGCCAAAATACAATTGCACTGGATCATATCTGTATTAATGAATAATTAATTCCAGTTCTGGTTCAAAACTCCAAGTACATTTAATGCGCACACAGCTCTCACACAATACGTTTGCTGAATATGTAAGACTCTGCACTCAACTTCAAACTAGGAACAAACTGTTGGATCAGGTTCTGAATATTTTTAGGTGTTAAAAGAAGAACAACTTAAAAGGTCTTATATATTTCTAAAATGAATATAGAGCGACTCTCATGCCACACAAGAACATTAACAAAGCCAATAACCAAGACCAGATACCGCTAGAATTACACCAAACTCTCATAAATATTTTCATAATTTTTTAAAAAAAAAACATTACAATTTGAAGGCTCAATTCCACTTACTACTACTCCCTTGGTGGCATCATCGGCCTGTTCCCTTCAACTGATCCATATTCAGTTTAGAGGCATGATTTCTCCTCTCATACTTATTACTTTACCTTAAGAACTAAACTGTGAACTATCAGGTTAGCATCCCCGACCCCACCCCAAAAAAAGAACTCTGAGATGGATATTCACAGCCTGATGAGACTGTTTTATAGTAGTAATTTTATGAGCAGCATAGTGAGCTATACTTACAAACATAGTTGAAAGGATAGCTTAAAGGTTTTGCACCATGGATATACTTTTGGTTAGATTCCTTTAGTACATTTAGTAGTACTTCAAATCAGTGTGTTCGTGTCTATTCATGTTTTAAGGGTTTCACAATTATTTATGTTAAGATCACATCAGGCAAACTGGCAGGTCCTTGAAGGCCCCAATCTGCTTCTCCAACACAGGTCTTCAACTCAGCCAGCCCAGCCACAAGCTGGGGAGATCCTATCACAGACTCACCCATAAGGATAAGACTAAGAAGTCCATGGCTGCTGTTATTAGAGAAGATGCGGGCCTTGAAAATGGCATGATAGAACTCCTCAGGAAGAACTTGCTACTACTCCAATCCCTTGAAGAAACTTCTGCTGAAAACAGATACGTGCCCCAAGACTAAAAACCAGTTATGTAGCCAAGGCTAACCAACAAGTTCACAGGATACTACCCAGAAGAAATTAGGTCAGTTCAAATCCCATTAAGATGTATGGAATTTAAGCACACTGTTGGGTTCTATTTTAATTAGCATCTAATGTTCTCTGGATTCCCCCAAAATACTCTATCCACTGAACCACACAAGCTGAAGTTGATTATCATTAGGGTTTCAACCAATTAAAGATATTTCAAGCAACTAACTGTTTTGCTTTTAAGTGAACGACAAATGGATTAATTGGTTACAATAAAATCACAAGTATCTTGGTAAATGTCATGTGTTGAGGTTGAAAAATGACCATGACATGGAAAACATCACCTGTCTGTTAAATGCATTGCTTTAATCAAGAAAGGTAGGTTAGCAGTTTATAAAAAAGATACCTTCAGCATCAAAACACTGTCATAAGGAAACACAAAACCCCCCCATTCAGCAATGAAATAAGTATACACATAAATAAATCTCTTCACACGTTCGCGCACGCACAGCAAACTTATTCATATTACCTACAGTCAAAAATCTTATCAGTCCTGCACAGCTAAGATCAGCAAAGCCCACCAGCAACTTATGACACCCTATCAGTAGCTCAATACACTCTGCTTTAGCTACTTCACTACCTGTCAAGTTCTTGTCAGGTCACAATAAGATCCATTTCAGGTGTGTTCAGATTGGTGGATCACAAATTGTGGATTTCTCACCTAGATCTATGAGTTAATTAAGCATATGTACATTGTTTTATATGGAAGAGGAGTGTGTTTAATTATTTAGAAAATTCAGGACTTGTTGCTATTGCCATGATACTGCCTTTAATTAACATGGTGAGGGAGTTAATTTATGTGAAACAATTTAGCTCTTGTAATAGAAATGGGAAACCAGCACTTGATGGGGCTTCGGAAGAATACAACACTACCATGGCGAACCTCAGCCTTGTATGCCGCTTTGATCTCCTTTGGGAGAAAAGGTAGAATATAAACTGAAAATACGATTATTAAACATGTTAACAGCTCTGTTTTATTTATACACACAACTTTCTTAGAAGGGGCTCAAATTGGCATACAGTGGTACCTCGGGTTAAGAAGTTAATTCGTTCTGGAGGTCCGCTCTTAACCTGAAACAGGTACCACTTTAGCTAATGGGACCTCCTGCTGCCGCCACACCGCTAATGCGCAATTTCTGTTCTCATCCTGAAGCAAAGTCCTTAACCCGAGGTATTATTTCTGGGTTAGCAGAGTCTGTAACCCGAGGTACAACTGTATATGTATATATAACTGTATATATGGCTCTTCCTTTACCCATTTACATTCTAGCGCAATCAGATTCTAGTAAGTTAAGAAAGGAGTGGCAAATTTGTGAGCTTTCAATGGCCAATGTAGTTATGGGTGAATCAAGGACTCTAAACTTGCATCAGCAAACACCAGCAGGACTCATGGTTGGAAATGTGGCTTGATAAAACAGAAGGCATTACTGCAGCAACCTGAGAACAGTGTGCTCTAGGCATGTTGGCTTGGATCTTAGGCTAAGTTGACCTAAGGAAGTTTGTGGAAGTAAAGTTTTCTGGCCCCTTGCAGCTAACTATACCTGAATAGGCTGAGCAACTGGGCACCTGATCCCTGCAGAAAGCAGAGTTTATGTTTAAAGATCCTAAGCTTTATTTCCACATGTTTGTACTTCATTTGCTCTCTCATCATAGCCCTGTGTACAGATGGGGAACTGGATCAAGCCAGTGAGCGAGATCCCTATTCTCCACACCCATGCACAGGACAACTTTGGCAGATGAGCAAGACCCACCCATTGTTCATTGTTGGGCTTCCCACAGGCATGTGGCTGGCCACTGTGAGAACAGGATAGTGGACTAAATAGGCTTTGGCCTGATATAGCAAGGTTCTTCTGTTCTTACAGCATTTGGTGCCCTGATCACCTGCAACTGACAAGATAAAAGTAAGGGCAATTTTATTGATTCATTGGTGTTCCTCTTCTGACACTGACAAATAAAGTATAATTAGTGGTACCTAAATCACAGAAAATACAGAAAAAAGTATAATTAGTGGTACCTAAATCACAGAAAATACATATGAAGCATCCTGGTTTATAGGGCAAACTATGAGTGGTATTTTTACTTACAGAAATCCTGCTGCAATTAATGAACATGACTCAGTTATGGCCGTAACTTTCAATAGGTCTACTGTGAGTAAAACCTAGCTGACTACCACTCTGTGTACAAAAGCATAAGGGTTATACGTGAAAGCAAGCTTAGAGGGCTACACTGCATATTGGAGAAACACGAATGGAGGAATGGTTTTAACCACCTTCCTCACTGGCCCTCTTCCACTCAAAACCCCTTCCTGCTTCACATCTTCAACCAAACCAGCTTTTTCCCCCAAACAGGAGGTACAACAAAAGGTAAGCAGTCATAGGCACTCTTATATAAGACAGTACAGTGGTACCTCTGGTTACGTACTTAATTCGTTCTGGAGGTCTGTTCTTAACCTGAAACTGTTCTTAACCTGAAGCACCACTTTAGCTAATGGGGCCTCCCTCTGCTGCTGCACCACCACTGCAGGATATCTGTTCTCATCCTGAAGCAAAGTTCTTAACCTGAGGTACTATTTCTGGGTTAGTGGAGTCTGTAACCTGAAGCGTATGTAACCTGAAGTACCACTGCATAGTGTAAACATAACTTTTATATGCCTGGGGGTGATGTGTAAGTTGCTTTATTGCTGAACTGAACCCTCAGTATCTCTGAGGTATTCCTGTACTATACTTCCTCTTACTATTCACATTCATATCCTCTCTCCCCTTTAAACCCAAATGCATATATATTTTCTCGTACTGATCACAAAACTCAATCCACATATATATATACCTAATCTTCCACTCATTAAAACAAAAATGACAGTCCCACCCCACCAAAATAAAACGAGTTACAGTTAGAAGCATTTTTAAATCCTGGTGTCCTTGAACAGGTGCAGTCAGAATGCAATGTGAAATACAAAAACAGAAGATGATTATTATCACAGTAGAAACCATTAAAAAGATTAATAATAATAATAATAATAATAATAATAATAATAATTTATTATTTGTACCCCGCCCATCTGGCTGGGTTTCCCCAGCCACTCTGGGCGGCTTCCAACAAAGAATGAAAAATACACTAAAATGTCACATATTAAAAACTTCCCTGAACAGGGCTGCCTTCAGATGTCTTCTGAATGTCAGGTAATTGTTTATCGCTTTGACATCTGATGGGAGGGCGTTCCACAGGGCGGGCGCCACTACCAAGTTAGAGACACTGTTGACAAATTTCAGTCGCTCTGACACCAAATTATCCCGTTCCTTAGACAGGTGTTGTTAACAAAGCATGTTTCAGATCTTGGGCAAAGTAACAAAGACAAAAGGAAGGAATGCTCAATGAAAAATCTCCCAAAAGAGCACCTCCTAAAGGCCAATAATATGAAATAAAAACCCACTAAAATACAATATGCAAATAATAGGTGTCAGTAATAATAATAAATACTTGGTAATGTGAAGAATAAACAAAATACAAATATACCGTCTGCTAATAAATGTTTTAACAATAAAGCATTGACAATGGCTCCCAGAGAGAAATGCACACCCACTTTGCCCCTGCCTGGTTCTATTAGCTGAGGCAGCACAGTAGCAAAGCAAAGGTCTGGGCTTACTGTGTCATCTTAACCCAGGCTTGTGATTAAGCTCTTTCCTTCTTAACCACAAACTGTAGCCAAGAACAAACCTGGTTTATCTTAGCATTCCATGCAAATGTGGCCAATATCTTGCAAAGGAGTCATGCATGCTACCTAATTGCTGCAAAACTTACTGCTCAATCGTACAGTGATCAGCTAGCCCATTTTTAGGGCCCTGATCATAAGAGTGCAAAAGAATCTTTAGAGGGATTTGAATGACCTGACGTCCTGGCTGGGCGGGCAGGAGGCGTCACTGAGACAGACATCTAGGAATGAGGAGATATAAAAAGGCTACAGCTGGAAAATGTATCTAAAGGCATAAGGGATGTTCAAGTAACATTCTTGTACAGACCAGTTTTAGAAATAAAATAAAATAAAATAGAAGTAACTGTTGCAGAGTGAAAGGTCTTTTCAGCAACACGTTGCCACATACAATATTTATAATGCAAACACGGACACAGGTAAATTCACCTAACCTGTGAACAACCAGGACATTCCCCACCCACTTAGCATCAGTGTTGGCATGTGGTAAAGCAGAGGTGCAGAAGCTTTAATGTTAAAGAACATGAATGCTCTGTGTTGGGAGATTTAGGGGGGTAGAATTTGCAAAATTATCATGGATATGAATAGCCAATAGATATAATTCTAAACTGGAAAATAAATAAATTAAGGGAGCTCAGTTGGGGTCTGGGAGAATCCTGTACTACCATCCAAATTGCGGTGACACTCAGATTCTGTACTGATAATTCTGCTACTAAATCGCATTCTACAACTTAAGACGACAAGTAAGTTTTAAGGATGAGAGTATCAAAATTAGGTGGCAATGCTGGCATTCTTATTAAAATGGCTTTTCTGGAGCTTTTAATACACCTGCTTCAGAGAATTCTTATCCATGCCTACATGTAAGTTTATATAGTTAAGAACAAAACTGGACATTTGTTGTGCTCTTGAAAAGCAGGCTCCTGCTATGTCCCAAATGAGGTATACTGAAGAGTGCCGATATTGGGAAAATCACAATAAAGTTTATATATATAGTTAGGATGATAAGTCTAGGTAATACTACTGAAAAACTACGTTCACTAAAAATGAAACACTATTGAAAATCTGGACTATGCCAGCAACAGAACTGTTATCCATTTGCCAGCAAAGTCAACCAACTCTACCACCCTCCATTAAAGTTAGCAATTTAAGATTTGAAAAGTGGGTAATTGTCCATATTGAAATACTTAAAGTAAGTGTGGTAAAAGTAGTTGCATATGTTGTGCACACTCTAAAGTATGCATTTTCCAAACCACAGCACTTCTTCACTTTTAAAAATAACACACACACACACACACACATATAAATGCCCAAGGTGGGGGGAGGAATAGCAGCTCACTGGATTAAATGCCTTATTCAAAGGGAAAGGGAACACCTAGAAGTACTGTACAAGGATAACATATTTATTTGCAAGGGACAGCTCTGTGATAACAGTACTGTACCTGCTTTGCGTGCTTCAACCCCCTGTATCTCCTTTTAAAATAACCAGATAGGAGCTGATATGAAAGACCTTTGCCTGTTGAACAGTTGACTGTCAGGAGTCAATACCGACCTAGATGAACAACAGTTCATCCAGATATAAAGGCTGCTTCCTATGTGCTCTTAGTATTTTTTCAAGTTTTAAGTTTTTGAGATCATTAGCCTCTGCTGTGGTATGGGTTAGGTTTTGTTCTTTTTACTGTATCGTTGGATGAGCTCTTCAGGAAATGTTTGTTTTGTATGTTGCATTTCTCTCTTTTATTTTGCCTCAGTTTATTTTACTCATTTGTATTTTATCTTGTTGTTTTGCTTTGATACTTTGTTTGCATGGCATGCCAAACAAATGCCAGCAAATAGTAATAATTTAAATAAAGTAATGCCTACATTTCAGTTAGAGTAATTCCATCTTCTATCACAATGAAGAAACAGGCTTTTCAATGCCCTTTTGCGCTCCAAGTATGTGAGTGCCTCAGCAGACGTCCCAAATAGTCCCCCCCCCCAACCACCAGCCAAGGAGATGCAGCCTGCCTCGGGTCACAGATTTTGGGGTACCAAAGTGCACCCAACTGTCCATCATTCAATACTGAGGGTGGTACAGTTTAAATTTTATGTTATCAGTCTAAAATGCCTTGCCCTGTTTGTTATACCAAAGCATAAGAGCAAAACATGGAGTTTCTGTCCTCTCTCTGGAAAGCAGGAATACTAAATGGAAATGCAAACTATGAAGTATAGTAATAAAGATACTCGAAGTTTAGCTCAAGTCTTCTTCCTCCCCCCCCCTTTTTTTTTTGCTTCAACATAATCCCCAGGCATATAGCTAACTACTGCTTGATCATTATTCCGGCTCAAAGTAAAGCTACTGAAGTTTAGAAGGATTCACATCTTACAGAGTTTCTTTCATCTCCAATAATTACTAAACTAGCATAATTACTAATACTTGAGGTGAACTGTGACGCATGCTAAGAGCCCGACCTGCCTAAATTAGAGGGAGGTGTTTTAGTTTTTAAGTTTACAACTGTTCTCAATTTCCTAAGATTCACATCTTCTGTCAAACTTTCTCATTGGTCTCCTAAAACTTTCCTTCACCATTTGATTATGATAAGGAGATAAATTAAAAGAATCTGCAGTCCCTGAATTTCAGATTTTTTGTAGCGACAGTATTGCTAAGTACATTTAAACGCCAGACATGCACACAGAGGAAAACATGAACAAATAAGGCATACATAATTCTTGCTAAACTGCATGTAGACCCCAAGGCAAAAAAATGAAACACAAGACCACATTTTCCTCCCAATGGGACCAATCCTGACCTTTGACAAAACAACAGGGGACAACAAAAAAAATCAAAATACATATGGGGAAATACATCATGCTGTGATTTAAACTGCATTTGCAGTTTAAAAATAACATTCCAATATAATGCTTTTTACACTGAAAATCACTCAAGTCACAAAGTATACTGGAACCCAAAAATCATCTTAGTTTTCCCATTTACATTTATTGCCACATTAATACTGACAGCACTAACAAGCTAACTTTTGGAGTCAAGTATTATTCTTTGAATTTCAACATTACAGCACAGAGTTTGTAACAGAGGAACTGATGTTATTAAGCTGTAAAGACTTGCAGCTTACAGCCCAAGAATTAAGGGGAAGCACAAAGCCATTCAAGAAATCCTGGATCAACATTGCAAATGTTATCTTTACATATTAGACGTATCGCAGTACAGACAAATTCAGCAACAATTCAGGGGGCAGTTACAAAATCTCTTAATTGTAAGATGCCTGTATGGCCCAATGAAAAAGAAGGCTTAGCTCATAACAGTGGAAAATATATATTGTTCTTCAACCATTTTCATGAAGTTAAGTTCCTGCTATACTGACACGAGAGATAGCAATTCGTGGACAAGATTCTCATACTTCCTTCCAGACATAAATAAAGGGTTGTCAGTAATGTGGGTCACTACACTGCTACAGCAACACTCAGTCACTAACACCCCAATGGAATGCCACAACTTGCTGTGTTAAACTTGCACCGTCAGATGGCTGAAGAAGGCGACCCATGAAGCTATGCTGGCACAGAACTATTATACTAGTAACCAACACAATCACCAAATCCAGCAGTGTGGTCCCGTGAACAACGGCTATGATACAAGTGGAACTGGGGCTGGTAGGGCAATTCAGCCAAAATATTAACAATTTAAACATTTTTAGTTATGATGAGTGTTATGTTGGCATCCTTAATATATCATTTGTCTTCAGCTGGGCAGATGGGGACCTACGACCGTGTTGCAGCCTAACCTCAGGTGAATTACACTTGCAGCACTACAGCCATACATATCTATGGTAAAGAATAATAATTAACAAGCTGATCCCAAATGCATGCTTAAGTTAAAGGTGGACCTGTGCTCTGAAGAAGTTGAAAGTTATCTATCACAGGAAGCATTTGAACAGGCCTGGGGAGAACATGCAGAACATGCTACCCCACTTTCCCTACAAGCCAAAGGCAGTTGCTGCAGCAACAATGCTCTGTGCACCACTGAGGTCTGGAATACCTGTAGTAAATCTAATAATTTCAGATTGCTACAAATCATCAATAGTGACAAGGCAGATTAACATGTGTGTTGTGATACATCAACAAAGAAAGAGCGTAAACCGACAGCACACGAAAAGGGAACTACTATATAGATAGTTGCCTGAATTTAAAGAATATTGTAAGACAGTTCTAATATGTAATTTTGCTTTGTACATGTGTCTGTACGCTTTCATGTTGACTATTCTCAATTTTGCGCAATTTTGGCTAGACACACAAAAAAGCAGCAATCTGCTTCAGCACAGATGTTTTTGGTTTACAGGCCAATTGGAATTTTATGAATTTTTGTCCCCTCCCTTTTAAGAATATAATGCTATAGTGCTCAGAAATTGGTCATTTCAGATAAAGTCATTTAGAACAACAGTATGAGATTGGGGATGGGCAGGTTTCAGGGATACTACCAACAGTAATTACTATTTTTGTCTATATGGAATTCCTTAGATTATATTATGAGTCAAGTAATCTAATGTCTTTTAATATCTAGTCAGTATGGTCTATTCTTTGAATGTCAATCTCCCTTCTGAGTTACTATTCCTAAATTAGAGTTCTCACTTCTGCGCTTTTCTATGCAAAATCTATTTTGGCTCTCTAGAATGTGTAAGAATGAAACAATATGTCTAAATATATAATTGGAAATAGAAAATATGTTTTTCAACATTTCCAACAATTCAGAAGTAAAAATATGGCTGAATTTTCTCAAACAGTACAATTCAGGGCCTTACTACGTAGTATTTTCAATATTTCTAAATAAAAGCATGCTTTAGGCATGTTAAATGTAGTACATGGAGTAATATACACTGTGTCCTTCATCAAGAAACCTAAAATTAATAAAGCCTTATGAAACTGTGTCTGCATAACAGTACAATGAAACACATACTGCACTAGGGGAAATGTTTAAGTAATAGAAACACTTAAGTCTCAAATCATGTCAATATCCTCGTTATGGCTAATTTTACATCTACAATTTCCAGTGGTTATCCCTCCACAAGTAACTGGTGTAATAAACAGAATCTTATTTTGGTTCAAAAATGATGGCAGTGTATAAACATATTTACATCTCTATCCTAAACATACTTATTTGGAAATGATACTTGCTTTAAAAGTTCCATCGTACTCAATGGAATTTACTTTCAAAAGAAGTACCTTTTAGAATGCATGTACATTTTTGGGTATCTTTCCCCCATCCAGCAAGGAGGATCAATTTGGATGTATAAGTGGACATATAATTTTTAAAAATGTATAATTTCAAAAGACACAAGAAAAAAGCAAACAAGAAAAATAGGTCGGTAACACAGGCCACTGAATTATAGGAAAGCTAATCCTTTCCAATGGTGGCATTAAGCACTTGGAAGTATTCTTTCTTCCTTGCCTCCATTGCTTAGGAAATCCTTGGAAGAATTTCATACATGCAGAAAGGCCTATCTTGACCTTTGGTTACCAAGTATGAAAGTAGCAGGAAGGATACGACACTTGGACAACAATATTCAATGCTAGGTTTTCTTCAGATAAGAACTGTATAGTGAAGAGCTCCCAGAAGAAATGGGATATATGACTAGGAGGGTGGGGAAGGGGGAGGGAATGGAGAAAAAGCACAGATCAAGGTTGTCAAATCTCATGTCAAAAGCAACCTGTAGGTTCTGGCTTTTAAATTCCAAAAAATATATAATGCTTTAAAGCATTAGTGAATAAATAATGCTCTCACCCCAACATCTAGATACACTTGAATACATTCTTTCACAATTCATTTGCATACTTGTAAGTTTTTCATTGGGAAATGGTAGCCACGGTGTACAGTTATACTTCTCAGAGATTTTCACAACAAGCCACACACAACACATTACACTTGTATAGAATTCTGCTAAATGGTGCTATTAAAATAATTAAACACAAGTTCAACAGCCACCATATCCCGCCCCGCTCGCCATTCTCCCCAGCCAATAATCATGATGAAGAACAGGTTTATTTTAAATAAATACATTTTACAAAGAGCAAGAACATGAAGTTTGTAAAATCCATAGCTTGACTGTAATTTACTTACTATTAGTAATATTCCAAACCAAATTGCCATTTTGATAATATACCTGCCTAATGTCACTACTACCCTGGAATGCAAGTTTCAAATCAGGCTAACAGAAGTGTCAATAGTACAAAAAAGCATCTTTTCCCCCTTCCATTAAACAAATAGACTGGAGCCTCAGGACCTTTATTTCATGATAATTTTACTTAAGCCAAACACTGATCCAAATTTAATTTGTAGGCTACAGATTACTACCCCTATCCTAACACTTTTTTGGCACTATTAATGTTTACTTAATAGTTTTTGTTGATTCACAGTCAACACTCATTGATTATGGTAGCTTTTTACAATGTGTCTCACATGACTGGTTTGCCTCTGAAAAGTTTGTAACTGCATTTTTAGCTATAGTTCTTGTTTATTTCTAAATGATTTGGCCATTATTCATTTTACAGTAAGAAAACTATCTTAGGCTGCAATACTAATCCAACTTTCCTGGTATAAACCCCACTGAATTAACTTACTTCTGAGCAGACTTCGTTAACATTGTGATGTAAGGCTAGGAACATAAGCACAATTAATTGAAAGTCCCATTAAAAGAAATATAACTTACTTCTGAGTAGACATGGCTAGCAGATTGGGCTCTAAATTAGCAACGCACTAACCTTATTAAACTGTACCAAATATTTATGATTCAGCTCAAATCTGCACCTTCCTAATTGAAAACAAAGATGCATGTGATTTGTTTTTTTAAAAAAGTGCTGAAAGCAAAATACTTAAGCTCTCAACTGCCTCAGTACTCCAAAGTCATATTTTCCTTTGAATAAGGCCAGCCAGCTCAAAAATGGACAATAACAAAGAAAAAATATTCAGCTGAATGGAAAAGAATATTAATTTATATAGCAACAATCTAAATATTGCATCAACCATGATACTTCAGATGACATTAGCATGCATTATGATTAAAGGGGATAATGAGTAGAATAATGTATAGGAATGTGTAACCTATGCATCTAAATAAGCCACTGCTTGTTTCGGTCAATACTTACTGTCAATGCCATTGGGATACTTCTCTCTGCTCATAGGCTGTTGATACAGACCAAAGACTATATTTTATATGAGCATACAGAAAACTGAAGCTACATCTTTATTTTAATTAATAATTTTCTTTACCAAAAAGCCTTTTGGAAAATAAGTGTTTTGTTTCCACGAGGAGATTTTTTAAAAAGTTATATATATATACTATTTTGGCGTTAAGTACAACTGTGCATCATTTATCGGTTAACTTTGCATGCTCAGCCAGTTCTCAAAGATTCACAAGTATAATAATGACGGGCTTTTTCCAACTCAATTTCTTTTCTACATCTCCCCATAAATTTAACCAATTGATGACTTTATTTATTGGCCATAAAAACTTGCTTGCATGTAAATTAATCCTCTTTAGGGAAGCTATCAGGAAATAAACATATGCACAATCAACAGAACTCTCATTGTGAAGTCATTTTAAAAGGTAGCTGAAGAACATCAAATTCATTCCTTACAAGCTGTCAGACTAAAGCATCATTGAACTGTATAAACTTCAGTCAACCAAAAATTATATATGGGTCAAAATCAAATGTGGGGAAGCAAGTTTAATATACACTGCTAGGGAGATGTGGAGAATTTGAGTGAATAGGAGGATTCATGCTGCTTGAAGCTTTGGATCAGGTCTCTGAGAGGTAAACTTTTGAAATGAGTTTTTACACCAGCCAAACAAATCACTATTGTCCTGGCCTGTATATGTAAACAGGCTGACCTTACTGCCCTCTCACAACCAATGTGTTTCACTGACTTCAACCTAGCAAAACCTGGTTTACCATACAGAATTAGGCCTAGTACTTTTATGTAAGTCACCTATTAATTCAGTCACATCCCAAACTCATTCCAGCCGTGTTTACAGGCCAACTTTCCAAAACTTCAGGTACTGTCTTCACACACACACCCCATGCCCTAATATGACACGTAAGCCATCACCAGTGTCCTCACATCTTTCAGCCTAGGACAGGAGAGAAACTCTAGCTCTTTTGTCAACCTTTTGTATTTTATTACCTCCAGTGGCAGCGAGATCTAGTAGTAGCCTTTCTCTTCACAGCAAAAGGGGACACAAAAAACTACAAGGACCTCTGTTGGATTTCCACCTACAGTTGCTGGGGTGGAAGAGATTTAGTGGGGGGGGGCTGTGGAAGGGCAAGTCCTGTTATGATAGTATAGGTCAACTGTCAATATGACTGAGAAGGTCTACGTGAATTGGATGGGGATGCTAGCAACAGTAGCAGTGCGAGAAAGAAATGAGGTGGGGGGGGGCAAGGAAGGAAAGAAAGATATGAGTATTTACAACAGATTTCTGAAGAAGGGAATCCTAGACGATTGCTGCTGGCAGCACCAATCTGAGGGACGCGTGACAGTGTCCTAGATGGGGCGGAGAAGGATGACTGAAGAAGGCCAGCATGTCAAGACCACTGGACTGAAAGAGGGAGGGCAGCACAGACCAAATCTCCCCAGGACATTCCTGTGGCCCAGCCACATTCTCACAAGCCGCCCTTTGTCCTCACTTCTGGGCCTTTGCTCTTTCCTCCTCAGGGCTGATTCCTGTGTGTATATTACTTGAGACTCCTGCGCATTCCCCCCCCCCCCTTTTCTTCATAGGCTCCCCTCCCCTCAGCACCCCTCAACTCTGGTTCTCAAATATCAATTCCACCCCCACCCATCTTCTAAGCCCTCCCTCCCCCTAAAAAAAAGTGGAGGGGGGGAGGTTTCACGTGATCTGCTCCACCATCACCCCCACCCCCCTCCCACATTCCAGCACACAGCTCCAGCTCCAGGAACTCCAGCCTCCGGATCAATAAGAACTTCCATTCTGTTTCCCTTCCTCTACTCCACCACCACATTCCAGCAAATCCCACCCACTTCCCCCCCTCCCCGTTTAAAAAAACTTCCTTCTCCAGCTGGGACAAACACAAACTGGACTCCCCCCACCCCCACCCCATCCGCCACCCATCTCTTAAGCTTGCAAGAAGTTATATGAGCAACTCCTATGGTATCAACAGAAACACGCACACACTCACATGCAGCGTATATTGTTTGCTTGTTCATGGGACAGAACCCAAAGGAGGACTCCCGGCCCTATAAGATGCTGAGGTGTTTCACTTTGGGGGCATGCCTTCTTTTAACAAAACAAAAACAAAAAGCCACCTTTTTCCAGGAGTTTCAGAAGCTCTGAGGGGGCGAGGGGAGGGGGAAGAAGTGAAAAATCCATGCAGCACTTGGAAAGAGAGGAGGAAACGGGGAAAGGCTTACAAGCATTTAACGTGCATTGTGGTGTTTTGTTTTTTTAAAACTTTCCCACTACGATTTCAAGGAGGGAAGTGCGGGGACCGCGTTAAAGAGAGTTTTGCTTTTTTTTTAAAAAAGTGCCCCCTTCCTTCCTTCCCAGCACACGACTCTTG
>NC_138499.1:45595875-45615875 GCF_964252035.2 Podarcis erhardii | reverse complement strand
CATCAGTGACATAGTAAAAAGAAATATGTAAAAATGTTTTAAGAAAAAAGGGTAAGACCAGAGTAAAATTATGTCGAAACTAAACAAAGGATATAAGGGATTAAGTTACAAAGAATATGCAAGAATGTATTTAAAAAGAAAGGGGAAATAGAAGACATAATAGGTTGGAATGTATAATATTGATTAAGATTTGAAAAAGGGTAAGGAGCTGCTAAATTTGATTGAGTAAAGGGGAACGCAGGAAAGGGAGATGTGAGGAAGTCAGGAAAGAGGGTTATAAAGATAAGAACTAAAAAACAAACAAACAATTTTTTCTTTAATTTTTGTTCTTTTTTACTTTTTCTGTTATATGTTTTTATACTGTGTTTGTTATGTTGTTTTTCACTGTATTTTTCTGTTGTTTTGTTTGATTGTAATATTTGTTTTATTACATAAAACCAAAATAAATATTTTTTTTTTAAAAAAGAAACTCAGGTTGTTTCCAGACAACTTGTTTAATGAGCATTCAGCCTGATTTGTTTGTGAAGAGAGTAGACGTAGCCTGTTTAATGAGCATTCATGCTTTGTCCCACATTTTCTCCATCACTTTCATTATTGCAAAAGAATCCTACCTTTTGGGTAAGTGGGTTTGTTTCACAAGAGCTCCAAATCAGCTTTTAACTGTGCAGCTTTAATCTGGGGAGGTGACTGAAGCCCACCCCAAAACAACCACAGTGGAAGTGCCCTCAGATACACTCTTCGGGAACAGAAAACCAGGCTGAGATCAGTTTCCATGGTGGATTGTCCTATAAATGTAGGGTCTACCTACAGAGTAGCAGTCTAGCTGTCCCATGGTCCTAGATGCTAATGAATAACTCTGTAAAACTCTTATCAGTCACACAGTTTGACTTTCATATATGTAAAAGGAAACATATCCTAGATTCTTACACATGGCCTAATTTCCTCCGCTGAAGCCTCATTAAAAACTTGAAGACATGTACTACAGTTACATGCAAAGTGAATATGTATAAGTATACTAATCTGCACCGTTTCGTACTAGTTTTAGAGCTCTGGGTTGTGGAAGGCTTGGCTAGGAAACGCAGTTAACAGGAGACAAATATGTTAAGTGACTATCTCCCCAGTTCTCAAAATGCTCCTTCCTGCCCCCCTGCAGGAATAAATCTCACTTCAGGAATCCAGGCATTCATCAAATTTTAATCTGTTTCTTTAAATGCACAACAAAAACTAGAGAAGAGGAGCAAAACACAAAGCTTTTCATAAGCTTCAGGCAATATCTGCACATGACCTGGATAATCTCCCCCCCCCCAAAAAAAACCCCCCATCCAATCCTACAAATATATAAGAAGTAAAAGCTCCTGAAATAATAACTATCATGTGTTATTGATGCATGATTTATACATTCTGTCATATTTCATTCACTTCTTTTCTTTCCTAGCTCTATTATCTGATAAAACTAGGTGACTAGCTAAAGAAAAAGCCCTGTGAATGCACCTCAAGCCTAGAAATGGCATCCTCCTTAGCAATGTTTTAAAGTATTCAGATATGTATATTTTTGGCACTACAAATTATGGTTTCAGACAGATTAAATGGAGGTAAAAAAAAAATACCGTTCATAATATATGACATCAAAAGAACTAAGAAATATTCAATACTAGCCCAAGTAAATCTTCAATTTAAAATGTCAGCTGCACAGCATAAATCCCTTTGAGAGGTTTCAAATCATTGTGAGGACGTTGCAGTCCTGATGTCCAAACCACTTGGGGGGAGAAGTAAGTAACCCACTGCTCTCACTACAGGTTAGTACATCTCAGGCTATTTTTCTCCTTTTAATCTCCCCTCCTATCTTTTATGAATTTTGCCTGCGTATATTGTGCCACCACAATTCATTAGAATCATGTTGCTATGTCTCTATGGACGGCAGGAGTGCAAAGTTTACTTATCACAAAATTCGCTGAGATTTTCTTCAACACAGTGTGGTTTTAAAACCCCTGAAGTCATGTGAAATAGGAGACCTGACCTCAAGACACTATAAACTTGGCTGGTCTGGTTGTAGGTTGAAAGGTCAAGGCTTGCTGGGGTAGCTCCTGAGGCTGTTTCAAACTAATAGTTACATTTGATTTGAACAAGAATTTGTTAAAATGCCCAAGTTTCATGATTTAAACTGTGTTATTGCCTTGTCTGAAACTTTACAGGGAAGCAGGCAGTCTAAATAAGGCAAAAAGCACAGTAAATCAAGACCATGCTTAAAGAAGGTGGAGCTGGTGAATATATATATTTATAGACTGGGGAAATAGGCTATCCTGCTTCATTTTCATGCTTTTATTTGTTTGTTCCTCCTCCAACTACTCTCACTCTGGAGATTGTCTTTGGAATTCTCTCTTCCCTCTCTTTTTTGAATCCATGAAAATGTGTGAAGGTGGTTGTTTTTCTCACCATGCACATAGCACATAATTTCAAACATAAAAATTCTGCTTATGTGATGTCTCTGTTGAACTCTTTTTGCTAGGCATATGAGAAACAGAATTAGCACCATTTAATAGAAAGCACCCATGAATGTCAAACTAATACCACTTCAAACCACCTAAAAAAAATATAAAAATTCACAGCCACTTTTATCAGTTTAAAAAAATGAAATTGTTGTAAACATTTAAAAACAGGACACAAAGATTTGGGGTTTTGCATTCTTTAGCCTGGTTTTTCTGAGTTAGTGAATTTAGAGAGCTTTAAACAATGTTAATCATACTCTTCACGGAAGAAGTTATATGCTCAAGTTTTTTTCTGTCTAGGCATGGAAAACCAGACACTTGCAAAAACATAAAAATATATCTATAAAATAAGAAGCTAAAGAAATTAAATTCAAGTCAATCAAGCAGGAGTAGATGGTATTCACTGGAGAGTTTGAAAGGAACCAACAACCAGTGTAACTGAACTGCTAACAGAAATATGTAATTCATCGAGGGTCTTCCGGGTTGGCGCCTCTGCAATGGCTGAATTCCTCTGATTGGGAGGAATTTGCCTCGTGGAAATCTGGGTCTGGCCGCCATGGCGAAGGCAGAGACCCACTAAAAATCACAGGCGGGTGAAGCCTGTGAACGTGGGATTCGGCTGGCACCTTTTGCGCCTCCCCTACTTGCGGGGAAACCCGGTTTCGGGGATCCGGAGCGGCGTGGGGTGAGCGGCGCGGTGCTTCGAATTGACTGCTTCTTCCATGGAGTGAAGCCGCATAGCTGTTGCCGGAGAGCGCTGACTTTTTCCTGTGGACAATTTGATCTTAAAGCAACTACCCGTGAGTAGAGCGGAGAATTGGATTTTAAACGTCTTAATTTGGCGCTGAAATGGGGAGGTCTAAAACAGGAAGTCCACCTTCCCCTTTTGCAAATAGATTGAAGCAATGAGGATGCAAGCTGAAGTCTCGGAAAGCCTATCGTAAAGGACTAAATTTCCATCAGTAAAAAATACTAAACCCCCCTTGGTGGCAGGAGAAGAGGGGGGTATACCTGCAGGAGAGAGCGAATAGAGTTAATATACCACCTCTCTGATCCTGGAAACGGGCTGCCAACAGGACTGACGTGTTCTGGAAGGCTCATTGAACGTTCACTGACAGTTAAATAAGAGGAATACATTGTTTCCACTGTCTCTGTCTGCGTTTAAAAAGGAGTAAAAGTAACAGAAAATTGAAACTAACTTTATTGTTTGAATTGAGTTTAAAAGGACTAATACAAATAGAAACTGTTTCCCTCTAGAGGAACTGTTTCCCTCTAGAGGAAGCCTTTGAAACTGTCACAAGAGTTGAGCTGGGGGGAGTTCCAGCTGCAAGATAAAAACCTGGGGACCTTGAATCGGTTAAGAATGTTCACAGAAGAGGCCTTAGTGGATGTATTATGTAAGATAAGTGACTCATTGGAACAGCTTCACAAAAAGGTGGATGTGGTAATTACCAAAATCGACAATTTGGGACAAAAAGTGAACACCAATACAGAAACTATTCAGAAACTGACACAGGAATCTACTTCAACATGACAAACTGCGGAGAAGGCTAGGGAGAAAGTTATTGCCGTTGAACCTAAAGTAACACAATTGGAGAGAGAGAGAGAGAGTCCCAGCCTTACAGATGCAATTTGATGACCATAAGTTGATGCCAGCTATGATTGAGTTTAAAGAAAATCAGATTTCGAGGATCAGAGCCCTACCTGAACTGGAGAAGGAAAGTTTGATAGATTGCTTCACACAGGAATTTGATGATTTTTGGGACCGGGACTTGGGTCAAGAAGAGATTAAAACTGTGAGGGCCTTCGGACTTGGAAGAGGAGGAAAAAAAGAGAAGAACAAAATAAGAGACTGTTGGAACTACCAGAAGAACCTAGAAGAACAACAGTTAATAGTGGAAATTTTGAAAGACGTCCCGAAATATCTTTTGGATTTTGGGTTTAACTACGGAGATTTGGTTGCCCTGTTGAGAAGGAACAAAATCATCTCTAGGTGGGAGTTTCCCCGAGATCTACTCTTCAGCCTCAAAGGAAGGAAAATGAAAATAAGATCAGTGGAAGACAAAGTAAAGCTCATGTATAAATATGAAGAAGACTCGCAGAAGGGACTTGGAAAAGAGTTAAGAGCATCGGACAGAAGATCACCAGGTTGATGGACTATAGGGAATTGGCGGATATGACTGGCATAATCATGGACCAGGGAGAAGAGTCGGTGGAAGAAGATTGGAAAAAGTTTAAAGACTATTTATAAAAATATTGTAAAATTAATCAGTGTTAGAAAAATGTTGGAAAGGAGTTATATGGCTTTAGTAGAAATGTTACAAGGAATTAAGTACAAATAGATTATTAGAGTATTAAAGGGAAAATAAGGTTAAAATATGTTAAGACAATTATATATTAAAGGGGAAAATAAGGTTAGAATATGTTAAGATAAATTACAGGACAGAAAACAGAGGAAGATGGAAAGGAATTGCTGAAACAGTTAATTAAAGTGGAATACAAAAAGGGAGGTGTGAGGAGCTCATTGAAACAAGTAAATGAAAGTTAAGATACTGAACTTATTAGATGTGTTTTAAATTGTGTTTGTTTGATTTTGTTAATTTAATGTTTTGGGGTTGGTGTGTGGTGTTTTTGTTTTTGTATTGTATTGTTTAATTCTTTTTCTTTCTTTTGTAGTCTTTAAAATGTTAATAAATATTATTTAAAAAAACAAACAGAAATATGTAATTCATCATTAAAAGCAGCTACACTTCCAGCAAAATGGGAGATTGGCCAAGGTTGTACCCAATCTTTTAAAAATATGTGAATTATGATCCTGGGAAATAAACACTGCTGATGTTTTGGTATCAAAGAATGTTGGGGAAGAAAGAAAATAAGGGGTGTATCCATTGCTTTTCCAACACAGAGTAGACCCATTGAAATAAATGGTCCTTGCTAATTTGGCCTGTTATTTTCAATTTATCTACGCTCAATAAAACATAGTTGGATACAACTCAGAAAATATGCTTGGAAGTAGGTCCATTTGATCTCGATAGGACTTAGATCTGCCATGATCATACAGAAAGCAGAAACACTATGAGGGAGTTTCTTTAAAAAGCAAAGGGTAAGGAAGATAGAGCCATCCCTTCTCCTAAAGGTTGACTCTCACTGTGCTCCCAGCATTGTTCAGCAAGACCACCTGACTGGAGATAACACGGTATGCAGTCCATATTTTATTTATTTACAGCAGCTCACAGAGCTTGCTGAACTGTAGTCATTCAAAAGTATCAACTTGATCAGTATGTACGGTACAAGGTGATCCAAATTGGCAAACAATTTATTTCACTAACAGCAAGCCAGAATAAATGCTTCTTGGTTAGGCACAGCAAAAGCTTCTGTCCAATTAGTAAAGTAGTCTGCAATCACTGTAATATACCAGCGTTGATGTTTGCTGCATGGCAAAAGTCCCAGTATACAGTATATCAGCTGTTACCTGCTACAGAGGAAACATGATTTCTGCTATAGAAGCCCCTCTAGTAGGAACCACCTTTTTACTCCGTTGAGCGCACATCATTCTGCCATCCTGGCCAATAAAATGTGGCAAGAGACTCCCAAGTGGCTGCCCACATAGACATATGTATGTAATCCTGCTATGATTTTACAGTGTGTCAAGGACTGATGTTGGAGGAATCGCCCAGATGTGCTTGTGGCATCATGTCTGCCTCAATGACAAACACATCCCATAAATTTTAAGATAATGCAGTGGGATTTGTTTGTGTTGGGGGGGGGTGTTGAGTTAAGTTAGCCATTGTTTGTGGGGCTTTGGAGCAGTGTTTTGTATACTGTGGATAGAGTTATTAACTAGTTATTTTTATTCAACAGCTTAGGCATCATTTATTTGGCAAAAGCGTTGCATTGAAGACAGATCGTTGCTCTTTAAAATAAGTTGCATTGTTGCAGAAAGTCAGTTAGGTGATTGGAAAACTGGAGACAATTTCATTTGTGAAATTATTTCCAGGCTAGGAAGAACAAGGGAATCAAGATGCTGTGTATTATATTCTTGGGGAAAACAAACTGACTAGGAATGGACAGATCACAATCTATTTTGAGTCCGTGTTAATTTCGCATGTGTTCACTCATAAGTTTGTTTCATTTCATTTCGTTTCATCACATTTTGCATGATTTTTTGTTAAAAATGCACAAGATATGCATTGAAATATGTATCTTATCTTGATGTAAGCATTTATAACATTTGGTTATTGTAAAATGCACATTTTGAAACATTCTTTCTCTAGCTGAGAACTATGTTGAAGATTTTGCAAATGGGTAAAATCTGAAGGATACATAATGTTCCAATCCACACATTACTCTAGAAGGATCCTATCAGGTTAATTCACACTGGAATTCAACAGAAATAATATTCCCCAAGCATTCCTAACTCCAGCTGCAGGAACTGCCAAAATAAAATAAAATACCCTTTTTATTTGAGCCACTGGAGAAGAGGGGACAGCTGTCATTCAGCAAAAATATATGAAAGTTAAAGTAGCAGGGAAAGGATCAGTCCTGCAGGCTGGACAAGATAAAGATGTTATCCTAAAGCAGACAAAAAAGATGAATAAGAATGGGGAAACAATGGTTAGACCTCAGTTTGTCGTGGACACCAAGGTATGTAAATCTTGTCTCAAAATCCAGGAACCGTTGAAATTAGCAAGGGACCTCTTGGTCATGGAAGGAGACCTGGCCTCAGTTATTCATGCCCTAGTCATCTTCAGGAATGCTGTTTGTGTGCCTGCTTGAGAATGGTCCGCAGACCTCCACTGATTCCGATTGCGTGTGCCGGGCTTCAGACTAGTGCTGGCAGATTGGATCACATTACGCTGGCCATTTACCGGCTTCACTGGTTGTCAAATTGTTTCTGAGCTCAATTCAAGATGATGGCTTGTAGCTTTTAAAGCCCTAAGTAACCAGGAACCAAAATATATCAAAGATTGCCTCCTTCCAAAGGAGTCCGCACTGGAAATATGGAAGGTGGGCACTAGAGAAAAAGGGCTTTGGGGGTTGTAATGACCCAAATGAGAAGCAGCTTCCCTAAAGAGGCAGGCAATATCTGCAATCTTATCCCAGTGGGCTGTTCCCAGAGCCTGCTTTTTATAATGCTTTGATGACTGTTGTTTATGCTGCTTTCAAAATTATTGCAATTAACTTTTTGCCTTGTTTTCATTTTGTTGATTATTTTTATAGAAAGGCAGGATGGAAATAAATTAATGGATGATGTCACAGATACAGTGGTAAAAGTTGTGATCCGCCAAAGTGACATTCCCAAAAACTGCAAATGTTAACCTGGCCAGACCTCATAAGAAAGGGGTTCAAACCAGAGTTCTCAGGCTGAATATATATTTAAAGCACATTTACTTCAGAGCTACAATTATCAGCACCCTTATCAAACTACCATTCCCAGGATTCTTTGGGGGAAGTCATGTGCTTTACATTTTTGATGCATATGCAACCTAAGGCTATTTTCAGATGGGGTGGCAAGGAAACAGCTCTGGCGGCTAGTGGTACAGCCAGGCTTGGGCTCAAGGCCAAAATTCCAGGGTCTTTTAGCTTAGGCCATTTAGCCCAGGCCTCCAAATGGCTACCCAGAGAAATGCAGTGGAGGTGGGCTGCTGTCCCACCAACCTCAGTCACATCCAACCCACCTGCCTACTTGCTTGTAATCATCCCAGGGGATATTCCTGGCCGTCAACTTTTTTGGTTGACAAGCAGGATAAAAATGCTACAAAAAAACAAATAGTGCTCATTGGAGTGAGGTAGCCATTGAGACACAATAAACCAAGGCTTTATTCTGAAGCAACAAGTATTTGTTGAAATCCTCATTTTCTCCTATGATCCAAGACGGCTTCTGCAGCTGGGGGAAAAAAGATTTACAACCCCAGGGGTAAAATGCAAGTGAATATAAGCTTCCAAGTCGGGAAAAGACAAATGGAACAGAACATCCATTTGAAGCAGTTGAAACCCTTAACCTGTGCCTGCATTCCCTCGGTGAAAATACAAACTGATCTCCTCTGAGAGAACAAAATAAAAACTCTGAGGATTTCTTGTTCTGAGAGCATCACGAGCAATTACCCTTCAGCTGTTCTTTGAGAGTTTCAGTGGAATGGGAGTCATCACTAGCCAGCTCTGCCTGAGCTTTCAGAAAACTTTATGGCAGGGATGAGGAACCTTCCAGATGTTTCTGGACACCAACTTCCATCAGACCCAGCCAACATAGCGAATATTCATGGGTGATGTGGAGGTCCAGAGATTCACCATCCCTGCTTTAAACATCTGCAACAACTAGCCAGCATATAGAGAACAAAAAAATAAAATAGGTGCAATATATTATTGTACTTCAGAGGCATGAGCTGGTTACCAACTGAGGCTGAAGAGAAGTTTCCCTGGTGGCAGAGTATTGCAGTTATGTGGCATTTGTGCCAGTCATTCGTACATCTATTGCCTTTATAGCACACCTCTCCTCTAGGAAGCTCAAGTTGGAATACATGGCGCTCTCCCTCACCATACTGTATTGTCCTTCAATGGCCCTGTGAGGTAGGTTAGTTGAAAACTGGCCCCACAGTGTCTCCATAGGCATTAGACACAATCTGAAGCAAAGATACAAAACAGGATAGGGCATGGTTTTGCCTCCAGCATGGCTCAGTTTTGTTTCTACTTCTCTAGGTTTCCGCTATGGCATTTCATTAGTGTGTCCAATTTTTGCAGGCCTGCCTTAATTACTATGAACATGGAGAAGCATTCAAGTTCCTATAGTTTTGGTGTTTATGCAGGGTAGCGTCAGCTGCAGCTTCGAGGAACAGAAGATATGCTGAAATGCCAAAGGAAGTTGACAGTTTGGAGCACGAGACAATTTCTGTTTCCACTTACCCCCAAGAATTCTTTGCAACAAAGGATCTAACTCCTGGGCAAAATAAGTGCCTGCTATTTTGTTTTACTCTGTTGTGACAGAAAATTTGATCTGCTTACGTCTACGAAGTTCAAACAGCAATGGGTTCAATTGGGTAATTTTTCAGGATCTCAAATGTACAATTAAAAAAAATGTAGCATTGTTAACGGTTTTGAATATTATTGTTTTTAGCAATCTTTTAAAAAGAATTAGCGAAAAAAGAAATACATATATAGCTTTTTAAAATCCTGATGCTCCCTGCTTTGCCCCCACCCCCCACCAAATATCTATAAAACTACATGAAACGCTTGCATTTTGGTAAAAATCATCAGTTGTCAAGAGAGATTTTGAAGGTTGACATTCACATTATTAAACTAAGTAAGAGATCTGAAAGCCAGGCTCATGAGTGATTCTGTATGGGAAAGGAGTAAGTTTAGAAATGCATCCAGTTCAAGGGTTAAATGAAAGCAAAAGCAATCACTTGATCCATGTTTTTGAAGAATATAAAACAGCTTGATGTAAGCTAAATGAAGGGGGGGCGGTATTGTGACTTGAAAGGAATGGACAGATAGAGAGAAAAAAGGTCAGAAGATTAAATTTTCCCTAAGGGAAAAGTCATTCTTTGGAATCATTAACCTCCTTCTAGGTCACTACTGAAAAAACCAGCAGGAAATCCTCCTGCTCCAAGAAAGATGGGTGCATCTAACACCTCCCACTGACCTGGCAGCAATATGGCAGGCATAATTGTGTTCACAGATTCACCTTCAGGCAGGCTTGATTTTTCAATCCCTCTTTAAAGAAGCATGTTTATTTAGTTACCCTGCAAAACTGCCATTTATCAGGGCTGTATTCTGATGACTGCAATATAATTAAAATAGTCTTTATTTTAACATCTGCCTTCCTCCAAAGGACAATAAATGTGCATCTGGCACAATCCTAATTCCTTTAACACAAATAAATACATAATTTGGGTTTATCCTTTTTTTGTGTGGGTGGGTGCCACACAGATATGCTTTGACAAGGTGTTCTCTACAATTGACAAAGCTGAGATCCCAAGCGGAGCGTTTGCACTGAAATGACCTGGACTTAAGAGCCATTGCTCACGGAACAAACTCCTCGTGGTAGCTGCCCTCCATGTGACAAATCATTCAAGGGCAATCCAGCACAAACCTTATCTAGGGGGCCTTTAGGATATGTGGGGGGTGGGGTGGTGCCCCACTCCTGCTGCCTGGAGGCAACTACCAGAATGTGCACATTTTAACTGGCCTCTGTGTTGTGGCTATTTCATGTACTCTGCCCCTTCCTTCCAAGAACAGGGGTTTAAAGATACCCACAATGTAACATTAACAGACCAGTGGGACTGACTGAGCAACTTACAATGCAATCCTAACGTTTAGACCGATATCCTACTAAATTCAATGGGGCTTTCTCAGTTACGTTCACACTGCAGCCTAACTAATCATGTTTAAGTCAAAGGTCTTCCACTCCAAGTTATGAGCTCTTAAGAAACTGGGCACAAGCCTTCCAACCAAGGAATCGTAGATTCAGTGAAGCCATAGGGATATTTCTAGTTCACAAAAGACTGTGACTACATATGAGGCAGGAGCATTATGAAGACAGTTGTTGGAAGTGTAGGGTTTTATTTTCTTATGCACATTGCGAAGCAAACTCACTGGATTTGTGAGAAGCCTATAAGCTGGACATGAGCATAACAGCTCTCTACCCACCTGAGATTCCCAGCAGCTGGCATCCAGAGGCATAATGTGGGCGGGGTGGGAGGTTGCAAAAGCAGGGAAACCAAACAGGTAATACAGTTTGAGTGAAGGCCCCTCTGGCTTCTCTCTGGTGTGTACAACAGCATGCAAGTATGACCTGAAATGCAGTGGAGAAGGGGGAGTACTCTTGCTGCATTTTAAGCTGGTAATGTGTAGCTAGCCTTCTCACCTGTGCATGCACTATCATCCACCTACGCACAATAGCTGTCTCAAATACAGTCATACCTTGGGTTACAGATGCTTCAGGTTGCGTTTTTTGGGTTACGGACCACCGAAACCCAGAAGTACCGGAACGGGTTACTTCCGGGTTTCGGCAGTCATGCATGTACAGAAACATTAAATCACGCTTTGCGCATGCGCAGAAGTGCCTAATTGCAACCCACGCATGTGCAGACGTGCAGCTGCGGGTTGCGAATACTGCAGGTTGCGAACGTGCAACCCGCTTGGATCATGTTTGCAACCCGAGCGTCCACTGTATACACACCTCGGCTTAACTGCACAGTGAATGTGGCTAAAGTTTGTTTTTGGTCTGAAGCTGGCTTGAAGGAAAACTCACCAAAGAGCCGTATTTCTTAAGGAACCAAAGGAACCTTGCATCATGGGTAGCATAATGTGTACATGGATTCAGTGGAGTGGGCGTGCAGTTGAGTCAGAGCAAATGGTAAGGCGTACACAGCCTAACAATTCCTGGGTTCAATTATATTTCTAGTTCTGCACATTCAACCCAAGTACAAACTAGAACTTTTTCTTTAAAAGTCAACGGAGAACTGCACAAGCCCCAGAGACAAACTGAAGTAGCCAAGAGAGAAGAAAAGTCAAAATTACTGTTCACAAAATTTGATGAAGACTGGATTTCTTTGGAACGTATGTTTCTCAGATGTAAATGCATTCTAACCTGTGTTCACATACTGGGTGGCTAACCAACAAAAGAGAATCTCCAGCTCATTGGACTAGCCAGCGATAGAACTCAAATTGTGTACGCAAGTGAATATTTTCTCATTTTTGGACAGCATATAAAGGAATTTTATGCCTCACTTATTTTTGAGCCAACTTGCATTTCTGAAGCAGAAAATTAAAACACACAAAACTCACAATTAGGCTAAATAAATCAAAATCTGCTGATAATTACTGTCAAGAGGCTTTTCAATGTCACAGAGCTGGAGCTACTGACAGCTATCCCCATATTGCAAAAATGCGCATTTCCTATAACTTTGCTTAAAACTAGTGAACAGACACTCCATGGCCACGACGGCTGCACTGTTTCCAAACTTGCTTGAATGAAAGCACAAAGCTTTTTTAATTGTTCCTCCATCACAAAGAGGAAGAAGAAGAGTTTGGATTTGATATCCCGCCTTTCACTTCCTTTAAGGAGTCTCAAAGCAGCTAACAATCTCCTTTCCCTTCCTCCTCCACAACAAACACTCTGTGAGGTGAGTGGGGCTGAGAGACTTCAGAGAAGTGTGACTAGCCCAAGGTCACCCAGCAGCTGCATGTGGAGGAGTGGGGACGCGAACCCGGTTCACCAGATTATGAGTCCACCGCTCTTAACCACTATACCACACTGGCTCTTACTAAAACAAAACACAAAATTTTATAGGATATGGTGTAGAAGACATGGTTGTGGCTTCTCAGATGCATCATAAACATTTTCTTCTACTTATCACTTGATGCTATTGCTGACTTTTGTAAGTGTGAACACCCCTAGACTTGCCTGTATTTTTTGTGCTGTCTATGAACTGTTATTCAACTGTCTATGAACTGTTATGCAACTGCCAATAGTGCTCAGGCCAGTATACAAGATTTAATGGGAATTAAGGAGTATCATCTTGTATGGGGTTTTAGGGGAGGGGTAGAATCACTGCTGGGGGACACGTTGTGCTCCTTCTGGGGTAGTTTGTCTACCTTTGGTCCCACCCTGCACTCAACTCTTACCTGTGGCTTCTAGAAGCTGCCAGCGGCCTTGACTAGGCAGCTAAACCAGATGAGGGTAGACCCTTGGTGAGTGAGGATTGACCGGATGACACCAACAGTGGGTCCAACTGTCAATAGCACAGATGGTGCTTGTCAATCTGTGAATGTAGCCCAATTAGGATAAGGAAAACTCTGATCCTAAACCTCCACTGCCTTGTGGGATATCTTCAGGAGAAGAAAAGGCTAAGGAGCAAACCCTAAACAAATCCAGAGTGGAGTCTCTAAGACGGTTGGATGGTGCCTTGTACATCTCCTCCGAGCCACTCTTGCAGCCAAGCTGGTGCTCCGATTTCCTTTGGACCACATCAGTGAGGCTGAGGGAGGAGTCTTGTTGTCTGAGCAGCACAGGACCTCCATACACACTGCCCAGGGTTGGACCCCAGAGAGGTCCCTTTGGTGCTGTTAACGCAGTGGCTTTACTTCATCCCCCGAGGTGCACCCCATTGTCTCACAAGACAGATGCCAACAACATCATCTTGCCTGCTTTGGCCTGTTAGCATTAAGAGGCTTCTTGGTTCACAGCTTGTTTCACTGGAGTTCTGTCCTTTGGCCAGTACTAGGGAATGGCAAACAGGCTGTACAGGCATATACTTTCTAAATGACTGGGAATCCTGGATTATCTGGATTGTGTGGCAATCTTGCCCATCAGTATGCATGCAGAAGCCCCTTTCACATGATAACCTGTATTGTGCAGAGTTTGGCTGCAGAGCCAGTAGGCCGAATCACAATCATTCCCATATATTCAGTGGACATATGGAGATGACATAGGAAGATGACGACTGTGGCAAAGCCAACTCTGACTTACATTAAAGATTAGCCAAAAGGATTGTGGCTATCCAAATTCAGTCTGAATTCCTGAACACATCTGGCTGAGAACTTCTTTCCGTCTTCTCCTTTCCTTTTTTCCCTTTGAGGATATCCACCAAGCTGTGTTACTCTGACTTGCAGAAGTTTCCTAGGCCTAATTTTGATATGCTTGCCTTTTCTTTTGCTAAGAGTGTTTTTGGGCAGGATACAAATGTTGTTAATAAATAAATAAGTAAAATGAGTAAATATGTTCTGCTGTCTAAATTAGGTCTGTGAGCAACACCACCCCACCAACTAAGTCCAGCAGCTATTATGAATTTTTGTGGCATAGATAAGCTGGCACGTTTATAAAGTTCTTTCCAGGATTTGAAAGGTTTATATCTTGCTGGGAGAAAGCAAAGCTCTGCAATGGTACCCTTGATATTCATATTCTCCCCCCACTTTCATTTGCCAAATAATTTTCACTCACTTTTTATGTCTCTGGTTATGAAAAAGCACCATAAACTTGGGACAACTGGTAAAATATTTCCATGTATTTTAATAATAATAATAATAATAATAAATTTTATTTATATCCCGCCCTCCCCAGCCGAAGCCGGGCTCAGGGCGGCTAACAACACTAAAACAATACAACATTATAAAACATTATAAAAATGAGTTAAAAACAAAATTAATGGCAACCATAAGCTAAAGTCTTGAAAAGATTGCCAAAGGAGGGAGTCAGGCTGCGCCCTAACAAAAGGCCAGGTGGAACAGCTCTGTCTTGCAGGCCCTGCGGAAAGATGTCAAGTCCTGCAGGGCCCTTGTCTCTTGTGACAGAGCGTTCCACCAGGTTGGAGCCGCAGCCGAAAAAGCCCTGGCTCTGGTTGAGGCCAGCCTAACCTCTCTGTGGCTTGGGACCTTCAAGGTGTTTTTATTTGAAGACCGTAAGTTCCTCTGTGGGGCATACCAGGAGAGGCGGTCCCGTAGGTACGAGGGCCCTAGGCCGTATAGGGCTTTGAAGGTTAAAACCAGCACCTTAAACCTGATCCTGTACTCCACCGGGAGCCAGTGCAGCTTGTATAGCACCGGATGAATGTGATCTCTAAGCGAAGACCCCGTAAGGAGTCTCGCTGCGGCATTCTGCACCCGTTGGAGTTTCTGGGTCAGTCTCAAGGGCAGCCCCACGTAGAGCGAGTTACAATAATCCAGTCTGGAGGTGACCGTCGCGTGGATCACAGTGGCTAGGTCAGGGCGAGAGAGGTAAGGAGCCAACTGCTTAGCTTGGCGGAGATGAAAAAATGCCGCCTTTGTTATAGCTGCAATCTGCGCCTCCATAGAGAGGGAGGTATCGAAGATTACACCCAAACTCTTAACGGATGGTGCTGGCACTAATTGCACCCCCGCAAGAGATGGGAGTTGCCCCCTCAGTCCCAAGTCGTCCCGTCCCAGCCAGAGGACCTCTGTCTTCGAAGGATTTAACTTCAACCGGCTCCCACGAAACCATCCAGCCACAGCCTCCAAGCATCTGATCAGTGTGTCTGGGGCCGAGTCCGGGTGGCCGTCCATCAACAGATAGAGTTGGGTGTCATCAGCATACTGATGGCAGCCCAGCCCAAAACTCCGGACAAGCTGGGCGAGGGGGCGCATAAAGATGTTAAAAAGCATCGGGGAGAGTATTGCACCCTGGGGCACACCACACACCAAGGAGTGGCGGGATGACAATTCCCCCCCAAGCGCCACCCTCTGTCCCCGACCAGAGAGAAACGAGCGCAGCCATTGAAGGACTGTGCCCTGGATCCCCACGTCGGCAAGGCGGTGGTCTAGGAGTTCGTGATCGACCATGTCGAAGGCTGCTGACAGGTCTAGAAGAATCAGCAGCCCCGACCCGCCTCGATCCAGCTGCCTGCGGAGATCATCTGTTAGGGCGACCAGAGCCGTCTCGGTCCCATGACCAGCGCGGAAGCCGGACTGGAATGGATCCAGAGCTGATGTTTCATCCAGAAACCTACCAAGCTGTTCAGCAACCGCTCTCTCAATCACCTTACCCAGGAATGGAAGATTCGAAACCGGGCGGTAATTGGATAGATCTAAAGGATCTAATGATGTTTTCTTTAAGAGCGGGCGCACCACTGCCTCCTTCAGTTCCCCTGGGAATGTCCCAGCGCCAAGAGACAAATTGATGATATCCCCCAGGGGGCCCCGCACCTCGTCTGGACACGCTCTAATCAGCCAGGACGGGCACGGGTCGAGAGGACAGGTGGTGGGCTTTCCAGCTCGGAGGAGTCTGTCCACATCAGCTGGGGATATCCAGTCAAAGTGGTCTAATACTGAACCCGAGGACAGTCGAGGGGCCTCCAGTTCCTTTATTGTATCCAAATTGGCAGGGAGGTCATGGCGGAGCAACAAGACCTTCTCCGCAAAAAAGCTCGCGAATGCCTCACAGCTGTGTGTCGAATTGTTATTTAAATTTGGCTGTCCTTCAAGGGACGTTAAAGACCGAATTATACTAAATAATTGCGCCGGGCGAGAGCTAGCGGATGCAATGGAGGCCGAGAAGTAGGACTTCTTAGCGGCCTTCACTGCCATCTCATAGGTTTTCATAAAAACCCTATAAGATGTTCTTGAAGCTCCGTCACGGGCACCCCGCCATACTCGCTCTAGCCGTCTGAGGTCCCGCTTCATTTTCCGGAGCTCCTCGGTAAACCAGGGAGCCCGGTTTCTGCGGGGTCGCAGAGGGCGCTTAGGTGCGATCTCATCGATGGCTGCCAGGAGCTGGGTATTCCAGGCCTCAACAAGCTCAGTCAATGAGTCGCCAGGGGGAGAAAGGTCCCGCAAGGCTTGACGGAATCTATCAGGGTCCATCAGCCTCTGCGGGCGAGCCCAAATTGGCTCGCCACCCAAGCAGGGTGGGGGTGGAACGTCAATCCTGGCTTTCAGAGCATAGTGATCAGACCATGGCACCTTCATTGAAGGAAACATGATCACATCTATACCGATGCCAAAGATCAAATCCAGCGTGTGGCCTGCTTGATGTGTGGGGCCCGAAACAAACTGGGAGAGCCCTAGTGTCGCCATGGAAGACACCAGGTCCAGAGCCTGTGAGGAGGGGGTGGCATCAGCATGGATGTTGAAGTCCCCCAATACCAATAGGTTAGGGAACTCCAAGGCCCAGCCAGCCACCGCCTCCAGCAGGCCTGACAGGGTGGCTGCTGGTGTGCTAGGTGGCCGGTACACCAGCCAGACAGCCAAGCTCACCTCGGAGCCCCACACTAGGCCAACACATTCAATGCCGGGGATCGATGGCGAAGGTAGAGCCCTGAAAGAACAATCTTCCCGGATTAATAACGCCACCCCTCCCCCCCGGCCCACAGTCCGCGACTGGTGAAGGACGGAGAAACCCGGGGGCGCCATCTCTCGTAAGGGAACAGTATCCCCTTCACGCACCCAGGTCTCAGTCACACATGCCAGGTCAACCCCCTGCGAGGTGAAGAAATCTCGCAGGGTGGCGGTTTTGTTGCCTATAGACCTGGCATTGCACAACACCAGTGACGGAGGTGAGTAATCCTTGCTCACCCTACCCTCGTCTCTCGGGATGGGGCGCAGATTGGAAGGGGTACGAGCATATCCGTATCTCGATCCCCTTCGCCTATGACATCTGCCCCCACCGCCATACCTCCCTCGCCCCTGCACAGTAGGAATCCCAAGCCTAATATTCGCCTCCATTTACAGAATATAAAAACAAACAAATAAAAAACAATTACATGAAAACAATTTTCTTAAGCTTATTACTGCTATTGTAATCGGCATTCTTAAAAATGCTCCCAGTGACCTTTGGGTGCATGTACAACAGTAAATGAATATAAACAGTAACTAAATACTGAAGGACACAAAAGTTTACATCACAAAAAACCTATGCATCCTCTGTAATGGTGAGGTTTTGACAATTTATATAGCTGCCTGTGTTTCTTTTCTGTCAACGCCTATTATTCCTTTATATCTACATCTGCCCAGTCATTCAAGGGAATGATGGAAAAATCTTTTGATTCATTTTCTTCCTCTGCTGGTCTTTTTCTTTTAAATCACCTTAATTACCATCATTGGTTTTAACCCCCAAGGTTCTCAACTTTGCAAGACAATGAAACAGTCTCCATCACTTAAAGTGGTTTGTAGAGAGAATGCAGAGGTGTCACATCTTGAGGTTACCATTGACCTTATCAAGACCTGTGGGCACAATCCAAGAGGCTGCAGTCCTATACACACTCTTCTGGAAGTAAATCCCTTTGCACTCAGTGTAAATTACTTCTGAGTAGACATACATAGGATTTCACTTACCACACTGATTTTAAAGGGAGAGATTTACATATATACATGTGCTGACATTTCAGACACACAGGAACATGGGAAACCACATTTTACTGAATCAGACCATTTGTCCATCTAGCTTAGTATTCTCTTTCGAGGTTTTCAGGAAGGAATATTTCCTAGCTCTATTTTCTGAGACCTTCTGTATGAGAAGCAAGTGCTCTGCCATTGAGCTACAGCCCTTCTCTAAAACTGAAATCAATGAAATGCAACAATGCTTATATTTTACTGGATTGTGTCCAAAAACCTGCCCACCATGATCATGATTCTTAACCCAACACAGAATATTTATTTACTGTATATTCATAATTATACCCTACTTTTCTATGCACAACAGTTCAAGCTCAAGTTTACATATTAAACCTGTGGAACTTCAAATTCTGTTAAGAAAATGCAAATATTTGGTTCTAAACAATAATTTTGTAAAAACAAATATACCAGAGAGGCCCACTTAGATAACCAACTGTAGAAACTGAGTACAGTCTCTATTTATATAAAGTTTAAACATGGTTTTAAACAAGTGGTCTATTCCAAAGGTAAGTTCAAGGCTGCATACGTAAAATATATATTAACCAATACAGTGGTACCTCTGGTTACATACACTTCAGGTTACATACGCTTCAGGTTACATACGCTTCAGGTTACAGACTCCGCTAACCCGGAAATAGTGCTTCAGGTTAACAACTTTGCTTCAGGATGAGAACAGAAATCGTGCTCTGGTGGCGCAGTGGCAGCAGGAGGCCCCATTAGCTAAAGTGGTGCTTCAGGTTAGGAACAGTTTCAGGTTAAGTCCGGACGTCCAGAATGAATTAAGTACTTAACCCGAGGTACCACTGTAGTAATATATCAATTAATCAGTATAAGAGAAAACACAAGTCAAAGAATAATGAAAGAAAACAAACAGTGGCAAATAAAATAGCAATGATACAACACAGCAAGAACAGCAGATAAAAATTTAAAAATTGTGCAGCTTTATTAAACATAAATAAAAATCCTGCCAAATTAGAAGCCCACTTTAAAGAAAGGATCAGATACACTTGTCCTGGAAGGCTGTTCTGTAATTTAGGAGCCACAACTGAAAAGGTTCTCTCTCTCTCTTCTCCACCAGCAGCTGCTCAGCTAGTGGAAGGACAATGTGATGGGCCTCAGAGAATGAGTGAAGAGTTATATCAAGTTCCTAAGGGTGGAAGTGATTCCTGAGATGCTCTGGTGCCAGGCCATTTAATAGTTCAATGCCCACTGTGCAACACCTTGAATACAGCCAAGAAATAAATTAGAAGCTGAGGCAGGTGATGCAAAATCAGTCAGATATGGTCCATCCCGCTGACCCCAGGCAACTGTTTTGCCCCAGCATTCTTAGCCAGTGGGCGTTTCCAGACTTTTCTGGGAAGCCTCATGTAAATAGCATTACAATAATCCAGCCTTGAATTGCCTAGAGCATGGGTGACTGAGGCTCAATATTTTTTTGAGGAAAGGCACAGGTGACGAGATGGAAGGAGCTGGAAGGAGAAACACAGGGACATCCAACTCCCAAGAGACTGTGATCTACTCTCAGTATAAAAAAACTGGCAGTGGTCTACCCATTGACATTAGAGGGAGGAGGAGCGTGTGTGGGGTGGGGTGGATGGAAGGGGAGGACACACCAGAGTTGTTGAGGTTTTTTTGGGGAGGACTGATCAGAGTTGAGCTTTTTTCTGG